>NC_046295.1:27704901-28060401 GCF_004115265.2 Rhinolophus ferrumequinum | reverse complement strand
TAATTTATGCTAAATTATGGTTGTTAAATTATGAAACACCTATATGTCCATTCATTCTTTCTTGTAATTGATGAGGCATTGTGCTAAGTGAGGGGGAAAAAAAAAAGAGAGAGAGAGAAAAACCCTAAGGAAAGTCTCTATCCAGTCCCTACCCAACTCAATGCATAGTTGTGGAAAACAGAGACAAGCAAATATGTTTAGCACATAATTATGTCTGTATGGATTAGGAGAGTTCTCTGGAAATGATGGTGGTTAATTTTAAAATTTAGTAGAAGAATCAACTTTCCTATGTGCAGACGAGTGGGAGAATGTGATGTAGACATTCTAAGCAGAATGAACAGCCCAGGTAAAGCCATGGAGATCATGAAAAGCTAGAGTTGACTAAAGGTGACCCCTATAATATCATATCTCAGTTTTCACACCTCCAACTTTTTTAACACGTATGATAATGAATAAATTCCATAAAATTCTTCCTGTCCCCTCAGTAACACTGAAAACTCCTGAAGTATTAGAAACATTGACTTATGGCTTGAAATTTCATTTTGAAATGTTAGAATCACATTTACAAAGCGTAGCAAATATCTTACTGAAATTAAGGAACAATGGATCATTGAAAAACATCATCATATAAAATTTTTTCCCCTGGGATTTACTATAGAAACATTTCCAAAAGCATTGGTGCATATTAATTAATTGGTAATGACAATTTCAAGACATGTGACTCTAATTCGAAAGTAATTCAAAGTGCCTGGGGCCAATAGATAATGCTTATGCTTGTTATAGAAAGATTTACCCAGAGGAGAAGCCTTCAATCTTGATTCCTTCCAACAGATGTAAGAATCTTAACCTGCATTGTGTATGTTGAAAAAGTTTAAAAGTTAATTCTATGAAATTTTAATATTTTACAAAGTATTAGTTTTATACTTAGTATATAACTCTATATATGTGCTTTTTATTTTTTGATAAAGGTTGATCCTTTTATAGTTATGAATTAGATATTCTGAAATTAATGACTATGCTCATAGAATGTTAAATTAAATTCTAATTTTCCTTGCAAGGGCTTAATTTGGGATTTTTACCTTATAAAAGCAAATTAGATGGTAAGTTGGCACCAACTGTCTATTTGTAATGCTAAACCATAAATACAAGTTTGAGACAAAGCAAATTATAAATCTCTTTTTACACAATGGTAAGAAGCTTGAACTTTTTTCCTTAAAATGATGAGGGAAGTATTTCTTTACAATATATATAACACATTTCTAGATTGAGGAAGATATTTTTCATACTGGGGAAAACATAGTAGCATTGTCAAAAAAATTTAGGTGGATATAATTTATAGACCTACTGGATAGCAGACAGATGCTTCATAATTTCATTTATATAATGCAATATATAATGAGTTCACAAAGTGAGTTATTATAAGGCATAGTAGCATTGGCTAATACAGCGATTGGTATTCTAGACATATAAATAAAAGTGGAAACTATTGTATTCATTTCCCTGAAACCTGGTGAAATAGCAAAAACTGAGGAACCAAAGGGGCATTACATATTTTCATCAGGATAGACATGTTCCCCACAATTAGAAAATTAAATATAGCTGATTTGTATGATAGAGTTTTAATATAACGTGTTCAAGTTTAATAGCATAAATACATCAGAACAATGGAGTTCTAAGGATTAAATAAAGATAAGAAAAATACTAATTTGAGTATAGTCAAGTCAGAAACATTCACCTGGGAGTCAGGCAGTAGCTTCTTAGTAAGTTTTCCTGCTTTTATATTAAAAGTATGTCCCACTCTTGCTTAATTTGCTATGTCTTTTCTGTTTGAAATACATATGTATTCTATCATAAACAGTGCATTATTCTTTCTCTATAGACCATTAATTATTTCACAACCAATTACAAAAAAAATGATTGTCATGCAAGGTGTCATGCAGGGTCTCAGCTCCCGCTCCCCACATGAGAACGCAGGACATGGTGAGGCCAAAAAGGAACATCCACGGCGCCATGGATAGGGGAGTCATACCACTATATTCTCGCTGGCGGCTGTGTTGGAGACACAGGAAGCAGGAGTCACACTATCTGCAATCTGCTGTCCACTTCTCTCTGCCAACCAACGACACTTGCTAGCTGCAATCCACTGTGCTAACTGCAATCTACTCTTGCTAGCTCAGCCACCATCTTCTTACTAGCCCCAGTTTGCTTCTAGCATAGCCACAGCAGTTATATTGGTAGCCAATGGCTCACTGGTTACAGCTGACAGCCAACTAGCCACAGTTGATGGCCATCTAATCGCAGTTGATGGCCATTTACTACCCGAGTGAGCACCTTTCCATGTAAGGGCGAGAGCCTGGAAACTGCACACCTGGCTCCGTCCGACAATGATACTATATAAACTATAATTATAGTGCAATTAATACAGATAACATCTCCATGTATTTGCAAAGTCTGATACTACAAAATAACCATGACTTAAAAACAGAAATAAAATTAAAAAAAATTGAACTGATAATAATGAAATATGACCTACATATGTAAAATATAACTAAAAGAACAACTGGAAATAAATTATCTCAGCATCCATCTCAAAAAGCAAAAAACAAAACAAAAGAAAAAAAAACACCATAATAAGAAAGTAGAAGTACTGAAATCAAGAGCATAAAATAGAAAAAATAAAATAAAATAGAAATAAATTAAAATAAAATAGAAAAGCAGAGATAGAAATAATTGACAAAGCTACAGGTTGATTCATTTAAATAAAATAAAATACAAATAAAAAGAAAAGGAGAGATAAAAATAATTGACAAAGCTACAGGTTGATTCATTGAAAAGCTTAACAAAATTGATTAAAAAAAAAAATCAAAGCTGACAAAAAAGAAGAAAAAAGAATAAAGGCAGAAATAATATCCAGAGTAAAAAGGAATCATAGCTATTGAGACTACAGACATTAAGAAGAGGACCAAAGTATATTACGAACAAGTAAATTCAAAAAAATTTGAAAATGGAGGTAAAATAAATTCCTAGAAAAATTACAACATATGGTAACAAAACTAAAAATATCTAGGAATAGGTATAACAAAATGAGTACAAAATAACTGCAAATAAAATTATAAAACATTGAAGGAGATTAAAAAATACATGATGGATTGACGTAAGATGATTCATGGATTGAAAGACTCAATATTGCTGACATACTTGTTCACCTCACATTTACCCATAAATTCAAAAAAATGTAATCAAAATGCTAAGAAAAAATTTTGTGAAACTGGACAAGTGGATTCTATAATTTACATGGAAATGGAAAGGGCTGGATGACTAATTACTCTACTAATAATAAGGCCTTTTTTTACCTTATTATAAAGGCATTGTAATTAAAATACTGTGTTATTTGTAATAATAATAATAAAAAAAGAAATAATGAGAAAACACGGAGCCTAAAATGAGCCTATGCCTATATGGACACTTTATTTAGAAGAAATTGGCACTGCAGTACAGGGGGACGTAACACAGCCCAGGACCAAATATATATCCATATTAAAAAATAAATAAGTAAACTTGCCTATGTCATCACACATAATATTAACAATTACAGGTTGTTGTAGCTCTAAATATAAAAGACATAACAATAAGCTTCCACGCTATCATATTAAAATAATATCTTCATTACGTTGATGTTTTAGCAAAAATTTCTTAACCATGACACAAAATAACTAAAGATAAAGAGGAACAATGATACACTAGATTACAATAAAATTCAGATATTCTGTGCTTCAAAAGATACAACAATAAGAGTGAAAGGGAAAATTTATTTGCACTTATAACCATAAAAAATTTTGTATCTAGAACATAAACCTATAAGAAGAAACAGACATTCCAAATTAAAAATAAAATAAAATAAAATGGGAAAAATACTTGCAAAATATTCCACAAAAGGAGATAACCAAATAATCAGTAAATACCTTAAAAAGTGTTTTAATCATGCTAGTAATCAGGAAACTGCAAATTAAAAGCACATTAAAATACAACTACCTGCCCACTAAAATGGCTAAAAATTTAAAACAAAACAAAACAATATGCATGTTATTCAATGTATGGAGTAATAAAAACACTCTCACACAACTGGTTCAGCCATTTTGGAAAACTATTCGACATTATTTACTGAAACAGACATCTGTGCACCCTATGCCTCAGTAATCTTCTCCAAACAGAAAGAAAGGCGTGTGTTTACTGGGAGACAAAGAAAAGAACATCCAAGTCAGAACTGAAGCAAACCAAAATTAGATTTATTACTAGATATTCTAGTAGGAGAGTCCAAAATACTTGGACTTGAAATAAGTACTTCTATTTTTCAGCCACATGACCTAAGGTCACTTATTCAAGCTTTGTTATTATAGTTCACTTTCCACAAGAGGAAAAATGTTCCACCCATTTCACAGTCTTCATGTGAATATTAAATGAGATCAGGAATATAAAGTACATGTCATCATATTCTAGTACATGTGCAAGTTCTCAAATACATTATTTGAATTTATTATTGGCAAAAGCTACAGGTTTTGTGTGCCTTTAATTTCCCATAGGCAATGATTTCTCCTCATGCAATATATCAGTCATTCAAGAAAAATTACTTAAGTACTTCTTTTTTTGTACCTAGCTGTACACGAAAGAAAATTTAAGTAAAGGTGTTTGTTCTCACCTCAGTCTACTTTACAGGACACTTATGATTTTTATTGAAATTTAATGTTTCACATTTATTTTTAATATAATGCTCTCTAGCCCAGTGGACAGAACTTTTTAAATTTAAATATAAAAATACATTTCTAGAAATGATATATATTGTATAACAAGACATATCATAACCTGGGAATGAATTTTAGACATATGCAAATACTATCAAAGGATTCTATACACATTAAAAGCTATTCAAACACAGTACATGAACAGTTAACATGTGGAAAATACATTTCCATTAAGTTGAGGAAGACAGATTTGAAGTTAATATAAATATTTCCATGCATCATGAATAATGAATCTTTTGTATTTTCCTGACTGGAAGAAATAACAGTGTCTCTTTCAACTCAGCTGTTTAACATTTCAGGCTGTTTGCTTTCTCCACAATAACTTTCAAAAGCACAGACTGATTTTGAAGAAATCTGGTCAACTAACAGTTATCAAGATACAAATTATTTCCCATTTTTTGGTGTATTCTACTATCTTGAAAATAATTGGCAGCTAGAAAGACCTTTTTATAAGCAAATAATTTCTCTCATTTTAACTGAACGTCAATAAAATTTTTAATGTTAGCCTGGATTGCAGAAATACAGGATTTCATTAAAGCAGTGTATAGGTCATAGAATCTGGGTTTTAGTACTATTTAAACAAATCTCAGCAGGCAGCAAGCAGTGTTTCTGACCTGAAGGAGGGAATCCATCTCACATGCCCTCACCAATGTTTCTCTAAGTGTCGTCTCAGAATGACTGCACCATATTCATCGTGGGAGGCTTGTAAAATTGCAGGTTTCTAGCTCACATCCGAATTAGATGATGAGTGGGAATCCACACTTTCTACAAGTTCCCAGCTGATTTTTATGCACACTACACATTAAGAATCCAGCCCCTAACCTTTTATTTGGGAGTGTTAAATTAATAAACCATGGAGAGTAACTTATGTGACTCTAATGCAGTGGAGGCCTTCTTAAAGCAAACCAAAATCTAAGCCTCAAGTTTACAAAATCAGTATGCTAAGGATGACCAATCACACACAGCCAACGAGGTTTTGAGCTGTGTTCTTTATAAAAGGCTTTCCCCTGGTTCCCGTCGGGTGGAGCGTGCCTAATCCACTTCCAGTTTGATGCTACCTGACTGGAATCAATTTTTGCTCAAATAAACTCTTAAAACTTTTAGTATGCCTCAGTTTATCTTTTAAGAAGAGATTTAGAACTTCTTCATTACTATTTAAGAATCCAAGAACCGAAACTTATACTCTGGCTGCCTGAGTGATGTTTCTGATTAAGGTGCCATTTTCTGAACAAGGAGGCCTGCTGTAGCAGAAATGGGTGACCAGGTGTGATTGTACTTTTTCTCTTTGCATTCAATTCATAGTCTAAATTCCAGCCTATTTCAGTCCCTTCTTGTTACTACATATTGCACCTCTGCTCTTTAGGTACTATCTTATAAACATATCCACTCATCATCCATTTAGCCACTCGCTTATCAACCTTCAATGATAAGGACCCTGAAAAGGCAAAAGCAAAAGAACCGGTCACACTGTTGCTTCAAATTTCCCAGTGATGCCGTTTGCATCTTGAAGCTGGCAGAAACCTTAGTGAGAAAACCATGGCTGAAAAGTGACATAAAAGCGTATGGTCAGAGCAATAAACGATTCTACTCAAAGAGGAAGTTTAACAAAGTAAAGAGTGTGATCATTTAGATGGATGCAGGGGCATTGCTATTCTATGGTAGTAATTGCATTGAAACTAGAACCAACTTATTTGCTGTTGTTTTGAATAGTTATAATCACCACAAGTAAAATATCCCAAACCTTTTTTATTCCAAAATAATGTTGCATACTAAGAAATCAGTAACCTCTGAGTTAGATGTTTGTTATTTTCTTTCAAATATTTGTAGTTCACTGTTTGACTAGTATACACATTAACTAGAGGTAATTCATAATAGGTGGGAGGTATGTGTGTGTTGGAAGGGAACTCTTAAGAAACGTTTCTATAATGAAATATCTGGACATGATAAAAACATAACCCATTTAACTAGATAGAAGGAAAACAGGTAAGTTCAGCTACAGTAAGTGCTTGGAAGAACATTGTTGATTGTGTTGCCGGGCAACCCCCAGAAAAGCTTCAAATTTCACTATCAATAATAATAATAGATTCTGCAGAGTAAGTATTTTAGGTAACAATAGGATCTGAATTGTATCCTTGGGCCTGAGCAACAGGAAAGAAAAAAGCCAAGGGAAAACCATCTTGCCTGGTGGTGTAACTTCTTGCCTTCCTCTCTCATTAAAAAGAAAAAAAGTGTTCACTGGATGGTAAATGCCTTGAAATAAAGAGGAAATCACTTGAGAGTTTTGAATTCTGAAACTTGAGGTTCTTCAGATTTTTGTAGCAACCAGAGTGAACAGCATAAAAATTTTTGTGAAGTGTGGAATTTAGCCAGTTGAGCCACCTCTCTCTGGCTAATAAGCAAGTTGCCTGACACTTGTACCTGAAAGCTATCTGCAAAAGAATGATAAGGAAGAAGGTATACAACTTTCTATCTATGGATTACAGGTAATGTGGTAGAAAACAAAACTACTGTAAGAATACCTCGTTTTATTGTGCTTCACTTTATTGTGCTTCACAGATACTGCATTTTTTTTCTTTTTTATACATTGAAGGTTTGTGGTAACCCTTCATTGAGCATTGAGCAAGTCTATTGGCACCATTTTCCAACAACATTTGCTCACTTCCTGTCTGTGTCACATTTTGGTAATTTTTACAATATTTCAAACTTTTCATCATTTTTACATCTGTTTTGGTGATTTGCTAATCAGTGATCTTTGTTGTTACCATTGTAATTTTGGGCACCATAAAGAGCGCCCGTCTAACACAGTGAACTTAATCGATAAATGTTTGTGTTCTGATGGCTCCACCGACCGGCCATTCCCCCACTGTTGTCCCCCTCTCTTCTTGCTTCCCTAGTCCCTGAGACACAACAATGTTGAAATTAGGCCAATTAATAATTTTGCAATGTCCTCTAATTGCTCAAGTGACAAGAAGAGCCAAATGTCACTCACTTAAATCAGAAGCTAGAAATGATTAAGCTTAGTGAGGAAGGCATGGCAAAAGCCAAGATAGACTGAAAGCTAGGCCTCTTGCACCAAACAGTTAGACAGGTTGTGCACAAAAAGGAAAAAAAAAACTTAAAGAAAATGAAAAGTGCTACTCCAGGGAATACACATATTATAAGAAAGTGAAATATCCTTATCGCTGATATGGAGAAAGTTCTAGTGGTCTTTATAGAAGATCAAACCAGCCATGATATTCCTTTAAGCTAAAGCCTAATCCAGAGCAAGGCCACAATTCTCTTCAATTCTATGAATGCTGAGAGAGGTGAGAAAGCTGCAGAAGAAATGTTTGAAGCTAGTAGAGGATGGTTCATGAGCTTTAAGGAAAGAAACCACCTCCGTAACATAAAAGTAGAAGTGAAGTAGCAAGTGCTGACCTGGAAACTACAGCAAGTTATCCAGAAGATCGAACTAAGGTCATTAATGAGGTGGCTGCAGTGAACAACAGATTTTCAATGTAGATGGAACAGCCTTCCATTTGAAGAAGATGCCATCTAGAACTTTCATAGTTAGGAAGATTCAATGTCTAGGTTTAAAGCTTCAAAGCACAGGCTCACTCTTTCATTGGGGCTAAAGTCCTGATGACTTTAAATTGAAGCCAGTGGTCCTTTACCATTCCTCAAATCCTAAGGCCTTTAATAATTATGCTGAATCTACTCTTCCTGTACTCTATAAATGGAAAAACAAAGCCTGGAAGACAGCACATCTGTGTGCAACATGGTTCACTGAATATTTTAAGGCAACTGTTGAGACCTAATGCTCAGGAAAAAAGATTCCTTTCAAAATATTACCATTCATTGACAATGTGCCTGGTCACCCAAGAGCTCTGATGGGGACGCACACCAGATTAATGTTGTTTTCATGCCTGCTAACATATCATCCATTCTGCAGCCCATGGATCAAGGAGTAAATTTGACATTCATGTCTTATTATTTAGGGTATACATTTTGTAAGGCTATATAGCTGCTATACATAGTGATTCCTCTGATGGACCAGGATTCGCCATTCTAGATGCCCTTAAGAACACTGCATGATTTATGGGAAGAGGTCAAACATTAACGGAAGTTTGGAAGAAGTTGATTCCAGCCTTCATGGATGACTTTGAGGGGTTCAAGACTTCAGTGGAGGAAGTAACTGCAGATGTGGTGAAAACAGCGAAGGGATTAGAAGTGGAGCCTGAAGATGTGACTGAATTGCTGCAATCTCATAATACAATTTAATGGAAGAGGAGTTGCTTCTTATGAATTAGCAAAGGAAGTGGTTTCTTGGAATGAAATCTATTCCTGGTGAAGATGTTGTGAAGACTGTTGCAATGACAACAAACTTAGTCGATAAAGCAGCAGCAGGGTTTTAGAGGATTGCCTTAAATTTCGAAAGAGGAGCTATTGTGTGTAAAATGCTGACAAACAGCACTGCATACTACTGAGACATAAATTATGAAAGAAAGAGTAAATCAAAGGAGTGAATTCCATTGCTGTCTTATTTAAAGAAATTGCTGCAGCCATCCCAGCCTTCAGCAACCACCACCATGATCAGTCAGCAGCCATCAAGATCGAGGCAAGAACTTCCACCAACAAAAAAGATTATGGTTCACTGAAGGCTCAGATGACGGTTAGTATTTTTTAGCAATAAAATATTTTTAATTAAGGTAAGCACATTTTTTAGATATAGGGACATTGCACATTTAATAGATTACAACATAGTGTAAGCATAACTTTTATATGCACTGGGAAACAAAACAATACCTGTAACTCTCTTTAGTGCTATATTCACTTTATTGTGATAGTCTGGAACTAAACCCACAATATCTCTGAGGTATGCCTGTACTATTTTAGTTGTGACTTAAATTAATCACTATTTCTTCATGTTATTAAAAACATCTCTCACAAATCTTTTTGCACAAACAAAAAATAGGCAAAATCCCAGAAAAAAACAGCAACAACAATAGATTTTGGTTTGAATTTTATTATTTTAAAGAAACCATTGTTTTTGGGCTTTTTTTTGAGAAGACTATATTATCATAAAATACCTCCCCTCCCCAAGTATGGATAATTGTTATTTTAGAAAAAGATAATATTTAATTACTGGTGATTTTTCTTTACTATCTCTTGGCTGACAGCCCCTTACATGTTATTGAAAAAAAAAAGCATTTACCACAGGTATATGAGGAATCATGATTGCTAAATATTTATGACACCTGGAAATCGGAAGAAAGCTATTTAATTCAATAACACACATGGTTTCATGAACTGAATGCAATTTACTAAGGACATTTTAGTAGCAAATATATATATGTGTGTGTGTGTGTGTGTGTGTGTGTGTGTGTATTCATGTGTATGTATGTATATATACATGTATATGTATGTATATATTTTGATTTATATTATATATATATATATATTAGAATACAGTATGCTTAATCTTTATTGGCATAACACATTTATTTAATTACTGTTCTGTCTCTTTTGCTCATATAATTAATTCACAAGTTTTTTCCCTGTCCTCACAGCCACCTGGCTTCTGCTTTCACCAAAACTGCCTAAAGTACTTGACTTTCAAAGTAAACTTTGAAGGATTATTTTCAGTTAGACTTATTTACTTGAGGCACTTGGCACCCGTGACTGCTCTTTCCTAGCAATGTTCTTCTTCAACTTCTGAGACAACATCTCTCCTAGTTTTTGTCACATTTGTTCTCTGTTGTCTGTGTTTTCCATATCTGCTCATCCCTCAAATCTTGTTATTCCTCAGGCGAGATTGGCCTTTGCCCTTTCTTTGGCAACTGTGGCACCTGAACTCTCAGTCATGTACTTTAGATGGGCTACTTCAGGAGTGAGCAGGTGACTCAATATGGGCCACTTAGAACCTTGAATGTCCTATAATCACAATGATCAGTCATGCATGGATGGACAAATGTTCCAGGGCAGTCAACGTGAAACAAGATCAGGATATTTGTCTGAACTCTGGGTTCCTTTGAACCTAAGTCAGGAAAGATGCGCTGTATGTCACCGAGAGGAAAGAGCCAGCTCGAAGAGCGCAACAAAGGGAAAAGTCTCGTGGCTGGGAGATGGAGAGAGTTAGTTTATGAGGTTAATATAAGAGCCCTTGGATCCAGCTGTGCCTGAAAGATGTGCCAGGGCTTTTACGTACCAGTGTATTCTTCTTTCTTTCCTCTCTCTTTCTCTTCCACCCTCTCTCTCTGTCCTTTTCTTTTTTCTCAGTCTCAAAAATCAAAGTAGTCCAACAAATATGTCTGCATTCAACCCTTAGCCATTTGTTTCTCAAGTTCTACTTTATTTACTTAAATATTCTCTGTAATTCTCAGAGATTAAGCTAGTGTCTAATTTGGATAATTCAATTCTTCTCCTAATCCATCTTTCCTTTAGTATATTCCCTGCCTATCAAAAGTCTCTAGCTAGATCTCCCCCAAGTTTCTTAAATGTAACACAGCTCAAACTGTTATGAGTTTCCCTCCTTCTTCACAATATGCTCATCTTTTAGCCTCTGTTTTCTTTGATGATTTTATCTACCCTGCTTTCCGGCCAGAAATATTATTTTAAGCATTGGAATTCCTAACCAGTGCTTTCTTTCTAATGCTGATTTAGATAGAATAGATCAAATTAGTATTTAAAATTTTCCCGATAACCATAAAAATAAGTTAGAAAATAATTTGCAAGAAACTTCAATACAAACTACAGAGCTAACTATATTATTAATTACATTCATATTTATGCTGTTTTACAATTTGGTGATCAGTGTTTTAAGGGATTTCCATGGGCTACCTCATTTAAATTACACAAAAATGCTATAGGTTTGTAATCATCTATGTAAAAAATTGAATTACAAAATGGGTTTCAGATGTGTGAGGACAACTACTATTCTTATGGTCATTTGTCTTCATTCCTCTTCATTGTAATAGCTTCAATAATTTGTGGCAATTTTAATGCTTTTAGATTTTATACTGTCTCTATTTTAAGTAGACAACCCAAAGGAGGGGGGACTACAGTCTTGTGGATCAGTTACTATATTTTGGGTTGACACTTAGTGGATAAGAATTCTTATAGAAATTGAGTATCACAGATAGACCTTATATCATTGTTCTTTGGAAGATCTGGGTGTCTAGCCCTCTTGGACCTATATTTTAATTAACTAGTACACTTGGATTTTCTGTCATTATTCTCTCTGCAGCCTATAGTCCTGCCTTTAGCCACAAAGCATATAAGTATCCCATTCTTGATTCTTGTATTTTAATGAAAGAATGATTAGTGCTTACCATATATTATCAACAACAGTATAATTTGATCTATGTGTCATTTTCAAATGTAAAATTTATTAAATGACAAATAATTAACAAGAATACAACAACCATAATGTAGAGTGATGTTTCACAAATTAAATGGAAAGTGTATCCTTAATAAAATTCATGTTTTTCCCTATTATTTTAAGAGACCGATATGTTATTCACAGTAAGATATGAAAGCAACATATGGAGAAATTGACAGAGCTCCATTTGTTAAACAAATTTTGTTCAGATAAAGGAGATTAAGTCAGGTTGATCTGTTTAGAAATATAAAGAGAAATGCTTAACATTTGCATAGAAAATCATAAAAAAGGAGGTAGAGAAAGTCAATTATACACAGACTTGTAAAAAGCTCAAAGACCTGTTATATAGCTAATATTTCTAGGCCATATATTTTGGAAAAAAAAGAAGTTGTTGTAAAACCATACAAAAAGACAAGAGTATTAAATACAACTTTATTGTTTAACAAATAATTCTAAAGTATACGACCATGTAAATACCATCCAGGTCAAGAAAAACAACACTGCCTTACTCTAGAAATCCTCAGTGTGTCCCTTTTCAATCCCCATCACCTCTCTTCACCCTGTGAGAATGCTACTTTAACTTATATACTGTGTTTCCCCGAAAATCAGACCTAGCCAGACCATCAGCTCTGATGCATCTTTTGGAGCAAAAATTAATATAAGACCCGGTCTTATTTTACTATAAGACCGTGTCTTATAATATATAATATAATGTAATGTAATGTAATATAATATAATGTAATATAATATAGACCGAGTCTTATATTAATTTTTGCTCCAAAAGACGCATTAGAGTTGATGGTCCGGCTAGGTCTTATTTTCGGGGAAACACGGTAGGTATGCAGCCCCCAAATGAAGTTTAGATTTGCCTGTTTTGAACCTTTAAGATTCAAATAAATCACACTATGTGTATTTGTATGTCTTACCTAATTCGCTCAATTTATATAATATCTGTAAGATGCAGTTATGTTTTTGAATGTGATTGTAATGAAATTATTCCCATGGTTCTATAATATTATATTGTAATGACAATACTACAATCAATTTATACATTCTACTGGGGATGAACATTTGAACTGTTTCCTCCCTAATTGCAAACTGTTGTTAACCACACTTTTACATATATTTTATCCACAGTCGGAAGCACATAGACATGAGTTTGTCCAGACCAGAGTATTAAGGTAGGATTAAGTCATAGTTTATGCCTATCCTGATCTTTCATAGATGAAGAACAAACTGTTTTCCAAAGTGGTTGTACCATGGCATTATATAATTTAAACATAAATGCTTTATTTTTGCTTTATAAATAGAATTACTGTAAGTTTAGGAAAACTATTTAAAAATATAAATTACAGTACCTCTGCAGATATTTTACTATGTCAATATAACTGAGGAATGATGGATAGCTCTCAGGAATGTGTAATCATAGGTGGCCTATATTTGGACGTGGTTTTAATGCTACACTAAATTAGTAAAGAATGGTGTCATTCTTATTATCTTTGAGAAGTACTTTTCACTGAAATCTCCTTCTAAAAAAGCTGTAATGAATTATTTAGAGCATTTAAAAATCTTTCTCTATGGCATTTCCAAATAGATTTAATTGGATAATTATTCAACATTCTCAGAATAATTAACATGACCAATTCTATGTCATTCCTGATCATTTGAAGTTTGGCAATTTAAGTATAATTTATAACGCTTCAGAAATCTGTAGCTTTTATTATAACTCAGATGTTCACTTTTATTTTTATCATAAAATTCCTTCATCTTTCAGTGAACTATCAATCAAAGATTGAATCAAAGATGTATTTTATGTATAGGACTAAAGGTTCTCTGTTTTATGTCTGCAAAACAAAAGATTCAATGAATTAGTCTATTAAAATTTCTTTTGGCTTGATAGCTGACGTTATTTTGTATCATATTTCAATCATTTTGTGTATATATGTCTGTGTGTGTGCACATGTATACATTGAAATAATTAAATCACAGTTCAAAGTTTTGATTTAACCTTTAGGAAAGTATGGATTATTCTTTTGAACAGCATCTAATCTACTTAAATAAATTGATTCCGTCAGTTGTTTACAGTATGCTATGGTATTTTCCCCGATGAGCCCACTTTGAGTGAAACCTATAACTGATGACTGTGTATAAAACAAGTTGCATTTCATGATACAGAACTTAATGACAGTGAAAAATAAGTTTAATATACTCTCTCCAGTCTGGACACCATTTGAATCGTAGACACTTGTTGTGGTACAATGTCAATATCTTGTCAGTAGGCAAATGTTTGATACCAACTGTTACTTCATTGTAAAATAATATCCCTTTTAAAGATTTAAATAAAAAACTTGCTGAAGTTTTAGAAAATCAGGACAAACTTTTTCTTTAACCTACCAACTGATTACCAGAATGACTGACTCCAAATTTCTTAAAATTGTTTCTGTTTTTGTCTAACAAACGATTATGTACTTAAAAGAAATCTTTCCTCTTTTATGTATAACTCCTCAAAAATTATCTTTCATATATATATATGTATATGTATATATGTATATATATGTATATACGTATATATGTATACAAATATATATATATTTGTTGTTTTGTTTTGTTTTTTATATATATATTATTTCCAAAGAAGAGTTTATTTCTCAACTTTCAATTATTACAGTTACAGAAATAACTGGGAAAATTTTTATAAAAAATAAGCCCCTCTCTAAGTATCATATTTGTCTTTTTTTGTACTTCTTGCTATATGTTCCATCGACCCATTAAACTCAGCATGTTAAATCAGACTAGAACTTCAACTTCTGGCTAGGATAAAATAATAAAGAGACATCTACTTTAAACAAATGGGCATCAGACATAATATACGAAACAACATTTTTCAAACTTTGGACAATAGACAGAACAGGAGCATGATCCCTGAGAAAAGGAAAACAAAACCAATGAGCCCTTCAATTGTACAAATTAACTGCCTAGAGGCAGTTTCTAGAACTGTAAAGGTTGGGTTACCCTCCTAAACAGAATCCAACCATCTTGCTAAATTGAGGTGATCGAGATTAAATTTGGAGGATGTCAAGGAAACTCAATTTTGCAGAACAGAAACAAGAGAAAAGAGTGAGCTGCAGACAGAAAGCTTTGTAGAATTTCAGGGTACCCCTCCAAGTCTTTCCGTGAGTATTGCTCTGTGTATCCATGTGAGGAAACTACCAGAGGCTACGGAAAGAGCAACAAAAAAGGAGAGAATAGAAAAATTCATAGAGCTTTCACAGGGCTGGGAATAATTCATGTTTCCACCCTTGAGAGTACGAAGACATCAAAATACATAGGCGATCAGGTAGAATCTTCAGAAAGATATTGCCTTAGTTTTATAGCCAAATTAACCTTAGTCTAAAGGTTTCTCGGGACCTTTCCTACCAAAGCTTATAAACAAGACTTAAAAATATTAAAAGAACATGAATTAATGTAATTTGATTACATCACAGGATGAGAACAAAGTATTTGAATAATTGTCAGAATTATTTCAAGTTGATAAAAAGCATAGATCCACAGATTCAGGAAAATAAACAAACAAACAAATAAAAACTAAGCAATATAAAAATAAAGAGACCATTGCAAGGAATATCATAATGAAGCTACTGAAATCAGTGATAAAGAGAAAATTAAATTAAAGTAGAATGAGAAAAAAAGAAACATCAAATATGTGAACAACAATAACAACACAAATGTCTGAAAAGAAACAGTTTAACCTAGAAGACAATGGAAAATCATCTTTATAGTTGTAAATCGTTTTTTAAAAAATCTGTTACCATAGAAATTTTAACAATCTTTGCAACCTTGGCTTTGGTAATTTCTTAGATTGGGCATAAAAAGATCAAAACATTTAAAAAGTAGTAAATTGGGCTCATCAAGATTAAAAACAGTTAGTCTTTAAAAGACCCAGGTAACAAAATAAAAGGCAAACCTAACACTGGGTGACAATGTTTATAATACATATATGTAATAAAGGACATGTAACTGGAATATGTAAACACTCTTATAACTCATTAATATGAACACAAGTAACTCAATTAAAATGGAGTTTTGATTTTATTAGACATTTCACCAAAGAAGATACATGGATGGAAACTAAACATGTGAAAACATGTTCAACGTTTTTAGTCTTTAGGATATGCAAACAAAAATTACAATAAGATAGCAGTACGTGTCAGGTTGAATGGCTAAAATTAAGAAAACCAGAAATATCAAATTTTGTTGAAGGTGAGGAGCAACTGGAATTCATTTCTAGTAGAAGTGAAAAATGCCATTGCCACTTGGGAAAACAGTTTGACAGTTTCTCATAAAGTTAAACATACACTGTCCTAATACAACAATTCCTCTAGTAGGCATTTACCCAACCAAAATGGAAATATTTGGTGACACAAAAAATAGTCTTTGAATATTTATGCAGCTTTGTAACTAATAGCCAAAACCTGGACATAAAAAATAAAGTGTTAACAAGAAATTGTGACATTACAACTGAATTCTACTCAGAAATAAAAGTAAATGCATTGCTGATTTTGCCACAACACAGATAAACTATAACAGCAGTGGGGATACATTTCAGCCCACAGAAATGGCATAACCAAAGAAGTGGAGGAGTGAGAGAATGAATATGTGGCATATTCTGTTAGATCATTGGATTAGGTGATTGTTTCTCTTGGATGTAGTGATTTGGTTTGAACGGGAGTCAGAAGATACAGGTAGCTGATAATATGGCTCAGAATTTGATTTTCTTATAATGTTTGTAAAGATCTATCCAAGAATAGTAAAATTTTTACAGAATTATTATGATGATCATTGGGTCATTAATTTTGAAGCCCTTAGAACAGTACTTGGAACAGAGTCACTGCTCTATAAATGTTTGCTATCATCATTATTAGGTTGAACAGACTGGCCTTTTAGAAAGACTTCTTAGCTCACATGTGCAGGATGTGTTACAGTGGGTACAATTACACACTGGAAAACACTTAGCAAACTGTTTCCAAAGGAAATTTTGAAATCCTGAATCATTTTGCACCTTGTCCAGATACCTGGAATGCTAACCTTTCCGTCCCACTGTGAAAACTATCAGAAGTGTGTCTGTTCTACACCCATGTCAAGGCTCACAGTGTTCAATGAAGGCTCATCTGGATCCATCATAATTTCTGTATTGTTTCTCCTTAGTAAAATGGAACCCTTTACTCGATACCTTACATACTGATCATCTTCCTCCATTGACATGAGACTGTAAAGTAATGGTTATGTCTATACGTGAACTGTAATGCAGTGGAAGGTAAATCTCCCTTTTTAAATAATTTTCTTTGAAAAAAATAATGCTTACAAAGACAGTATTTAGATTTATTTAATAAAAACCCACTTTTTTCTCAAGGAGAAAAAATATTAATTATTACTATTAAAAGAACGGATTGGTGAACTGTGGAGGACAATGAATCATTTTTGACTAACAGAATGAAAAATTGTATTACATTTTCACTGATATGGAGCAGACGTTAAAAGAAGCTGAAGTTCCCTTAAAGTTCATTTTAAATAAGTACGTCATCTAAAAAGTAACCAGTAGATGTTGCTAGGAAAAGTCATATGAGTTCAAGATTTAAGGATTTTTTAAAAAAATCTATTTTTATTAAATACCAATCTGGTGCAAAGATTTTAGTTTTGATAAATTAGACATAACATAAAATTTACCATCGCAACCATTTTAAAGTGTAAAATTCAGTGGTATTCAGTATATTCAATTTTGTGAAACCATCAGCCTAACTAGCTTTAAAACATGTCCATCACCCAAAAAGAAACCACCTATCTATTAATTCACCATTCCCTTCTTCCTTCCGTCCCTGGCAACCACAAATCTGCTTTCTGTCTTATGTATGCATTTGCCTGTACTGAATATTTCTTACAAATGAAATCATATAATAGATAGCCTTATGTGTCTGGCTTCTTTTACTCAGTATAAAATTTTCAACGATCATCCATGTTGCGTATGAGTTAGTACTTCATTCTTTTTATGGCTGATAACATTCCTTGTAGAGATTATGTCACATTTTGTTCATTAGTTGATAGACATTTGAGTTGTTTCTACCTTTTCCATATTGTAAGCTATGCTTCTATGCACATTCATGCACAAGTTTTTGTTTGAACACCATTATCAATTTTTTTGGTTAGATATCTAGGAGTAAAATTCCTGGGTCATATGGTAATTCTCTTTAATTTACTGATCACAAATCTTTTTAAATAAGATGTATTTTTTTGTGATAAGGTTAGTGAAGCTGAGAGAGATTGTATGTATTTGTACATAGACACACGCAGATAATACCTCACATTCAAATATATTACTGATATATCAATGCATATATGTCTATCTATATCTATATCATCTATATCTGTATCTATAAATATATATATATGTTAATAGCAAGACATTTTCCCAATAATATATGTTAATTACTATTCATGCTGATGAATCACTATATGTCAGATTCTCTATTAAGCACTAAGGATATGGATATAAATGAGGGAAAGTCTTGTATGTGGTTCTTGCCTTAAGGATTTAAGGATTTAAAATCTAAAGGAGTATAGAAAAAAATACAGGAGAACTAGGGAATAGCATAAGATGAGTGTGATTCATACCAGGGATGGGCAAAGAACTCATGTGTTTGGACTTAAAAGAAAGTCTGTGTGATATATAAAGTATGAAGAGACTTACATAAGGGAAGAAACTATAAACTTAGACCATTCTATTGCCCAGATTCCAACAAATTAAGATCTGGGGCAAATGAAAGTTGGATTGCATCAGAGCCTAGGAGTAAACCGTAACTATTTGTCCTTACTGAAACTAGATCCAAACTAGCATCCTGTCCATTCCCTCTGAAACTGTGAAATGGCCTTTCAAGGTGCTAGTTTTCACATGGACTCAGGCTTTGGTTAGGACACCACACAGACGGAAGCACAGGTATAATAGTGACTGAAAGATTCTTCTGAGAATGACAAGCTAAATTTCCTTCAGAATTCAGAAAAGCTGCATAAAAAGCTTTTCCAACTCATTGCAACTTTGGGTCTGTGCTCTTCCCCGTGAACCTGGAGAGAATATTAGAGTAGATTATGTGGTTCAGATCATTCTTCACAGGCTGGCAGAGTTGAAACTCATAGCAGATGGATTTCAAATAAGCTTTCCATCTCAATCTTGCATCCAAGAAGTACGTATTAGAGCTCTTGAAGCAATCATTGAAAATGGTACTTACAACTCTAATCAACTGGAGAATAACTTGGTGTAGTTTGTATGATTGGCTGCTTAGGAATGAGCAAAATCTCTATTGAAATGACCATGGTGTGACTATTTAATATTTTGGTTTTACTTCATTTTCCTCTTCATTTGTTTAATAACTATCTAATGAACAGCTGGGTGAAAATGGTGACGAAAAACTTCAACCTGGTGGTCAGCATCCCTGGCTTGGTCTATGAATACAAACTCTGACATGTGTGTATGATACATAAGTAGTGTGTATAGCATTTTGCATATATGAAGATGGCAGTGCTATTACTTCTTCACACTTTTCTTTCTCTTGATAGAATGAAGGCTCGTTAAGAAGGGCCTATGTTTTATTCATTTTTTTTTAAATCCTTAATGGTCCACAGAAGTCCAACCTACTAGCAATAGATAAATGACTAAGCTATGAAAGAGTGAATTAAGACACAATTTCTAGGTTTCTTAATGATTCCAAGATGACTTTCAGGCAATCGCTATCTAAACTCTTCTTTCCATTTTCAGATAACACATTGTCTATAATGGGTTCATGCATATCATATTCATATGAGTCTTTTATCAAAATGATCAAAGGGATGATTTGATTAACTCTTATTGTGCCACAGTTTTTCCTATTTTGATTTCCATGCTCTGGGTATTTTATTTTGTTTTGTTCTGTTGCCTGTTTTAAAAATTTCCCTGTAATTATTGTTGTCTATTTCTACAATATGTTATTCATGGTTGCTTTTCCTTTGAACAAAATGAATAACATGTGGAATGACCTTCAGATTCTACAAAAAAGCTATGCTTCAAACAACTTAATTGCATTCAATTTGCCATATCTAATTCAATTTTCCTTTGTTTCTTTGCCTTTATAAACCCACCTTCATATTAATGATGATGTTATCTTTCAGCCACTAACCATATAAATTTATGAATACCATAACTGAACTCTAAGCAAATGAGGATGATATTTATTTTGTCTTAATATTATGCAAGTATGCATGCTTTTATTTGGGGGGTGGGGCGCAAGTAGAATAGAAGAAAGAAAATTTATTCAGAATGATTTGTCTTAATGTAGCTTACAAAAATCAAAATGAACTTGTCTATATTCATCTTTTTAAAATAATTTTATTTAAGATGGAACTTGATTCATGATAAATAGTTATTTTATAAAATGTCTCAAGCTCATAACTTTTGTCTAAAAGGTGATGAAATTGCTGAATAAATCCACACTGTACTAGAAAGAAAACACAGACACATGCACACAAATACACATTAAATAAATAGCCATAAAAATCATAGTTTAAGCCAGCAGATGACTTAAAAACAGGAGCAAAAGGCAGTTCCTTTATAAATTGCTGATCTCTTCATACATGTTATTGCTCTGCTAATTGTTTTGCCTAGTAAGAAAGATCATTCTGACAGCTACAGCTTGTTAGTGTTTCTTTACAAAATAGGACTAGAGATATTATAGGTTATTCTTATAATGTGTTTGACATTGTACAGTATTATTTACATAATACTGAAAGAATGAGGATATAGTAAAATAGTCAAATGTTCTTATGTAACAAAATTGGGCATTTTCAATTACTCCATGGTGGGATCAAAACCATTTCTCATTTGGCTTTCTTTAGAGTGGTAAAATCAACTCATTTTTTAACCATCAACTGCCTAAAACACAACTGTGTGAAGGAGGATAAGAGTGAGCAAATGATAATATTCACTGACAAAGGGGATACCAGTTTAATAAGATAGTTATGACTTACATAAGAAATAAATTTGCATTATGTATCTATTATTTGCATAATATATAAATATTCATACATGTATAATATATGTATTATTGTACTTACATACTACACAAATATATACTAACTGATATATATTAGTTAGGGAAAAGTATTCTATTTTAAATGTTGGTCCTAAATAACATTGTAAGACATTTCAAATTCTTTACTGAGTTTTGTCCTGGAGTAATACATTTGAAAGTTAGCTGCTTGAAGGAAAAATTGAAATATGCGTTCCAACTCTAATGCCAGCTAATGCATACATAAAAAGGTTTGACAATTAAGTCAGCAAACTCACCCTAGAAAAAGTGTTACATACCTCATTGCTGAATATCACTACAATCACCTTCAAAATACTCCCTTTGGGAAGCTATGCACTGATGACAGCACTTAGTCCACTCTTCAAAGCAATTTTGGAACTCTTTCTCTGGAATGGCTATCAGAGCTGTCATCGTATTACCTTTGCTGTCCTGAATGTCATCAAAATGTCTTCCTTTCAATATTTCCTTTATCTTTAGGTAAAGAAAGAAGTCATTGGGGTCCAGATCAGGTGAGTAGGGAGGGTGTTCCAATACAGTTATTTATTACTGGCTAAAAACTCCCTCACAGACAGTGCCATGTAAGCTGGTGCATTGTAGTGATGAAAGATTCATGAATTGTTGGCGAAAAGTTCAGTTTGTCTAACTTTTTCACGCAGCCTTTTCAGCACTTCCAAATAATCAACTTGGTTAACTGTCCAGTTCATACAAATTCATAATGGATAATCCCTCCGATATCAAAAAAGGTTAGCAACATCATTGAAACATGTTGACAAACTTAATTGTCAGGCCTCATATGCTGAAGATGGTGTGGTCACTTCAATCTTTGACCACCCCATTAGCTGCAAACACATGGCAAAGTTAAATAACATATAAGAAATGAAAACCCCATAGTTGCATGATGGGGAAGGGACAGTAATGGTTCTACTCCTCCATATTAGTGACCGGGAAGGAACAATAATGTTGTCTTTAAAGTCTGACTACCTTTACAGTTCCCTTCTTTATTCTCAGCCCCAAAAGGCAGCGATTTATTTATTCAGCAAGCTATTTGCTGAGTGCTTACTGTTGGTCCAGGTACAGAGATAAAACTGTGAATATGATGAACAAACTCACACACTCATGAAGTTTATGGACTAAAGGTAGAGGTAAGTAGTCAGTTAAATGCAAAATGTAAGTGACAGTATCTATAAATATAGAAAAAATAGCTATTTTCTTAACTTTGAATGGTCAATTTGTACGTATGCAGTCTTCTGGGCGGAAACGTACACTGCTCTGTGAACCTCAGCCCTGCCCAGGAATGATTTACTATGGGGATTTGCTCACAGAGAAGGGACTAAAACATGTAGCTGATTCATTTTTGAAAACTTTTATTAAAGATGTAAGAGATTCTCTACCTTTATTTGCTTTCAGGCAGAAGTCAAATATTTTCAATGCTGTGGATTAGAGAAAACCAAGTTTTAAACTATCCAAAGGTGTTAAACTTGACCAAATGCTCTGAAAAAATAGTATGACATTTGAAAGTCATTTGAAAGGCTGTGAACCTATTATCATCTTCAATTTGTATGTCAGTTTGTGGTTTGAAATTCGTGTGAAAAAACAAATGCCCAGGGATTAAAGCTCAGAACAGCATGCTGTGTTGCTAGAAGACTACCTAACAGAGGGGCAGTCTTTAAGGATCTTATACAAATACATTTAAAAATAAATTTAATTTTAAAAGCAGCAAATGTGTGTGTGTGTGTGTGTGTGTGTGTGTGTATACATACATATATATGTGTGTGTGTATATATATATATATATAGTGCATATGTTTCTTTTACAATATATACTCTTTTAAACACTCATAGTTATATGCTTATTATATCCCTCAGAGTTTAATATGGAGAAACATGCTAAGTAGAAAAGTAGAAAAGTGAGCACACATTAAAGAATCCTAGAGGAAAACATTTTCAGAAGGGGTTTCCTTTCTATTTTGTCATCCACCAAAAGACATGGAACACTTCGGTGTATAGAGAGGTAAATTCTGTGTGTGTTTAGGGGAATGTGGTATAGATGAGGAAGAATAGTACCCAAATTCTCAAAGTCCTCAAAAACCTTTCCACTTTTCCTACAACACTGTTTGAATATGCCTGTTTAACTCCTCCTAAAAGAAATCTTGTTCCTAGCCAAGAAAGGCAATGTCATTTCAATATAAATACTCAGCCATAGGTAGAATTTGCTGATCTGATAATTAGGAACAAGGATTTTAGTTAGACATGCACTATTTCTGTTACTTCCTAAGAGATATCCAGATAATTGCTTTTTGTGCTTCAGTAGTATTCTATGTATAATATTTCACTTGCTGCATTATTTTATAATTACCTATATCTGTATATGTCTCCCTGCTAAAGACAGGGACTCTTATTTGTCTTTCCATTCCCAGCACCTATCTCAGCGCTTTGCAGAAGCTTGGCACACAATGTTTATTCAATATGTGACTCTTTATTGGCAGGTCAGCCTCCTCTATACAGCATTCTTTCTTCAAAGCCTTCCTAAATAGCATTGGCTAGTTAAAGGGCAAGCATTAATCATGAATAATTTGCCTGAGAAATAAAGTCTTTGGATGGCATACATCTCATAGAATTAATAGCATTCACACCTCTGTTGAAAACCTATCAACACTTTTAAAATTTCAAATTACAATCTGAAATGTGAAAATGATCAGCCAAAGATTATCAAATCCACTGGACTGGACAGAGCAATATGTCAGCACCTCTGTCTACATCCCCATCCTGGAGGTTTTTGAAGGTAAGCGGCGCTTTCATCATTCTGGCATTCTATTTTAGTCTAAGTCTACATCAGAAGCCTGCCAGGGCTCAGTGCTGATAACAAAGCACTATCGCTTTTCAAAGTGACAGAGTACAGTGACATATCAACAGTAGGACTTAAATGAAAAGCCCCTTCTAATTTACCTGGGAATCTGCTGAAGCTGTATTCAGCCCAGCACTCGTTTTCAATTAAAACTTTCTTGTAGCAAGAGAAAAGTGTCGTATATCCTTTCCTTTTTTGAGGGAGTTATGGAGTTAAATGGAAGAACAGTATGTTGTTAAGTAGAGAATGGCCCAGTAACAGCTAAGTACATATCAACCCTTTTCATCTACTAAATGTGATTTTTATGGTTCAACAGAAGTTTTACCTACAACTCCTGTTGCTGAAAGAATCCTTTCTCTCAATACAACTGTTCTTTGTGGAAATTTTTCTGATATATTCAGTGTATGTGGGCAGCAAAGGGGGCATGATATATCAATTACTGAGTCCCTGCTATGTGCCAGATACTGTTGGTATGGGGATAAGTGGTTCTTACCTGTGCTATTTCATGTAATTACTACTAAGGTATATAAGATGCAGATATAACTATTTCACTTTTTGTTTAAACAGGAAAAAGATCTCATGGTCAAAGAAATTAAGTAACTTCTATACGATCACATACCTAGTAAGTAATAAAGTTGGATATGAGTGTAAATCCATGTCCCATTAATCATGTATATTAACTATAATATTACTAAAATTTGAAAGTGGAGAATTATGGGTAACATTAACACACTGACATAATCAAACGGTTTTTTCTTTATTTAATGGAACTTCCAACTTGTATTTTCCTTAAATGGAGTTCTTGAAATATACTTAGCTAACAGTCTTTAATCTCTTAATCAATCCAGAACAGCTTAGCAAACTACAAAACTTGAATAAAAATCTAAAGCATATCTTAGAATTCATTTTTGAAAATTGCATTTGTGTCTGTTCTTACTTCAAAGCATATTTCAACACAACTCCCACTATTGACTGTAGAAACGTGGTTAGGGTATGTTCAGATATGGCTGATGTCCTCTTTATGATGCCCTGTAACAGTCATTTCTTTTAAATTTCAATGCTATAAAACAAAACAAACAGAAAAACCTGTGGTTTTCATAAAGAACTGGTATTTGAAAATGATGTAGCGCATAGATACTATACAATACTTTCCTCATTTCTGCTTTAGTCACTAATAATCTCAACGCCAAGTTTATTAACCATTTTTTACAAAGTTCTTTTTTTTTTTCCCCCGTTCTTAACATTACCCTTAGGATGATTTTGATAATTTAAAAAAAAAAAATCTCTGTGCCTCATTCATTTATCCTTATTTATTTTATGCTATTATGTATACTTGTATAATTATCTCTACTAATTGTGAGAATGAGGTGAGTTATCAATAAAAAAAAATAAACAGAATTTGGACTAGAGACAGAGTATGGGTTTCGGCCAGAATGCTAGAT
Organism: Rhinolophus ferrumequinum; assembly: GCF_004115265.2. Classification (NCBI taxonomy): domain Eukaryota; kingdom Metazoa; phylum Chordata; class Mammalia; order Chiroptera; family Rhinolophidae; genus Rhinolophus; species Rhinolophus ferrumequinum. The sequence continues at coordinate 28,034,846 of NC_046295.1, read as the reverse complement.
GCACTTTTTTACATCATTAGATCATAATCAGAGAATATTTCAAAGTATTTCCTCATATTTGTTGGTGGCGTTTCAAATCACTAAACTGTAACATTGAGTTTTCAGATTGCTATCAGTGAAAGAATAGACTACCCTCCTTCAGGGGATAAAAATCCTCATTACCGTTGATATAGAATAATTTTAGTCAAACACATGAGCACAGCACCAGTTAAAATTTTGGAAGGAGCATTTCCCTTTAGGGATAAAAACAAGTTTCTATCAATTTGTCTCTGTGACAACCATTAGGTACAAACTGTGTGTGTCTGTGTGTGTGTGTGTGTGTGAGAGAGAGAGAGAGAGAGAGAGAGAGAGAGAGAGAGAGAGAGAGACAGAGAGAGATACAACTAATGCAGCCTCCTTGATGCTCAGAACACACTTTTCTTCAAGAAAACACTTTAGTGGACTGGCTCCACATTTAATTCCTATGTTCCTTAAAATGGCAAGAGTAAGCCTGCCATCATTTGATTGATCAAAATGTGGACTGAAGAAGGGCAGCCATATGGCACCAAACTCAATGATGCTATGCTGCAAACTGCAGAATCTGGAATCAGCAGATGCCAAGATGCAGAATGCATAGTGATGAATGACTTAATGTAGGCAGACAAGAATAAAACTATTGATGCCCTTTTAAATTGGTATTGATATAGGTATGTCTATGAACAGTTACACAATCATTTTCATGTTCCAAACAAATTTCTTAAAGAAAGATTATGAAGAAGTTTGGGTTAAAAAAAAAAATGTCAACTAGAACTGAATATACGTTTACATGCATGCTGTTTGTTTGTTTGTTTCTTTTTTTTGTTTGTCTTTTGAAACAGGGTAATCAGACTGGCATCACAGATATATGAGTAAATAATTCAATCACTCAGCGAATACTGAATGCTTCCCAGGGCCAGATGTTGTTCTACGCTCTGATGATAGTGCAGCAAGTAAGTCAGCTATATTTCTATTATGGACTGAAGTCAAGAGTGGGAATACATACTACAAAATAAATTAATACACAATATAATTTCAGGTAAATACCATGAAGAACACAATACAGAGTGATGTGATAAAACAGTGGTAGGGAACAGAAGAAGTTACTTGAGGTAGAATATTTGAAGTAACATATTTCTTGAGACCTGGATGGAGCGGAGTCAGTTATAAGATATGGGAACAGAATATCCCCTGCATAATCACCAGCAGGTACAAATACCCTTAAGTGGGAATAAGCTTAGAGTGTTTGAATGTAGAAGTAAAGCTTATGTGTCTTGGACATAGTGAGTGGAGAGGAGGAGGTGGTAGAGAAAAAGAGGAAAGACATCTTGAGAAGATGGAAGGCTTCTTCTGTGAACTACTTTGTCTCTTTTTAAAAATTTTTTATAAATTTATTGGGGTGATATTGGTTAGCAAAATCATATAGGTTTCAATTGTATATTTCTATAATACATCATCTATACATTGCATTGGATGTTCACCATCCAGAAAAAGGGGGGTCAAATATATGGTGATGTAAGGAGTGCTTTGGTCTTTTGCAGTCCCTTGTACAAGCAAAATTTATTTGGGCCTTATGTTTCTAAGTAATGAGCTGACCTTTGGAGTCCCTTTGGATCTAAAATGTTACCTTAAAATATGTGTATTTTTTTGTATTCCAGTTGTTATTTGGTAATTTATTCATATTAACCATCTCTGGCATTTAGAGATACACCGTCAGCAACTGAAAGTGTTAAAGCATCTATCTGTGTTAGTAGCGGACTGAATTTTTAAAGCACTAGATAAAAATGTGTTTGTAAAATCAGTTCTCCCCAAGTGTTCACTGCCATTAACTGGGAGAGTTATCCATTTTTGGAAACTGCATTAAACTCTTTTAGGATGTTAGGATGCTACTTAGTAAATTGCTGCTTTGCTTCGGTGAATATGAAATTCATTTCTAGTTAGCTGAAGTCTAAGTATATACAAAATATAAAAGCCAATCCACATTTAGGAATCTATTTTTTAAATCAATCATTTCCAGCCTTTTTCCAAAAGTCATGCCATTCTCATATACATCTCCATTAGTAAGATTCCTAAGGTAAAATGGGTATTTCTTCCACACAGATGTGTGCATAGTTTGCTCTCTTGTTTCGGATGAGAGTACCCCTGGGGGAATGTGCCCCCTTTTTATTCGCCTTCCCTAAGAATCTATCTTCTAAAGTTATTAATTATACTCAATAAAATTAATTAAATTAAAGCAATTCCTTATTTTCTGATTGGCACACACAGTTTTTATAACATTGATGAATCACTATTTTATTACTAGGCTAGTATCCCCCAGCCAGGGTTTCACAACATGTGTGTGTAACAAGCAGATGAGAGATGTGTAGTCACACATGCATATATTTAACACATTTTTACTGTGTGCACACTGAGTATTGGGCACTGTGCTGGAGATATAACTGTGAGGTGGAGGGAGATAATTTCTACCTCCTGCTCGTGGCCTAGGATGTGTGTGCATATGGAGCTGTGGAGGGAGTTACAGGCAGGTTAATAGTCAAGGGTAATATGCAGTGATAATGTCTATGATGGAGAAAGCAGAGTGAAGTAGTACCAAGGAAGGGTACCTAATACATACCTAAATAACCAGAGGCCATCTGAAAATAGGGGCGTCTAGATAGAAATTGAGAAAAAGCATCAACGAGCAGATAAGGTGGGACTTGAGAGAAGAAATTTCCAGTTAGGGTGTGGGAAAAACAGAAAAAAAAAAGGGCTTGGTGGTAAGAAAAATTATATTTGTTTATTTGCATTACATTATACTATTATATTATATTATATTACATTATATTATATTATATTATATTTGCAGCCTTTGTAGATATGGTGAAAGGAAGTTGAAGTAAAATTACTTTTATTGGCTCTGTTTCCTCTGTGCCATCAGTTGATAACATTGTTCACTTAGCTTAAGAGGGTGAGTTATGGTGTCCTGAAGCATTAAGTACAGTGAAAAAGTATGATGCACAAGTAGTGGGCATGGTTTCATTTAGAGTTTAGATGCAAAAAGTTGTACGATTATTTTGTCCTCATCTTAACTATGAAAACCATAACTTTTATTTTAACTCCTCAGATAGCTGAGAATGTAAAGTAACCTAAAAAGATGAAAATAAAATGAAGAAATCTTTCTAGGAGAAAAGATATCTACAGTTGCTTTCACTCCTTACTGAGTGGCAAGGGGACCTACTGCCATAGATCTTCAGGAATAAGGGAGAAAATAGCTATCGTGGTCCAAAATAAACCAGCCTTCCTAGGCTATACTATGTGACTTTACTTTGGTAAAGGAAAAGTTAGAAGTGTTATGCAAGCAGAGCCTTGAAAAGTGCCTGCACATTGGGGCTTATCCTTTAGGAACACTTCCTGTTGAAGCCGAGTTGCCATGATATAATATAAAAAAGTCCAGATTGAGAGACTAGATTGAGAGATCATGTGGAAAGTCCCAGAGAGATGGAAAGGCCCAGGAAGATGAAACACCATGTGATGATAAAAGCCACATGGAGAACTGATGCAATTGATTAAGTTTGCATTTGTGCCCGAGCCTCAGAAATAGGATAAAAGCTGTCTTGGAAGTTCCAATCTACCCCAGCTACTAGCTGAATTCAGCCACATGAGTGCTCTCAACCGTCACATGGAATAGAATTGCCTTGTCAACCAGACTCATAATGAGCAATGATGTTTAAGCCATTGTTTTGGAGTAGTTTGTTACACAGCAATAGGTAACTTATACAATATCCTGATTGCAATATTACCATATATTTTTGCAAAATATTACATTGGGGGAAACCGGACAAAATGTGCAAGGGATCTCTATTATTTCTTACATCTGTATGTGGAATCTACAATTACGTCAAGAAAAGTTTCGATAAAAAGACATACAAGAATGACCACAGAAATGTTCTTCATAATAAGAAAAAAACTGAAAAGAGCAATTGATACATAGATTGTTATACATTCATACAATGGAATATGCGCAGAAAGAAAAAGGAATAAACTAATAATACATACAAAATATCTAAATTACAAAACCCCTACAGCCAGTTTCAAAAGTGCCTATTGTATGATTTCATGTGTATGGAGTCCTTCCACACACAAAACTAATCTATGGTGACACAAAGCATGAAAATAGTTGCTTCTTGGTGGAGCAGAGATTGCCTGGGAAGGGCAATGTGGAAATTTTCTGGGTTGATGGGAATATTCTGTTTTCACAAGGATGTGAGATAAATAGATATACACATTTGACAAAAGTCATAAAAGTGAGCAGTTAAGATATGAAGATTTCACTGTATGTAAATTATTCCTACATTTTAAAATGTGAGAAATAATATTCATATAATATAAAAAAAACAAAAATGAGCAGTAAGACAATGTCTTGAATTTTAGATTTTTCTCTGCATCTCTAGCTTTTATTTTCTCATTTCAATTGCACCGTATTTAAATGTATTTTTATCTTTCTCCTGAGGAAGGTGCTATAGCTTTAGGAAAAAAAAAAGATGTAGTTTGGAATAGAACCTATTTTTCTAACTCATGAAAGGCCAACGGTTCTAAATTTAGTGAATTTCTAAACGTTCTTTAAAAAAATGACTCATTTCAAGATTTCATATAATATGGTGGGTTTCATATTTTTGATAGTAACTCCTTTTTAACTCACCCGCACTCAGTAGCCCCGTTTTCCTTCCCTGGGACACGAAGCACTACAGAGCAAAAATGGACAATAGAGGGAGAAAGTGGCAATGTTTCCAGAGAGTATTAGTTTTAGTAAAATATACATAGTGTTAGCTTTCTGAATGGTTATAGTCCAATGCTCAGAAATGTAAATTATTATTGAATAGTGTCCCAAGTTAGTATTCTTTATACATGGAATCTGATGTTATTTCAAGAAGCTAGAGTGAGGTGGAAGGGGTCTTTTCTAATGATAATGCACCTGACCTTTAATAAACTTTACAAAATTACAATGGAAGAAGCACTGAATGCTTAACTGCAAAATTTTATAAAGCTGACAGATCGAGGTCAAAACTTTACAACTTTTAGAAACAGATATTTAAAAGTCTCTGATTATTCACTAAAGCTAGTGTAGTTCCAGCTTTCCAGCTGTGGTACGTGTTAGATGACACTGTTTATATTTAATCTTCCATCAATACAAGGGATTTGTTATATATATATAACATATATAACACAGGAAGAATTTAACATATATAACACAGGAAGAATAATAACAAAGAAGAATTTCCTTGTTAATTGTGTTTCCTTGTTAATATATATATATAAAACACAGAAGTGGAACAGCACTGGAATATAGTTATGTATATAAAGTTTTAAAATAAATATATCTAAAATATCTGTTGAATGGTGATGAATTCAAAATAATACTAATAAGTATCAGGTTAGCAAATTCACTCTGCATCCATGTATTAGAGCTCTGAAACAGGTTTCCATGAAACTAGATGTGAATTTAGGGAACAGAGGCTGAGGGTATTACATTCATATCTGGTCCCTATGCAGTTCTCACTATATCCTCTACTATCCTCTCATTAAGACTTATTTAAGGCAGCTGGATTCATGTTTCAATGGAAAGTGAGTAACTACCAGTCCTACTACACAAAGCTGGTTATAAGCCGACTATATTACTCCACCAGCCAAGTCCCAGGCACAATGATCCAATTAGGCACAATGATCCAAGCCAATTGATATGTCTGTCAGTGGCCTATGAATTGGGTGTTGCTAGATGGTAATCCAAAGGGAAAGTGTGATTAAGTGGAACAATGAGACCATCTCAGGGAACTTGAATTCAAGACATGCAGAAAGGGGCCATAGTTGGAAGAAGAAAATGAAGAAAAATACATAGGTGATGATGAATGGATGGATGGACGGACAGACGGACGGACGGACAGAAAGATAGATAGAGAGATAGAGAGATAGAGAGATAGAGAGATAGAGAGATAGAGAGATAGATAGATAGATAGATAGATAGATAGATAGATAGATAGATAGTAAATTGAAGCAAGAGGCAAAGGAAGCAACAGACATGGAAAAAAAATAAAATAAAAAGCACAAGCCTAACTGCTCATCACCATCACCTGGAGGGCTTTCTAAGCTTTGGATCTGATGTCCCACTTCAGAATCTCCTCTACAAATGAGAATCATCAATATTCAGAATCTCTTCTACTCTTAATATAAGACAAGTATAAGTATCTCATTTTTCAAATAAAGAAACTAAAGTAGAGATGTTAATTTATTTGCCCTGTCTGACTCCAAAATTCATGCCATTCCCATTATTCGATGAAACATCTAAAACAAAACAGAATCAAGGGAAAATAGGACTCTGTGAGTATGTAAAAAGAAGAAATTATTTTAATTTGAATAGAATCATCACTTTTGTACTTGTGGAAGAATTTCCTTGTTAATTGTCATTTTCCAAGTTTAGTTATATCTCCAAACATTAATAAAACTTCCATATCTCTATTTTTTCCTTTAAACAATAAAAGTTTTCCAATCAAATAAAGCCTCAGAAATATTTAATATCAAATAAGTTTACTTAGTTCTACTTTATAATTTAGTGCTGCTTACTAAGTGAATTGTGCTAAATTATAGTAGGACTTCCTGAATTAATGTGCAAATACTTGCTTCTCCATTGTGGACCTATACAAGCTTGTTTTATCTAATAACCTAAGAACATTCTGAGATTTATCTAGAAATTTTCAATGTTGCTCCCAGTACTCAAGGTTAGTACTTGAAAAGGCTCTAGAGATCCCTGCATTTTTATGAAGCAAAATTACGTTGTGACATGGATTCTTTTCAAAGGTGAATGCTTCATTCGGCAGTTTGCTTCACTTCCTAATACAATTGAAAAGTCATCTGCTGACAGTAAACCAGTGGCAGGTGTGCTTTCCTGTTGACAGCTGCAGTTCTGACATGGATCACAGAGGAGCTCTGTCGGCAGTGCTAGAACATCTGGAGCATTTGGTCTGATTTCAAAAGCCAATTTGAGTGGACTGTCTTTTTCCATTTCAGAAAATAAAACAAGTTCTGGACACTGGGGCCAAATTTGCACTGTGGTATGCAACACTTTATTAGATTTCTTCTTTATTAAAATGGACACAAAGTTCACAAAGCACGATGATAATACCTGAGAGGATGGTTTGTAAGACAGATTATTGCAACTCTTCACTTTTCTTAGGATTTCCTGTGATAATTTGAAAGTACTTGATTGATGGAAAAATAACTAATATTCAATCCCTAGAAATTTGTTTCTGGGATGTCATTATACTAATTTGCACACAGAAAACATTTAATACTTATTGAATGAGTGAATGGATTTGATTTATGATCCTCTTCTAAATTCTTAAGAATAACGTATATTGTTAACACTTATTTAATACCATTCTGCCAATGTTGCACACAACAATTAATGTAACAATTTCCAGAAGCATCCAGTCATGTATAGTAAATGGCATTACCCATTTACAAGGTGAGGATACTCAGTCTCAAAGAGTTAAGACAATTGTCCAGGCCCGACAAGTAGGAAGTAGAAAACAGACACTGTTCCAGGTTGGAATTCCAAAGATCATGCTCCATTGTGTTTTAGGGCTGCTAAATTACATTATGAGTATTCTAAGTTTGTTGAGTTTATGGGGAGAGCGAGGAGAGGGTACTATTTTTCCTTACTATCAGGTAAATCCAAATATGCCAGATCATATTGTGGGTATAAGGGACTGCCTTCCAAAATATTCATGGTGTGAGCTGTTAGTACCTGGAGATTGTTAGGGAAAGGAGGCTTCAGGAGCTTAATACGTTTCAAATTTTAATAATTACTTCTGGATTAAAATATTAAATAATGCTCATAACTTCTCAACATCTACCAATTACTTGATTAATAATTATTGGGCCCTATGGAAGTGAGAAAGAAAACTTGACAGTTATAGGCACACACCTCAACAATAGAGTTTACGTATGGGAATTTCGATCGCTGCTCATTCTGTGGCTTTTGAAGGGAGTGAACTGGACCTTGATGGGAATATGGCATCTGAGGATTCATGCCACTTTTGAACATTCTGTTCTAGACTAGGTAGAAAAGCTAAATTTAAATGTCACCTTCCACTTTTTCATATTACAGTATTTCAACGAATAAGTGGGCAAGAATCCAAAAAGATTAATTGCAAACTCCATCAGTGTGCTCATCAGGGTGTATGAAATACGGGAAATGCTACCAAGTGATTTATCTTTAATGCTGTGCCAATAAGGATGTGGCTCCTTGTAGTCCACATGCCAGAGGATGTCCATTCAAATGATATTTGAGCATTCTGTGGATGAGCGTGTGACTAATGAGTCCTGCCCTGACATTATTAAAGACCATAGTATTTATGTGCTAGTACACACTGTGACAAATGGTGGTGTTTTATTTTTTCCCTTTGATCTGAGTGACTCATTTTTTTTCTTTTTTCTTTTCTTTTTTTTCTTTTTTGGATTACACTAGTAACTATTTAGAAAAACAATCTTGATATTATTTTTAAGAGGGGCATGTCAAGCAAAAATAACATGGCGTTAAATATCTTGAAAGAAATGTGTTCTGGCACCACCCATCTGAAAATGAACACTCATACCTACTCTGGTACCTGGCAATGTTGGTTGATGTTTGGCACCTGAAGAAATTACCCATGAAATGAACACTTAGGGCTTGACTCATTAGAATTCAGCTGTACTGTCTTCAAATGAATAAGAATCTCTATACAGATACTGGGAAATAGAGATAAAAAGAATTGCAGAGGAAGCGACAAGGCTTCTTAACTATTCGGGGAACGTACACTTAATGGAGTTTGCTCCATAATGCACACAGAGTATGAAGGGATGATTATAGGTCAACGAGGTCGTAAGTTTTAAACCAAGGAAAACTAGGTATATTCAGTTATTCAATTAAATAAAGCCAATCAGAAAAATAGAAATTTTAATTTAATTTTCTTGCCTATAGCTCAACATATTCTGTATCACACAAGTTTTATTTGATATCTATAACCTAGTCAAACATGCGTTGGACTTTTTAGTATTTATATAAAGAGGACAATAACAAAACATACTCAGAAAATTTAGATTCAATTCTAAAATTAGGTTTTGTTTGAAGACACACTGTTTAATGTGACATATTCCAGTTTTGAGTGTGAGATTTTGGAAGATATGTGTTACACTGCCAACATGTATGTTTTATAAATATTTTGTGTTCATTTTCTGTAGAACATTCAATCTATGACATTACTAATTTCTTATGCTTCTAGAATACTTTCTAATATAATAAAATACTTTATTAGGGCAGATATATGGGCATATTCTATGTACCATTTACCCATGTAAACCTATGTTTTCCCCATACTCACTGACCCAGTTCACCTTCTAGGCAACATCACTCATTATTGACTCGGTTAAGTAGGATGAGAGAAAAAGTGTGTAATTATGGACTTGCAAAAATTTAAACAACCCCATAGAGTGAATCCTTGACTTTGGCTTCACTGTACTGTAGTCCCATCAACTCTGCTAACATACGTGAGATCACGTGCGCATACATACAATATTTCATCTAGTATCTGCAACTATAGCTAGGCATTACTGTGGGATGGAAAGCACCCTCTGCCAGTTGATGTCTTCCGAGTTTGTCTTCTATTTTGGAAACAGGCTGAATTCAATATCTTTTGGACCCAGTATATATAAGGGATTGTGTTTTGTACTTTTTTAGGTTATACAAATCCATGTGGTCTCATGTATACAGATGAAAGTAAAGAAGGTATTAGCTATGAAGTGACATCCCATTATATTATATGAGAAAAAAATAAAATTGAATTGAATTGCCTTACAATATATAATATTAATATTATTTAATCAAATTAGAAACATTGAAAACAAATGAAAAAAAACTAACAAATATCCGCAAAAGTTTAAAAGGTTGTCTGTCTCTGGAAGTTTAATGTAGAAAAATAAATTAATAGAACTTCTGCCTCCTATTACATTTAATCTTTGTATCCTAAATCATCCCTTTAGATGGCCTTATATTTGTTACTGTCCATAACAATTGAGAGTAGATTGTAAACTCCTAGAGGGCTAGATTGCATCTAAATCTTTGAATCTAACTTGCCCACACTCTTCTGGTTTAGTGCGTTACAGCACTGTAAATAAGCATTTTTAATTGAGATAAAATTGGGATATAAGATTATGTAAATTTCAGGTGTGCAAAATTATAATTTGGCATCTGTCAAACTGCATTAAAGTGATCACTACCAAGTATAGTTACTATCCTTCCACCTACAATTGACCACATACAATTTACCCATTTCACTTCCCCCAACCTTCTTCCCCTCTGCTAATCAACAATCTGTTCTCTGTATCTCTGAGTTTGTTTTTGTTTTGTTTGTTTGTTTTTTCAGGTTCCACACCTGAGTGAAATAATATAGTATTTGTGTTTCTCTGTCTGACTTATTTCACTCATTATAACACCCTCAAAGTCCACCCATGTTGTCACAAATGGCAAGATTTCATTCTTTGTTTATGGCTGAATAGAGTAGTATTCAATTGTGTGTGTGTGTGTGTGTGTGGTGCCTTCTTTATCCATTCATCCATCGATGGACACTTTGGTTGTTTCCATGTCTTGTCTATTGTAAATAATACTGTTATGAACATAGAGTCACATATTTCTTTTGAAATTGGTGTTTTCAGATCTTCAGTTAAATACCCAGAAGTGGAATAGCTCGATTATATGGTAAGACTACTCTTAATTTTTTGACGGACTTCCCTACTGTTATCCATGGTGGCTGAACTGATTTACACTCCCACCAACAGAATACTAGGGTTCCCTTTTCTTCACATCCTCTCTGACACTTGTTTCTTCTCTTTTTATTGATAGGCATTCTAGCAGGTGTGAGGTAATATTTCATTGTACTTTGGATTTGCATTTCCCTACTCATTACTAATGTAAAGATCTTTTCATGTACTTCTTGGCCGTTTGCACATCTTTGAAAAAAAAAAATGACTATTCAGTTCCTTTGTCCATTTTTAAATTAGATTATTTGTTTTAATGCTATTGAGCTCAATAAGTTTCTTATATATTTTGGATTTTAACCCTTTATTAGATGTGTTTGCAAATATTTTCTCCAATTCTGTGGGTTGCCTTTTTATTTTGTTGATGGTTTCCTTTGTTCTACAGAAGCTTTTTAATTAGATGTAGTCTTACTTGGATATTTTTACTTTTTTGCTTGGGCTTTTGGTATCATATCCAATAAATCATTTCCAAAACCAATATCAAGGATTTGGGGATGCAAGGATGTGGAGAAAAGAACACCCTTGTGCACTGTTGATGGGAAGGAAAATTGGTAGAGCCAATATGGAAAATTGTATAAAGGATCTTGAGAAATTAAAAATAGAAATAACATATGACCCAGCAATCCCACTTCTGGGGTATATTAAAATGAAATGAAATCACTATCTCAAAGAGATTTCTGCGTTTTCATGTTTGTGGCAGCATTATTTATAATAACCAAGATGTGGTTATTATAACACTTATTAAACAACCTAAGTGTCCATCAGTGGATGAATGGATAAAGAAAACATGAGACACACACACACACACACACACACACACACAAACCAGGGATAGTATTCGGCCATAACAAAAAAGGAAATCTGCTGTTTGCAACAACATGGCTGAAACTTGAGAGCATTACGCTAAGCGTACTTAACCAGATAGAGAAAAACATGCTATGATCTTACTTATATGTGAAATCTAAAACAAACAAGCAAACAACAAGCCAAGCTCCTAGATACAAAGAACAGATAAGTGGTTATCAGAGGCAGGGGTTAGGAGAGGACAGAAGGGATGAAGGGGGTCAAAAGATACAGACTTCCAGTTATAACATAAATAGTTCTGGGAATGTAATGTACAGCACGGTGACTATAGTTAATAATACGGTAATGCATATTTTAACATTGCTAAGAGAGCATATTTTTAAAATTCTCATCACACACAAAACATTTTTTTTGTAACTATGTATGGTTACACTTATTGTGGTGATCACTTTACAAAAGATACAAATATCAAATCATTATATTATACACCTAAAACTAATATATCAATTATATCTCAACAAAAAAGTACATGCTGTACTGCTTACTAAAATCTTAAATCACTGACATCCAGGTTTCAAATTGCTCATATTTCAAGTTTCTCCCATTTCCTATTAACTATCTCACTCTAATGTAATCTCATAAAAAATTAAGAAAATGAAAGTTAATACTCAAATATTTATTAAAACTTATAGTAAGACTAATGAATGGTTTCATAAAGTTTAAAGGATTGTGTAAATTGGTAAAATAACAAGATATTTTGTTAATTTTCCTCTCTGACTCTCTAAACATACCTTTTTAAGCCCACTAAATTCTGCTTTGATGTCTTTTAATTACAAATCCTTCTAAACTGAAATAATATGCAGTCTTTTAAACTTAAATTTTGAAGACTACATAGAAATGGAGATCCATTTCTTATGAATGAAATGTTTGTTTAAAAGTGAGAACTGCATGTTGTAAATAATGGTATTTGCGTGTGAATCTGTACAGCACTAGATAGGAAGGCATGGAATTCCTGTTTATCTTCATTCTTCAGACTCTGCATCATAGGATGATAGATTTAATTAGGATGCTTTACTTCTCTTTTTTATGTTATTGTTGTTGTTATTTTTTAAAGTTGTACTTCATATTGCCAAACTATTTTTATAAGGATTTGAAAATACCTTTAGATATAAGAAATAAGAAGAAAATGTTTCAAATATGTACAGATGTTAAGAACAAATTACAATTTTTAGAGTCAGTTTTTACATTTTTTCTACCTTAATACATTCCCAGAGTTGTACATATTATTCATTTTTTTGTGCAATTATGAAAACAAGCAAATGTCCTTGGTGTAATCCAAAGAGGAGATTAAACTTTGGCCCTGCTTCCTGGGATTTATGTGTTATGTGTTGTGGGTTAGAGCTGTCAAGGCTGGAATGGAGAAAAATGAGATAAATGAAAATGACCAAATAACCCTCCCTAAACCCCTTCGTTGATGGTGTCATCTATAGTAGGAAATCTATAATTTCATTTTTCAGCCCTCCGATAGGCCAGAGATGTCAGATGGATTTATAAATATGCTATGATGGAGACAGAATGAATCATTTATTGGCTGCCTCCTCATTTGTGACAACTCAAATGTTATGCTGTTAGGAATTGCTTTCTTTTCTTGCAGACAATTTTCTTCCTCAGTGATTTCATCAGGGATTTTTTTTTTCTTTTCCAATACTTGTCTAAAGCAATTATAATCTACTACTAATTACATTTATAGGTGAACAACACAAATCAAACTATTACTTTAAAAAGTCTTACATACATATATGAATCTTTGCATTCAAGGAGATGAACATAATGTGCACATGTTAACCTTTTCAGAAATCGTAATATATATGAACGTAAATTATAGCAACATGACCATAAGGATTTTATTTATTCATTTTTTTGTATAATGTACAGTAAGATTAAATTTGTTACTCAACAACATGGCAATTAGCAGTAATGCTGTGGACCAAAGGTTATATCTAATATTTTCTATTATTTTCTATTCTCTTAAATCCATCCTTCTTGAATAGTGAATTCAACCATTTAGAGAAGGGGTGTCCAAACTGCAGCCCGCGGGCCAACTGTGGCCCACAATCCATTTTTAATTGGCCTGAAGCAAATTCCAAAAGTATATTTAGTTTACTTAAATAAACCAGGTGAGGCAATACGTACTTCACCTCGAGTGAGTGGCCCGGCTGTTTGTGTATTTTACCGCGTATGGCCCTTGGTAAAAATCGTTGAAAAAAGTTTGAACACCCCTGCTTTAGAGACTATATAATGACTTGCCTAGGATATCAGGCTACATAAAGTGATTCTTCCTGGATATTGATTTTACTTAAAGATGCATAGACATTATGTCTTTGCTAAACAAAATCTGGGTATTTTATGACATAGAATATCGATTTAGCAGGGGTTTAAAAGACTAAACACTATAAAATTAGCATGATTTTAAAAGATTAAACATCATATTTAAAGAAAGTTTGCACCTGCAGTGGGTTGATACTAATTATTTTCTGTAGATTGTCCCTTATAGGTCAAGTTTTTGGGTATAGGTCAATATTTTGACGTTTGTGGAAAATTTTGAGAAGCACTTTTCTAAACTATCTTATTTCTAGACTTAACCTATTCTTATGCAGAAAGAAAAGAAATACCCAATTATTAGCTTGAGTTATATACACTGACTATGCCATCAGTTGCTTAGGCACACACTCTGTCAAACAAATAATGAACCTTGCTTTATGCCAGTTTTATAGGGTCAAATACAAAAGCAGCAAGGACAACAGCTTTACCCTAAAAAAGTATAAAGTCCGGTGCAGAAAGAGATCATTAAATGAATATAAAACCATAACATGATCAATCTAACAGGAATATGGCCAAAACTCAATGGGAAAATGAAAGAACAATGAATCACCTGAGGATTCATGAAATAGTTCTCAGGGAAAGTGAAGTACACCACTGAACCGTGAAGAAGTGAAGGAAGAGTAGCTCCTTTTTGGTCAAATGTGCTGAGCTGGTTAGTTCCCAGGGACAGTTATGGGGAGGACTGACCAGAGGAAGGGAGCAGGAGCTGCACGGCTGTGATTGGTGGTGTGTTGAGAGAACAGCATGGGCAAAGGAAGCAGTGTGAAAGCAAATGAAATATGTACGCAGGTGGTTGTAGATGGAAACAGAGCTGTGCAATTCAGGAGAGACTAAACCCTTATTCCGTACATTTTTAAATTATTTTATTGAAAATGAGGAGTCACTAAAGATTTCTGAGAGAAGATGCAAATGTAAACAGTAAGAATTGCTTGCTTAGTAGGCTAATCACTTATTTAATTCTATTTGGGGACTTATTCTCAAGGAGACCCACAGTTTATCTATTGTGTCTTCAAGGAAAATAAAAACATCCACCCAGGAAAAATGTAGTTCACCAACAAAGCATGATAAGTATAATGAATACCACTGGATGCCTGGCCAAAAACCATTCCTCCTTTTTAAGTAACTTGAATTTTTTAAACTCTTTTCTTCTCTGTGGAAATGGGACATATTTTCAGATACACAGGGTAAGCATGATTGGTCTTCAGCCAAGAGTAACTGGTTCTTTTGGACTGGGGCACAGGACACATTTGATACATGAGATGTGAAGGAGTATTTTCAGGCAGTAGGCAGTCAGGTAGTACTTTACAAAAATAGCTTCTTTTTTCTTAAAAGACAAACAAAGAAGGCAAAGTCCTTTTTCTTCTACTGGGTATCTGGTATCTGAATGTGAAACCTGAAACTATGGCAGATATCTTTCAATACTGAAGGAATTTGGCCAAGGGCAAGCTTATGATAGGTGACAGAGTACAAAGATGGAAAGAATCTAGGTCCTTGATGATGTCAGTGAGTCACTGAATTGATCATGCATGGAACCATGCAGCTGTTCACCTTCTTACAATGTATGATAATAGACCATTTTAAAGAGTTTAAGTAAGTTAGTTTCCTGTTACTTGTGGCCAAACATATTCCCAACTGATATGTTAGGAATAACTAAATTTGAAGCCCAAAAGGATTACAAATTCACAGTACACATCCTCATTGTTTTATATTTGCACAAATGAAGGTCCTGAGAAAATAAGTAACTTGTGAGGTCACATAATTAATTGTGAGCAGATCAGGCTTCCTAAGCTCCACAAATATTCTGCTAAGTCATCATTTTTACACTTCAGTTTTATTATTATTGTTCTTTTAAGTATAAAATCATCCAGCAGTGTGTAATGAGTAAGCTTGGTAAATACTGATGAATACTTGACTAAGAGTATGAACTCTTATTTTCAGCTTTGCCCAAGCTGTAAACAGTTCTGACATTAACCATCCAATTGTGACAATGAGGATAATATATGCTACTTACATACAACTCAGAGACTCCATGGACATATAGGTTTTTCTACTTGCTTTGCCATCCATACTTTCTTTACCATCATCAGAAGCTATGCACCTTAACCCACTAATCATAACTTACTGCAAAGTGTCTCTTAACTTTCCTCTGATGGGTAGCTAGTTGTGATGGAGTAACAAGGGCTTATATAGCATAGAGAACATCCTAGATGATGACTCCTGTATACACAGATGATGACCTTAGACCCTGTAAACCCTCTGAGCTGTAAATTATCTGTAGGCTTAGTTTTTACAACTTAAAACAGTTTTAAGTTGTAGTTTTCCAAGAGTAGCACAATGCCTATTTCATAGAGATGCTTAACGTGTTTTCTTGAATTACAAAAGATATGAGGAGGAGAAAATGTGCATCTACAACAGGGTTAGGTGAAAGAAATAGAGAAAAAAACAAACACACTGGACAAAGTTAGTTGAAAAAAACGGATTTTACCAACTTTCTCATTTTCTTTGGTACCAAGTTTAAAGTAAATCCTCTTTCTTAATTCTTACTCTGCCCTGACTTCATCTTCATCAAATGAAAAACAAAAATCTATCTATCTATCTATCTATCTATCTATCTATCTATCTATCTATCTATCTGCCTACCTGAAGTCACATGATGCTCTAGTCATTTTTGGAATATATCAGCTTACCAAATTGAAACCATTAGTTAAATGACACAATAATTTCTACAGAGCAGAAAAAAAAATGTATTTGAAAGAAGAAACTGGTTCACAAAGTAAAGATTACTTCAAAAAATACATTTGAGTTTCAAGTTCAAAAATAGGCAGTCACCAAAGATTGGTATCAAGTGATAACAGTGGCAGTTTATTAATAATCTGTCATGTAAAGCTGACATATTAGAAGCTGAATTCTGCTCAGCTTTACAATAAAATCCCATCCATTTTATTACTACCAGAATTAAATGTGTTCTGCTGAAAGGCTTTAGGAAGCTTAAAATGCTTTAAAGCTCTTTTTTAAAAAAATACATTGACTGCTTTTCCTACCACCTCATTATCAATAATTCAAATCGACAAAAGTCAAATCTTGATTCCCGCAGATATCAATGGTATATCAAATAGGGAGCAAGTTAACATACACATTTTTATGGAGGTTGATAAGTCTGTCTTCAGACAAATAAAAAAGTCTTAGCAACTAAATTACTTGTTTCTGACATATTGGGTGCAGGGAGAAGGCTAGATACAGTGTGGAAATAATATAGAGTAAGTAATAAAGTTAAGCCTAGGGGATTCACAGATGGATAATGTATTTAATCAGAACTATGTATGAGCTAGCCAGATAGGAACAATCTATTCAAAGGTGTGAGGAGGTGATAGTCCACATGTATTCAGACTAAGGGATTTAGGTGAGGCATTTAATAAGTAAACATCACTGAACCAGATTTTCATAAATAGTTGAAAATGCCCATCAGAAGTTGAACTTCATTTTCTCTGTATATTGTCCAACTTCCTTGGCCAAAATTACATCATTACCAGTCATGTAACATATTTTAGCCTCAGGCTCCCAAAAGCCGATTGTCTAAGGATTTGGGGGACGATGGCTAAAAGGCGCATGAGCTACTCCAGCATTTGGTAGAAAAATTAAGGGCTGAGTATAGCCGTGAAGAACTGGGCAGAGTTCAGAGATTTTGATTTAAGATTTGGCATGACAATTAGTAAAAATACATATAGTATGTGCCATATATATATATATATATATATATATATATATATATATATATATGGCACATACTATAAATGTGTTAATTTAAAGTGCTAGTTTTCATCCATCAGATAATTAGAAATAGTTTTACTACTTAATTTTAGGGCCATGATTTCAGATTCTGTTTTCTTTATTCCATGATTAAAAGCTCTTTCAAATGAAACTTGAAGATTGTCTTATTTCATAACTAAAATATAAATGCTCTTGAGAGACATCACACTTGAATCCCTTTCACTCAAAATATTAATTAGTAGTCAGTCATATTTTAGCACCTATTAGCAGCTAAGAGTACATAAGAAGGAGTGTAAAAAGGGATTCCAGGAGGTAAGTAAAAATACTATCAAAGAGCAAACTTTCTTATGGATACTAAAAAATAAAAGCATGTGCGTGTATTTTTCTTATTTCTTAAAGAAAGCATTATGTAATTATACTATTCAATAACTTTCTAAAGAGAAGATCTTTAGAAGTTGAAAAAAAACAATAAAAATAGAAGTAAGTCCGTCTAAGAATCAGTTTCCCCACTTCTCAATTCAGGTAATAGGAAATGCCAAATTTAAAGTTTCATAGTTCAAGGATAGATTATTTTAACTGAATTTCCATAAACCAACATGTACTCATGATAATTGGTTAAGTGGTTTAAAGTTTACTAACCATATGAATGTAAGCAAACATTTTAGCCAAAATACAAGTGTCTTTTCTCTAAAAAGCTCTGAAGATCAAGGTGAGCATAATGCTAAGAAATAAGATTTATTGCCAACATGTGTATACAAAGCGTTAAAGAGAAAATACATAATGTTGGATTTAGGAAAACCTTCTGGGAGCATTAATGATGTAATGAAGACTGTACACAAATCTGTAGCCATTAGCTTCCAGGGAATGAACAAGATTTGTGGTGTATGTGTGTGAGAGTGAGTGAGTGTGAGTGTGTGTGTGTGTGTGTGTGTGCGCGCACTCATTGGGTTACTGGGGAGGTTGAGACTTCATTTTTTCTTTATTTCTTAGTCTTTAACATATAGCTGTTACTTGGTTTTTAGGAAGGTGATTAACACAGAAACCTGTCACCCTTTCTCTGAGATGTTGCTTAAATGATTTATTTCTTCCTTGTCTTACATATGCCCTAAACTTTTCTTAGTATAGTGGAAATAGCATGAGCTTTAGGATCTAATTTGTTGGCAATATGCAGAAAAGTCATTGATATCTTTAGGTTTCAGATTTTTATTATATGAGATGAAGGTAATAATATGTCTCATAACGATTTTGTAAAGATTAAATAAAATAGTTAAGTGATTAATCTTAATTAAGTACTTCAATACCAAAGTACCTTATTACTGCCCCTGCTTCACTTTTTTTATATTTCATTTTCTCACAACTTTGTTTTTCATATAAAATATTCTGTTCGTCATTCCTCTCAAAAATAATTTCCCAAAAGGTAATTTAAAACAACCTGCATCAGAATCACCTTGGAATGCTTGATTAAAATGTCACTTCCCAGGCTTTACTCTAGATCTACTGACTGAGACACCCTGGATGGCAGCACACCTAAAAATGTGTGCTTTAACACACTTCCTCAGAGAAATGTTGTACACACTAAATTTGTGTATGGCTGCTCTAAACCATCGTACTTACACAATGGTTTTAACAGTCTTGTGTTCTTATGTTCTAGCATGTCTTTTCTAAGAAAACCTAAATGATACCTGGCAGGCTGCCTTCTTAATTTGACAGAAGAAAATCTAAAAGTGGAAAATGGAATTAATTTCACTTAGCAACCCAGCCTGGACAGAGATAATGGTGGAGATACTTTATTCACTAACACACTCATTGGAAGCTTACGGTTGACACTACCATTTGTGATTTTTTGACCCACATTCTGAAATCTTCGTATTCCTTGTCACTAAATATTAATAAATTTATTGCTTTTTCATCTATTTCTCTTAAATCCTAATTTTAGGAGAAAAAAATATCTCAACATTCCACAGAAATTAAAAAGGGAAAAATCTATGGTTATTTTGTCACTATTCTCTGAAAACTTGAGTATTTAAATGACAAAGCAATAATATAGTGAAATATGTTTTACATTTGTTTGAATTAGTACAATACTTGCCTGAATATTTGTCACTTATGTTTTATACATGAAAGTAAAACTATTCACTGCAGTAGAATATAGCACACGTTAGATGTAAAAATGACTCATTTTGAACCACAAATTTAATTAAGTAGATTAAAACACAGACATCTATTGTGTCCGGTTCCATAAAGGAAAAAAAAAATTAAGATTATATTAGACTATTGCCTGGGTTTTCAGTTATGCAATTATTTTCTATAGGGAGTACACAAAATTTTAATTGAATGAAAGGAAAGCACTTTGGCAAGCAGTATTTTAAAATTCTTTTTGTTGCAGATAAATTCACTGTGGCTGGCTGGAAAAAATATTACCTTTAATTCCCCAATTTTCCCATTCTCAGAAAATGTAAGTTAATCTTGACTTTTTTTTTTTTTTTTTTTGATTAACAGAGAATAGCACAACCTTTAATAATGGATTACCTAAATTATTATTTTTTCTTTACCAAGCAGTTGTAACAAGCAATAATGATTATATTCACTACACCATCCCTGCATTAAAGAGAAAGGCCATAGGCAGGCCATAAAAGAAGTCTCAACTCTTATTCTGGTGGTGTGTCTCCCAAATTGCACTGGTCATTATTAAAGACCTGGTTTTTGATTGGAAATGTTGTCTGCCAGCATTAAATAGCTAAACTTATATCATTCTGAAACTGGACAGGCAATTATTGACTTCCCCTTACACTATGTTCCTACTTTTTTCTGAGAAAATTTGATTCCATATATAATTTCTCCATGGGACTCTTACTTATCTACTTCCTTTTAAAATAAGAGATTTTTATATATAGCTAAAAGTGTTTTCAGGTTATAATTATACTTTTTCAAGAACAAACTTAAAGACTATGTTATCTGTCAGATAACATAAAAATAGGAACACCCAAAGGTCTTAAAATGAATTCAAGTGTTGTTGTTTTTTTACATTGTTCTTCTGCCATATATATATATGACAATTATTTTGACTTTATAAGCAATATGCAAATAAATATTTGCATTTGTATTATCAGTATTACTATTACTATTATTATATCACTGCGTAAGAGATAGAATACTCAAGTAAACCATCTTTATTACACAAGTACAAAACTAAGCACATAGTCACATATACTGACATTCAACATATCAGTTTGTCAAAATACTCATTTACGGAGAAAAAAACACACCTTAATATAGTAAATAAATTGCTAAGATTGTAATAACTTTCTCCTGGCCAAATCCAATGATCTCTTCTGGATGTTATTATTATTTAGGATGCACTAAATAATAATTTAGGAACTATTATAACCCTCCTGTTGAAAAATGAGCAGTGTAAGGCAGAGAGTAGAACAACCTTGTTGAAATTACCTATGGAGTAAAGAGCTGAGCTGGGATTTGAACACAGGACCACTGAGTTGAGAAACTACTTCTTTCGACTTTATTTCTCTTAAATTATGTTCCTCTATTTCTCCTGCAATTTCTAAGTTTGATTGATTTTCTTCTTTTTTATTATGAAAGTTGCTCATTGACATGATCTTAAATACCACAGTCGAGATCATGAATTCCAAATGCACACCTGCAGCTCTTTATACCAAGGCATTGGTTTCACTTTTCTAAGAGTGTCCCATTGACTCTTGCAGTAATTCTCAGCACAGAAGCATTCTCATCCTCTCCTGTGCACACACACAATTGCCTTGATGTTTGTGATTCTAGTTATTCCAAAGACTTAAAGCACATATAAAAGCAGGTATTTTTACGTAAATAGCATCACCCTATATGTACTAGTATTCTAGTTACTTTGGTACCGAAAACTCTGATTCAACTCACTAAATTTTGTAAGTTTGTTCCATTGTCTCAAAACTCTCCCTAAAATGAGAATGGAGGTTTTTAAATTTTTTTTCTTGACCAATATATCATGCCAATATGTTATAATCACAGATGATATTGTAGAACTTTTGGGAACCCTCTGTAAAAAAAATAATCTCAATTCTGTTCACTAAATGTTCCATAAAAAGCCCAAGTTAAAGGGAATGTACAGCCATGGCCATTTTTCTGGTTCTTTCCTTTGCTATCTTCCCACCAACATTGGCTTTCTCTGCGAGTCTAAGTTACTGCCATCAGCATTGGGTGACACCTCTCTGGGTGTTACAAATACCTTGGCTCTTCCCTCATGAGTGTGGGAAATCATGTAACTCTAAAACATGAAGTTTTCTTGGGAAATATTCACAGCCAAAAAGCAAAGAAAGCAAGCCCCACACAGAATACTGAGTTATAAACTACCATAGATTAGCTAAGCTGTTGCCTCATATGTCACTATCACAGTTTCCTCCCATTATCCTTTAAAGGGGGAGAAATTTGATTCATAGCCTGCTCTCTTTGGAGAAAATAGATGATGTTTTCTCCATGCACAGCTCAAAATAAATATTTCTTCTTTCTGGAGAATCAGTGGTATGCTGGCAGAAGTCTCAGATGTTTCAGCATTTACTCAGAAGGCTCTTTTCTATTTTTATATAAACTTATATAGCAAAATAAATTCTGAACTCAAAAAATCTTAGTAATCAGGTCCCACTATCACATATTATATAAATGATAAAATGAAGGCCAGAAGGCTATGCTCCTGGAAAAATCTTATTAGATAGGCACATTCCCCTTATCTGCCTTCACTACCGAGCAAACCTCATATTCTTTCATGTGACCTAGCTCCAATTTTACACTCCAGATGGAGGATGTCTTCACAGATTCCTGTAGGCATTTTTTTATTATCGTAGGCAGTCCTATGACATTTGATCCATATCCTCTAATAGTATCTACCATCTCTGTTACAGTTCTCCCTGGTTGTTACGCCTTGAGCAAGTTTCATACCTTAATCTCAGTTTTACTAGAAGCAAAAGTCCTTCTGTCACAGGGATATTGTGAGGATTAAAAGATAACCATTATAAAGGATTTAGCACATTGCTTGGCACATTTTTGTATGCTCAATTAACCATACCACTGCTGCGCTGAGTGTCAATTTACATATGCACATATTCTTCCCTTTTACTTATCAGGGATGTTAAAAATGCGCTCTTATTCAGTCAGTAGCCCCGGGATTGGCACTGTGTTGTTCATACAGTTTACTTTCAATAAGTCATTGTTGAACATAGAAAATCAATATTCTCATACGCTTGGTCCCTGGCGAAATCCTTTCTCCAGGTACCTTTCCTAATAGGTACCATGTTTTTTAATGCTTTATGTATATATTGTTACCCAAAATTATTAACATTTCCAAAAGTTAAATAAATGAATGAACAAGCCAGTATTTTTGGTATGTGTGTCCTTAGCAAAATGAACTTTGTTTGGTTTACTTCAGAAATTTCATACAAAGTTTAATAAAAGTGTCCTTCTTTGATTTCTCAAGAAGAAAATGAAGTCCCTCCCAAATGCACTGGATTTCATCTTTAATTTATATTCAACCTTTTCCTGATGCCGTAGTTTAACCTGAACATTTTGTAGTTATATCTCTATTTCATGCACAGGCAAATGCTCTAGCAATAGTATTCAAAACAATTTTTCATGGTAAGCCTTTTATAAAACATTTTACCTGGCATACTTGAAATTTACATTAGAAGAACAACTGACTTCCTCAATTATGCTTTTAAGAAACTATAAAAATTCATGTATAAATTCATGTATAAAAATTAATGTTTATGAATAATTTAAAGTGAACAATATTACTTTAATGATTGAGTTAATAGATAAAAGTGCATTTAAATATAGTAAAAACATGTATGCATTAAAATGAATTTCCATTTTTGAAAACACTACATCTATGAAATTAAAAAAACATAAATGTTCACAATGATAAAATATTTGCTCTGTTATTGCAAACAGACTCACTGTGAAATAATGATGCCACAGTAATACCACCTCTATAACAATTTATATCCTTGTAGAAATACAGTTCCTATGAATATGAAAAAACAATCTTATTAATAAGAGACATATTAGAATATCTTGGGGGTAGAGATAAACTTCATAAAGATTTTTGTTTGAATTTAGGTATCAGTTGATTATAAACATTATCACTTATAATTTTTAAAAAGTACATATTAATATCTTAACTGTTGGTTTCAAAGACTTATTGAAATAAAAACACCCTCCTAATATTTTTCATATAATACTTTCAGGGAGAGAGTCCTTCTTAGCTAAATCATCATATAGATGTTATAACTGAGACGGAAACTAATTTTACAAATCTATACTTAAAAAAGAAAACTAGCATTGCCCACAAATAATAGATATTCAGAGTTTACGATTTGTCCATTTTTTACAGATATTATTAAATGGAATTTTAAGGTGGAAGCAAGGGTAGTAAAAAGATGGATCCCAATTATGCTGTTTCAAAACATTTAGAGAATCTATAATCTCTCTTTCTGTCTCTGGCATAGGCAGACACATACATACACACACACACACACACACACACACACAGGCACTCCATTACTTCCTATAAACATAAATGCTTAGCACAATAGAAATAAAAATAATAATTATTGAAGTTAAAAGTTAAAAGTTGCTATATATTTAGGGGACATAATAAATTTTCCTCAAGCTTCTCAACCTTTGCTCACTTTCCATATTGTTCCATTCCCTTTTGTAATGAATGGGGAAGATTATTGTTCCTCACAGAGCACTTGGCAACAGTGCTGGGAGAATGCAGACTTACTATGTCAAGTTCTTATTCATATCATTGCTAAATCCTTGTGATAATTTACTAATGAGCTAAAATACTCATGTCCTTACTTTAAGCATATAATAGAAACTTATCAATTTAACTTAAAATATATATTTATGGCTTTGAATCCAGAAAAATAAATGAAACACGTTTTAGTCTTTAATTTAGTTCAAGATAACACAGTGTTCATAATGACATTATGTCTCCTTGTAACCCACAAGTTTGGAATATGATGCAATAGTTAAAATGAATGCATATTCTTGAGTGTTGTGAAGATATCATATTTGCATTTTTGCAATAATTATACATTGAAATACACTCTCTGGATTTGTCATTATAATATATAACAAGAGATTTCAAATAAGCATGCTTAGCCTATTTATTTGAATCTGAGATTGAAAATTCAATACATATAATTGATAAAAGTTCTGAGATAATTACAATTTTAATTTCTTTGCTTTTACCATATCATGATTCTTCTGCTGCCAACATAAATTATGGTTATCATGGGTAAAAAGGAGCTCTTTGAATGAGAATCCATATGATTAAGTGTGAAGTTTTTCTATATCTATTAATCATGGCTAAATATTGTGTGCAGATCTCAAGACTATAGTTAGGAATATGCTGGACTTAAACACAGATCTGCCAGAGGTGAGGGTCCCATGACTTCCTCCTCTTCCCTTGAAAGGTAATATTCGGGTGTTTCTACTATGCAATCATAAAATATTTTATTTTACTTAGGAATAGGATGGTCTGACTTAATTCAAAAAATTCCTAAAATCAAATTTTCAGGTAAATGTGCCGGAATACAGGTCAGATTGTGGTATTGCAGATGGATGTAAATTATGATATAGTTATGCTATTAAATAAGTGAAACAAGGCAATACAACAGGGATGGCATGCTGCAAATACAACTGCACAACAATCAGTTGTCCCACCTTCACAGACCAACAGCTGTGAGGAATGACAGGAAAGCTTTGCTTTCCAGTGTTTTCAACTTTGTCAAGCAAGGCAGATATGAACGGACAGATACCTCTTTTCAGGTTAATAAAAGGAGGAAAAATGTTCCATTTTCATTTGTCCTTTATCAGATTCCCTCA
This sequence comes from Rhinolophus ferrumequinum, assembly GCF_004115265.2. NCBI lineage: Eukaryota > Metazoa > Chordata > Mammalia > Chiroptera > Rhinolophidae > Rhinolophus > Rhinolophus ferrumequinum. The sequence continues at coordinate 28,009,160 of NC_046295.1, read as the reverse complement.
AGATGAGAGATGTGATTTTCTAGAGAAGATAACAGTGATGACAGAAGTCCATAGAGAACTTTCAATTTCCACTTGGTCCAGTAAATTCATCCTCCCATATTGTTTCTACTTTTACTTAGGTTCAACTGTAAGACGTCATGTTAAAGCTAGAAAATATTTGCTCATTGAAATAATCTTTTCCTATTTTCCCTCGTTGTTTCTTTAAAGAACACCCAGCCATTGCTACCTCTTTAGTTCCATATACTGTCCAGATCTCACTATAGACTGATTTTAAAATCCAAAAGATTATTGGAATCTGTTGTATTAAATATATAATCTCAGCCTCATTCCATAGAATGATTACATCCCGGTAGTTACCACAGCATCAATTCATACATACTTCTAAAATATCAACCCAAGACCTTAGCTCTAACAGACTGGTTTGCCAGATCACTGGCTTTAAGGAATCCTTAGAATGTCCACTATCAAATCTGTATTTCCTACTCCAAAATCGGTTTTCATCTGAGATAACAATTGGAAATCGTGCCCTTAGTGCAAAAAGGTAAAACAATACATCCTTGATCCCATATGAAGTTTCCCATATTGATTATTTTACTACAGCCTGCCTCCCAAGTCCATCTTGACTGATTTAGTTGTGAATGGTCTTGCTATACAATCATTTAACTGTTCAAATGTAGTCCTCATGCTTGTTGTCCCTTTTTCTTTCACCTTCTACATCCAATCAATGATTAAGTTCTGTGGTTTTGCCTCCAAAATAGATTGTAAATCCATCCCAGTGATCCAATCCTGGCCCAGGCCATCACATCTCTCTTTCAAAACTCTCCAAATGTCTCCTCCTATTTCTAGTCTTACTTCACACTAATTCATTCTCCACAAAGCACTTATAACATAAAGGGGGTTACTACACAGGTTTCCTTAAAAGTATTCCATGTCTTTCAATTTAATTTACAAAAAAAATCCAATATTCATAGCTTACAAGGCTTATCTTATCTCAAACCCCTCTCTTTTTCACTTACTATACTTTAGCTATACTAACATTCTTTTAATTCCCTGAATATTCCAAGCTTCCTCTTTCCTCAAATCCTAGAAATCTCTTTAAAATCCTTCTCCTCTCCATTTTCCCACGTGGTGAGTTACATTTTTCCTTTAAATTATTAGCTCAAATATCCACTGCTGTCCCAGACAGTATATATTTTAGAATATTTTCCTTAATAACATTTATCAAAATTGTGATTTTGTGTACCTATTTAATTCATTTTTTCTCATTAGACTGTGATATCAATAAAGACATGCCCTGTCTTCTGTACCACTGCATCATAAGTCAGTCATCTTTGCAGAACATAGTAAGTTCTTCATAAATGTTTGTTAGTAGAAAACAGGAGGGATAGAGGAGAGAGGTTGTAGAGTATGGAAAGAAGTTATGTTTGAGAAAACAAATGTTGGATTTAGCAAAAGAAACCCAAAACTTCTCTCTAATTCCAATACAATTGATTTTCTAGATAGAAAACTTTTGAGAGAACACGTGCTATTGCCAGATAGTGTGCTAGGAACTAGAAAACATTTATATTTTTTAGGGAGAAAATAAACACAATGTTCTATTTTAACACTTCAGTGAAATAAATATATCATTGAATTGGAACTAAAAAACACGTAGAGTACTTTGTGTGTTCAGTAATTTATTCTTGTTACCAAAACTTTTTAGATATATTTTTTTCTGATGGTATTTTACTTATTTTTGGTTGGGGTGATGCATTTTAAAGTGTGTTCAGGTTAGAATTTTACAACACAATTCAATCCATTGATTTTGGGTTCAAATAATTAATAATACAGTAATTTACATATTTATAATTTTTAATTATCTGTAATTTCCCTTCATTCACTATGTTAATTACATGTCTTTGAACTTTATTTGTCTCAAGCTCTGTCATCTTTAAAAATGATGTATATTTAACTGGTATCAATTACATGTATTTGAAGTCTATGTCTATTGACTGGATTTTTTTTTCCCCTTTAAGTATCATTTACCCTCAGAGATACCTTCAAGAATCAAATCCTGAAATATTTACCTGTGTAACCTGTGCTATATTTTACAGATAAACTCATTATTTAGTTATTTTAAATGACTAGTGGAGGATTCAGAGACAGCTGTTAATGCCACATAACGTGTTTGAAATAATCTTTAAGAAACCTTTCCATATTTCACCTTTGTTTTTCTTGCTTTAATTGTACCAGAGACTAGTATTTTAGTAAAAGTGAAAAATCACCTAATTAGCTTTCAACTACTACACACTCTATATATTTCATCATCTTTAGCTACCTAAAACAGATCAGAAAGCTTAAAAGAAAAAACCAGCAATGATATAATTCCCATGCTCTCCAAATAAATGAAAATAAATGAAACATCATTTTTCTTTAGTTTTAAGGATTTTAATTTATAAGACTAAATTTTATCTCATCAGAGTTTTCATTAGGAAGTTTTGAAAAGAATAACTAATTATTAAAAACAATCTATTATTCAGTTTGCTTATCTACTTCCATGGTTTATGATGTACTCTGAAGTCAATGAAATGGCTTCAATTAAAAAGCCAGAGATTTTAAGCAGAAACAGTTAAAATTTGATATGTGCATATTGAAACTCTTTAACTTTCCATTTGAAAATAATTATTTAATTCCATTTTGTATTATTACATCTTTCAAATATTTCAACCATTATAGAGAAAATGAATGTATTTAAATCAAGATGATTACTTCAAAAAGAAACACACATGTAATTCAAAAAGAATGCATAATAGGACAATACAATGTGTGACATATACACATTCACATAATTGACTCAGAATTTTAAGGAAGAAATAATACTAATTTTTATGCTATCATTCCTATCAGGCACAAAAGAGGTATGTAATGCTCTATTGATTTTCATGGAAAAAAATAAACATATTATATATAAACATTATATATAATATGTAAACATATATAAACATTACATACAATATATAAATATATTATATATAAACATATTAATGAATATAAATAAAATAAAATCTTTTTTATTATTATTATGTTCCCTTTTGTGACCCTAAAAATGACTTAAAGAAATTTCTTGTGTATATATGTGTGTGTGTGCGTGTGTTTGTGTGTGCATGTGTGCGTTTTACTCATTTTTTGTTTATATTTATTTTATTCTGCAGGGGAAGAGGAACAGGACTTTATTGGGGAGCAGTGTGTACTTCCAGGACTATTTAAAATAAAATCTTAATGAAGCACATACAACAGTATTCCATTGTTAATCCTCTAGGCTATATTTATCATGGCTGTTACATTTATTTAATTTATTAACCATAATATTTTGGAAGTAACTAGATTTTAATAATAATTTTAGTAGATTGGTGCAAAAGTAATTGCAGTTTAAAAGGTTAAAAATAATTGTAAAAACTGCAATTACTTCTGGAGGAATCTAATATTTGAATACCTAGGTTAGCCTGATTTGAGATTTTTAATGATTCTGTGGAATATTTATTCTGCAGACTTTGGGTTCATTTAATAATATATAATGAAAATAATTTATCATAATACATTTAGAATTAAAGTCAAATATCAATTTTTTTTATGCTGCTGAATACTTATTTCAAATTAATGGCCACATAACTGATCTGGTGTATGAAACTTATAGTGGACAATGCATGAATACATATATTAACTTTACAAAATACAACACATTTCTTATAAATAACTATATTAAAAGAGTAAATAAACATAAATCTCAGTCTTCATATTTATATATTAATTTCACAATAAAAATATAAAATATATACATAGTTATTACTATATTCTAATGTAAATCTGTACAGTTATCTTAAATGCACAGGGTAATGACATAGAACAATATATTGAAAACCTAGAGATCATATTATGTGAAAGTTTAAACAATAAGTCTTTTAGGGAAATCATAAGAAAATATCTTAGCAAGCATGGCAAAGTCAAACATTTCTTAAATAGGACACAAAAATCCCTAATCATACAAGAAACAGTCTTAATAAACTAGAATAAATTAAAATTAAGACTTTGGTTAATCAAAGGACACCATCAGGAGAGTAATGAGAAAATCCATGGAATGATTTAAAACTATACAAATAAATATTTGGGGGCATGCTAGTAAATGTTTAACAACTTGTTCTGCAGAAAGAAGAATAAAGCCTTGTTTTTCAGTTTCTTTTCAACGTATGTAGTATGAATATTTCCACCATGGCTTATTTTCAAACTACCAAGCAACTCTTAGAATTCTTGATAATCTAATGTTGACACTTGTGAATCCGATTGAGCCAGATTTAGCATACCACTGTTCATATCCAACAGAGGATTCAATACCATATATCTATATCTCTCTCTACATATCTAAATATATTCTATTTTTATATCATCTATCACTTTTTAAGATATATATCCCTTTTTATTATTATACATATGTGTGTGTGTGTGTGTGTGTGTGTGTGTGTGTGTATAAGAAGGGATAGACAATGTAAAAAAAAAAGATAATATAGTAGAAAAAAGTACAAAAGACTTAGACAAGCCAAAAAAGAGACTACCCACAGGACAATCATTACAGATATGACAAATAGTCATAAAACAAGTGTTTAATTCCATTGGTCTTTAAGATATTCAAATTAAAATGCCCCTATGCACACACCAGATTGGCTAAAATATAATGATGAAAAAATTCCAAGTGTTAGATAGTATATGGAACAACTGAATTCTGACATCCTACTGTCAAAAACTGATATAACCACTTTGGTAAACTATCCATATCTTTTAAAGCAGAACATGTGCATGTACTATATACTCAACAAAATACATACATGTGTTCCCTAAAAGACATGTTCCAGATATCCATATGACCACTATTCATAGAGGTGAAGTTCCAAAGCTACCCAAATGCTTATAAATTGGAGAAAGATTAATACTTCGGTATATCCACATAGTTGAATACACAGCAATAAGAATAAGCAATTTACCATCGCACATAATCTTCCAAATGTAATTTTGAGCAACAGAAGGAAAGCAGTACCTACCGTAGGATTTCATTCACAGAATGGAAAAAAGGAAGCAAAGTAATCTGTCCTTCTAGAAACAACATTGTGCTTAGGCTCTGTGGGTTTAGTTACCAGCAAAGATCAAGGGGTGGGTCTTGAAGGTATTTTAATGTTCTTTTTTTTTATTTATTTATGTGAGTGTTGGTTATATGGGTATGCTCATTTTGTGACAATTCATTGAGACTGTGCAATTAAGAACTATTTTCTCTATGTATACATAAGAAGATGAAAAAGACTGGAGATTATGGTAAAAATTTTTTACAAATGTAACATTTCATAAGTTGAAATAATTGATGTTATTTTGGTATATTTGTGAAATATAAGCTACACTTTTTTAAAAAAATATGTCTTGGGGGTAAATTATTATTCTATACACATCCAAGAAATGAATTTCATAAGAAATTTCTTCCATTATCAGCAAAGTCTTCTTGGTAGGGCAGAGGATTTTCCCCTTGCTTCTATATGACATCTGTTTTTAATCACCATTTGTTGAGTGTTGAGTGTTTCTAAAAAAATAGAATATGTAACCAAAAAGTGTTCCTTAGAGTTCCCACAGGTGGCTGCTGCCTACACAGTCACTTAAAGAACTTCTTCAATACTGCTGAATTACCAAATCAACAAAAGTTTCAGTCAACTGCCTTTGTGTTTCCAATATATCATTTTCCCCCAAATATAAAATACATGAAAAAAATGCCTATTATCTGTATTTTATATATAAATTACAAGCTAACTAATTATCATATTTACTATTAAAGAACAGATAAACTCTGAAAATTGTCTTACTAAAAAAAAAACTTCATCAGTTTCACAACACAAATAAACATATTTACTTAATCTGTGTAGTCAATTATAAGTATAATCCAGATATAGTAAATTAAAAATCCAGGTAAATTAGTGGATGAATTTACCACAGAACTAAACAAATACATAATGTCCAAAAAATCACCTTAGAAGTCATTGGTCCTTTCTTATGATTTCTATTTCCATAGTTACATACTTTACTTTCAACTTTCTAAAGCTCTAACATCTAAAGCTTCCATAAAGGAATCCATTTTTGATAAATCTTGACAGGTGATAAAATAAATTTTACTTATAACTCATTGTTTCTATTCATTGGCATCAAATAGACCTCAATATAAAAATTTTAATATATAAAGTTGTCATTCACGTCTAAAGAAGTATTTTCCAGTGGTATAAATCTATAGTTTTCTGAATGATGACTTCAAATTTACTTAGTAACCTATCAAATAATATATCAAATGACTATATTACTATAATCTACCCTCGACATAAATATTTTGATAGAAAATATTACATAGTTTATTTAACATTTATGAACACATATGGTAAAGTAACAGGTGAACCATGCAAATTTCCTTAACAATCACATTTATTGAACACTAATAAAGGAAAAAGGACACCTCTAAAATTTATTATACTAATTATAATCTTACCAGTAGCTCACAGGTTAGGAATTCAAAAAAATGTTCACCACCCTGAGACCTAGAAAAGTACAATAAAAAACATTCTCTATTAGTACTAGTATTACATTTTAATCCAAGCACCACAAAATGTTAGTGATTCAATATTATGAGAAATTATAATATATGTGTAATTAGTGTACATATAACTTAAAAATAATTTTGACTATAATATTTGTCAGAAATAGCATTACTGTTACTTTGCTCACATCAAACTATTGTGATTTAAGTTTAGTTACTCTAATTTGGAATCTGTAATCCAGGGATGACAAGCAAAGCATTTTCATTGTCTCCTTTGCTTCTTGTGGGACTACAGTGAATGACACATTTGCAAGCAAAACGTATTTTGCATGTATTATTTTAGAGAAGCTTCTCAGTTACATTAAAATTAATGTAAACTAATTTTACAGTGTTAAATACACACACACCCATATACACATGCAATTGTGCGCACACACAAACATACACAAATTTGGTTATCATACTATAATTCTATTTTAATTTTCTTGTAATTTGTTACAATCATTAGAGAAAACATAACTTTCTATGAATATGAATATTCTGTATCATAATTCTGAAGACTACATTGTACTCCATAGTTCACTATACATCTGAAATTGTTTAAGACATTTAATCTAAACATAAAATTATATGATACTGATTAATACTATTGTGTTTAAATCAAACCATTTGTTTACCATCACATGTGATCAGTATTTACTAGTTAATGTGCTTTACAAGAGGTTTATTATTTTGATGCACTGGTAACTTACTAATCAAAACACATTTTTCAAACTGTTAAATTTGGTTATTTCTAGGTACATACAATGTCTTCTATATGAATAAAATAAGCAAACTGAAAATTTATTCTCTACCCTTAATGAATAAATCAGTAGTATTATGAACCCTTTAGAAAATTCATAAATGACTTAGGTATAGAAGCAAGTGTTCTACTGTGTGATATCTTGCAATATAAGTTAATAGAACAGAGAAACCATAATAGATTGTGTCTATCATGTCAAAACCTTAATGAATGATGTTGTTTGGAGGATATGTTTTTCTCAGGTGTTCATGTATAAATTGTTTGCAATTGTTTTCTGCTGTAATTGAAGAAAACCATCATATCATAATTTATCTGACAGGAATGATATTTAACTCTTAGGAGGGGTTATCATACGTGAACATTATTCTTACACTAAAAGAACCACTTGAGGAGTGAAATAAAATTTTCTAGTATCTTTCTGATGAAATGTTAGAAGAAAGCAAAACATCACTATTACTGAGGTTTAAATATTAGGTTGGTGCAAAAGTATTGCAGTTTAAAAGGTTAAAAATAATTGCAAAACCGCAAGTACTTGTGCACCAACCTAATATTTTTATTCCTATTCTTCAAATTGAAGTGCATGCGTAGAGTGAAATCTTCAATAATGAATGTTCAGATTTTATTGGTCAAAGTCACTGAGCTAATTTGTGGCAGAGACTTGACTGCACTTTAATCTCTGATTCTCAATTCACTGTGTTTCACTCCAGTCTATGGCCATTACTCCAGGTCTCCTTGTTCCCAAGTTGGTATAGAGTTTACTAGCCTTTCACAGAGGTTATCTACTGCCCATTGCTTTTACAAATCCCAATGCACATGGATTAACCTTGTGGACCTTTCCAGCTCATTCTTTTATTGCTTTCTGCTTTCATTTTCCCTGCAGGAGCAAGAATATATGACTTCAGAAGATCTACTTCCTACTAATACTTGTTAAAAAGGAAATCTTTCCCAAGAATCTAGTGTGATCTGTGTGCTTATACTTCAAAAAGTCAATCAAGGAATTGTAGTGACCTGCCCTGCTACTTTCCTTTTTATCAAGTGGTACAGAAGTTAAACTGGGGGCAAATGATAAAAGGTTGATTTTTAGAATCAACATAGGGTTGTAGATAAGTATTACCATTGTGGAATGGACTCCTTGGATACACAAATTAAAAATAATAATAATAATAATTGTTACTACTATTTCATTATTAAAGATTTAAAGTTGAGCTTTAAGGTTTAACATTATAATGCAGAAACAATAATTTCTTTTAGCACTATCAGATGCCAGATTATGCCTGTAGGCACTGAGGTGCACATTTGCATTATTAAATTGACACTTTTAACTGAAGAGAATTTCAACATATAAAACACATAAAAAAGATTTATGTCTTCCACTTATAACTAGAATATTTATCTATAACTGAACATGAATATTCAGATATTAACAGTAATCCAAAACATCCTTGTTTGTATTACTGAAATTGTAATAATGATTAGATATGTTGGAACCCAGACTGTAAGTCACTACTCATGTTAAAATTCAAAAATTTCAGAAATGATATTGAAGTCATTTAAGCTAATTGGTCTTCAAAGCCAAGTCAGAGAGGTGATTTTAGGCATATGAAAAGGTCAAACCAGAAATGTGGTTCACTCCAACATCAACCTACTTTTTCCAATGATTTATGTGGCCTGAGTTAGGTAAGGATACTGAGTTCTGGGATACATTTAAAGAAGAAAGAGTCAATTTTAGATGATATTGATAAAACTTTATTTTTAGGGGAGAGATTTGTGGTATGTTATTAAACTGTCAATGACATTGTCATTGGGTTTGAGTTTTATCTTTGAGGCATTTCAAGAAATTGTATTTAACAGAAAAAAAAAAATTCTACCTAAATGAATTTTATCAGATATACTTCTCTTATCTGTATTACTTATCTTTGGTTGAATAACCATTCAAGAAAAACAAAAAAAACTTATGTACCTATCATGACAAGTAAGCTTCAGAGTAATGGTTATATTAACTGTAAATTACTGCAGAAATCTTGAAAAGTTGTACTTGAATCAGTATTCCTACAGATTTATTAATGCCATTAAAGGATGGATTTTTTGGATATGTGACTCAGCATTTGGAGAAATTCATGAAAATGGAATTTCAGGGGGTGATTTCTCTGACTACACCCTCAACTTCTTTTAATAAATCAATATGAATAGTAAATAAATTAAAACACATCTGGTCTCAGATAGGCACAGCCCCATAGTGCTAGTTTATGACATAATTAAATTGAAAATATGCATTATATATCAGACATGCCAATTTCTAGAATTTTCTAAAATCTGTAACATTTTGCAAAATATGTACATTTTGTAATATGCACATTTTGGTATAGGTTATCAGAAATTGTTTTTTAGAACACGAGATAGTTTTTTATCCACTTAGAAAAATGAAAATAATGTATTAAAAACAACAACAATAAAAACAATAACAAAACTTGGAACTCCTCTTTCAAGACTGTCAAGCTTATGGTCTCAGAAAGCAAACTCTTATAATTATAGGCAACATGTTTGGGAAGGGGGGAAATAGACTCTTTCAGTGAAACCTGGTATATTGTAAATTCTCAGAAAATAAACAGAGTGCCTAAATGTTCCCATAGAGAAATAATTGATGGATAGAAGGCCCTTAAGAAGAAAACTATCCTACAACCTATAGGTGCTAGATTTTACCTAAGCTCAGTAATATCCAAACTTTTTCAATGTCTTATATATAGATTATTCTTTCAAAGCAGATTTTTTTAAAATTAATTGCAGGTGTACAAAACAATGTAATATTAGACATTTACACCCCTCAAAAAGTGATAACCTTCCTCCCCCAATCTACTACCCTTTTGACAAGGTATATAGCTGTTACAGCATATTTTAAACCCTGGGAAAGTTAGAAAGTCAGTGATGGGTTTTGGAACTATCAACTCATCAATGATTAGGTAATCTATGTAAATCTGTTGTGTAATCATAGCATACTATATAATGTTAGTTCAGTAATTAATTCATTTATTCAACACATATTTACTGAACAACAATGTATGAGCCACTACTATATTAGAATGTGAGGTTAAAGTGATGAACAAACCAAATATGGTGTGTTTTCATAGATTTTAAATCCTGGTTACTGACATTATATTTAACAATTTTACATTTCATCACCACTATCAAAAGCCACTAGACATTCTGCCCTAATAGTCTATAATATTTTCTAAGGATTGCTCTTTAGGTGTTTCAAACTCTGGCTTAACAAGTTTTAAATAAGTTCAAGCAGGTTTAACACAATGGAAGAAACTTCCAGTTATACCCTAATATCCATCTTACCTTATTTTTAGTAAGTAAACCTCTCATTTTTAGCCAGGTTCATGGCCACTTAGAATAATATTGCAATCCTAAATTTTGGTGCCATGAGACTACATTCTGGCAAAAATATGATTTTGGAAGTGGAGCAAGCAAATTCTAGAAAGTGTCACTGAATATCGAAGGTATACCCATCTGTGTTCCCTTTTCTCATTAATTTCTGGCTAGAATGTAGAATTAATGCCTGGAGCTCAGCAGTAATTTTGGATTATGTGGGGCTACCTTTACCTCCCTGTCCCCTTAAACTCGTGAGTAATAAGAAAGGAAGAGACTGATCCTAGACAACATGGGGTGTCATCTCAGGTTTGGATGAATTATCTCTTGAATGTGACCGAGAAATAAACTCCATAAGAGGCAGAAAGTAGATAATGGTTTTTAGGGGCTGAGAGGTGGGAGGAATGAGAATGTCTGTTGATGTGTACAGGATTTCTTTTTGGATGATGAAAGCATTCTAATATTAGAGAGTAGTGCTGATTGTACAATGCTTAATATACTGAATATACTGATTTGCACAATGTGCAAAAAACAGATGAATTTTATGTTATGCATATGTAAATCATATCCCAATACAGATGTTATTTTTTTTTTAAAAAGTTGTCTTATATGACTCCATTAGATTAATTTGATCTCTTAAATTTGGAAAATTTTACTATGCTAAAAAATTATGTCACAGGACTTCCAGTCAAGATGGCAGAGTAGATAAATGCTGTAATTGCCTCCTCCCATGACCACATCAAACTTACAACTAAACTATAGAACAACAACCATTGGGAACTACCTGAAGACTAGCTCAACAGAAGTCCTCTAACTAAGGATATAAAGAAGAAGCCACACTGAGACTGATAGGAGGGATATAGACACAAAACAGGCCGGCCCACATACATGGTGGTTAAGAATTGGACAAATATCTTAGCTGTAGTGGTCACCACTGAAAAGCGAGGGGTCACAGCATGAAACACCATTGCCAGGAAGAGGAGTCACCACAACAGCTGACTGTGCAGATCATCATGGATACATTCCAGGTGAGATAGAGGGCTGCAGTAGGCCCAGATTTCCTTGTAAAGGGTCCAATCACACACTCACTTACTCACAAACACTTGCCCTAAGATCCAGCAAAGGAGCAGCAGCTCAAAAACTGCCAGGAACATAAGGGGAGGATCTGAATTGTTTGGCTTTCAAGGTGAGAATCTGGAGGGGTACCACTCCCCTAGACTAAATTGCTATTGTTCCTTTGTTGAGCCTTCCCACAACCTAGCCTTCAGATTTTCACAGGTGCCAAGTCTGAGTCTCTACCAAAATAGCTAACACTGTTTGCCCCACCCTGGTGATTCCCTGAGACCCAACCACATCCAACCATGTACTAGTCAGAACCTCTTTCAGAGGGTAACCCACAGAAGTGGCTGGCCTGGGCTCACACTGCAGAGTTTCCTAATACCTCTCAAAGGTCCAGAGACCCCCAAACAATCAACAGCTAGCCTCAATGTGCTCTGTACCTCTTGCTAAGTGGCCCTAAACCTGGCACTAGTGACAGCAAGCCTCAATTTGTAGCATTGTCTCTTGTACATGCCTCCAAGCACAGTACAAGGAGCTACCAACTGAAGATCACTTCATAGCTCTTACTATATGGCCTTAGACTGGGCACAAACAGTGGCTGACCTTGCCCTATGCCTGAACCCCTCTTGAAATGCCCCAGAACAAACGTACCTGCTGGCCAGCTTCAGACCACACCAAAGCACCACTCAATTAGAACCATAAATGGCACACTCAAAGGATGGACTCAGCAGGCACAGAAGCCCTGCTCAAGTGAATCTGGCTATGTGAAGTCAGCCCCCGAACAGCAGCTTGTCTGCTTGTAGTCATGGTCAGTCTTTAGAGCCAGTCAGCCTAAGGGTTAAAACCACCCACTGACATGCCAACAGCAATCAAGGCTCAATTACAAGAGGAGAGCACACTCAACCCACACAAGGGACAGCCCTGGTTCAAGTGAAGCAGGGAGTCTGCACTACTGAGACTCACAGGACACATATTACATAAACCACACTACCAAGACTGAAAGACATAGCAGATATACCTATTACAAAGAAACAAACACAGAGAGGCACATAAAATGGGGAGACAAAGAAACATGTTCCCAAATGAAAGAAAAGGACAAAACTCCAGAAAAAGAACTAAAATAAATGGAGGCAAGTAATCAACAGATACAGAGTTCAAAACATTGGTTATAAAAATGCTTAATGAACTAAGGGGGAAAATAAATGATCTCGGTGAGAACTTCAACAAAGAGATATGAAACATAAAATAGGAGATCAAAACATTAAAAAAAAAAATCATCCACTCAGAAATGAAACACAACTGAAATGAAGAATACATTACTGGACGCAAAATAGATTAGATGAAGAGAAGGATCGAATCAACAATTTGGAAGACAAAATAGCTGAAACACTCAATCAGGACAGCAAAGAAATAATAAATAAAAATGAGGATAATTAAGGAACATCTGGGACAACATCAAGTGTACCAACATTCATGTTATAGGGGGCAGTACCAGAAAGACAAGAGAGAGAGCAAAAGATGAAAACCAGTGTAAAGAAATAATGACTGAAAACTTCCCTGACCTGGCAAAGGAAATGAACATACAAGCCTGGGAAGGTCAAAGAGTTTCAAACACGTTGAACCCCAAAAGGCCCACACCAAAACACATCATAATTAAAATGTCAAAAGTTAATCACAGAGAGTATCTTAAAAGCAGCCAGAGAAAAGCAGTCAGTTAACTACAAGGGAGCACAATAATACTGTCATCTGCTTTCTCAACAGAAACTTTTCAGGCCAGAAGGGACTGGCATGAAATATTCAAAGTGGTGAAAAGCAAAGGACCTACAACCAGTTTTACTCTACCCATCAAGGCTATCATTCAGAATCAATGAGAGGTAAAAAGCTTCCCAGTTAAGAAAAAGCTGAAGGAGTTCATCACCACCAATCCAGTATTAGAAGAAATGTTAATGAGACTTCTTTAAGAAGAAAAAGGGGGGGGGGTCAGAAATACGAATAGGAAAACATCACAAAGAAAACAAAAAATCTCACTGAAAAAAAAGGCAAACCCTTAGTAAAAGCAATGGGTTGACTAACAATAAAGCTAGTACAGAAGTTAAAAAGCAAAAGTGGGGAGATCATGTGTAATCACAATAGTATATTAAGAAATACACACAAATGCACACTGAAAAGAAGTAAAAAATAATGAGAAATATAAATGTGGAGGGGATAAGTAAAAATGGTAGTGACATTAGAATGTGTTTGAACTTAAGTGAACATCAACTTAAAATAGACTATCATAAACATAGCTTGGTATCTATGAAGCTTATGGTAAGCACATATCAAAAATCTACAAGAGATATACAAGCAATAAAGAGAAACGAATCCAAACACAATATTACAGAAAGACAGCAACATACAAGAGAAGAGAGAGGAAGTATAAAAAAAGAACAGGAACTACAAAACCAGTCAGAAAACAATTAATAAAATGGCATAACTATCAATAATTACTTTAAACGCAAATGGATTAAATGCTTAAATCAAAAGATGAATGGATAAAGAAGATATACTTAGATAGATAGATAAAATATACTCAGCCATAAAAAAGTAATAAGATGTTGCCATTTGTGACAACATGAGGGACCTAGAGGGTATTATGCTAAGTAAAATAAATCATACAGGCAAACACAAATATCATATGATTTCACTTGCATATAGAATATAAAGGAACAAAATAAACAAGCAAAACAGAAATGAACTCATAGATATGGAGAACAAACTTATGGTTGACAAATAGGAAGGGGATTGGGGTGCTGGGTGAAAAAATTTAAGTGATCAAGAATTACAAGTTGGCTGTTGCAGAATAGTTACAGGGATGTGAAGTACAGCATAGAGAATATAGTTGATAATATTGTAATAAGTACATGGTGTCAGGTGGTTGCGAGTCTCATCAGGGGGATCACTTCATAAATTATGTAGATGTCTAACCACTACACTGTACACCTGAAATTAATATAATAATTACTGTGAACTGTAATTGAAAAAAATGTAGCACATTCTTTGGGGACTCAAATTTGTCTGAATTCATTAATTTTCTACTATGCATTAAGATGCTTATATGTTGGAGGAAATAAAAATAACAAAAAATGACAATCTGTCTTCTATAATCTAAAATCTGCTGAAGAAAGGTTATTCATAAACCAACACTACGACAAACCACTAACCTCCCAGGACTTCTGTGAGGATTTCACTATAATATTGAAAATTATTTCAAAACTACTACATAACAAAATGCATGGTTAGAAAAAAAAAGTTGTCAGTAAATATTTTAGGCTGGAATTTATACTTTAGCCTATTGGTTGTGCTGTCTTTTAAAATTGTGCTTACGAAACACACATTAATATTAAAATATTAAAACCCCTAAATAAAGTTTTCTTCATTTAAAAAAGTATAAAGTGAAAGTAATGATTGCTAATATTTCTGGTATCCAATAAATATAGAAACAACATTCAATAATCCATATTGAGGGTGGGGGTTTACATCTTAATCTAAAATGTATAGATTCTCATGTTTGATATTTTGACTCTTACACATCATCTCCTGAGAAAAGCCTCTTCAAAGTATTTAAAACATTAAAATTTTATAAAAATGTTTCTTACTGCATTGATGATTAATAATAACTGCAAATTATAAATGAGTATACAAACTCTTTCCAAACTCTTTCCATTGGTGACATTGTCATAACTTTCGTAAATTGACATTAAGCCACACTAATTGGTAAAGCTTAAAAAAATAATGCTCATTGTTAACATTGCCATGAAATAGATACCTATGCCTTTGTGATGGGATTAAAATTGTAAATTGTAACTTCTGGTATAATATAATGATCCTTCAGTTACTGGAGATAGTTAGGTTACACTGCAAAAGCTGTCAAAATATGTGAAAGTTCACAGTTTTGGTTTAACCTTTATGTACATTAATTGTTTACTATAGCAATATTCCTGTTGCAGGGGCTCAGATAAGCTCTGGGATTTCAGATCTGTAACTGCCATCATGACTATTAGATGCTTATCACTCTCTTATTTTGAAAGTATATAGCAGTATTTGGGTGTCACAGTCCCTTTGTGGCTTACGCTGCATGGTTGGCTAGCTTATAAACCCCTGGAAAGTAGCCCTGTATCCCTATTCTTTTCCTTTTACCACCTTCCTTGGCAATTAACCACTCAGGAAAATAAGATATACAGCCGGAACTCTCAAACTAAATGAATGGACACATCAGCTGGGATTCTTGTTATAGATTCTCATTGATAGTTCTGGACTTCTGAAACTGCAGAATCTCAGTCCCTGGCCCAGACATATGGATCAGAATCTTCATTTAGCAATACTGACAAGGTTTTACAGTATTCTAAGGCACAGTTTCTATATCTTTAGGATGGAGGTAGTCATAGGTTAGGTATGTGAAGCACCACATGGCTTCTCTGTCTCCTATTCATCTTACCTCTACGCTGATCTCTCCACTTCAATTAGATGATGTTACTTAAATACTCTAAGTTCTAAGCTTGGAAAAGAAAGCTGATACACTGAAACTTTTGCTTCACTTTTATTTTTTCCTATTCTACCTCACAACTAGCCCTATGTGTAGCTCAAAGTCTATTACCATTATTATTTCTTCACAGTTTACCTACTTGTTATATTCCCAATAGCACCAAATCCCTTCCTGTATCTGCCCCTCTCTCATGCTACAACACCACTTACTCATATATTTTAAGTGGATTAAAGTTATTCATGTTAACAACGTCAAGTTTTCTACTTAAAAATGCATGTGTATCTCTGTTGAAACCTAGGAACAAATTCAGGCTGTATCAAACCTATGATCAAATTTTAGCTGTATTGCATCTGGCATTATTTAACTTATTGAGGCCTCAATAATAATTATTATTGACAATAATAATATGATGATCATAAAGACGTGTAAAGGCTTACAAGTGCTATGGATTTTTCAAACACTAGTTATTTTAATTTAATCCTCCTACCAACCTGAAGAGTTAGGCACTCATTTATATCTATTTTGTAGATCAATTAACTGAGGAACATAGCAGTTAAATAACTTGCCTAAGGGCATAGATCTAGTCAGGAGAGAAATCTGCTAATGATACCCTCTTCTACACTATTAGAATTCAAATGAGGTAATGTGGTTAAAGTGCCCACTGTGATGACTGATTCCCCGTAGCTGCCCACCCAAGGTAAGTTTGCTTCCTTCCAACTGCATGTGTTATTACAGAGATTCTCAAACTTCAGAGTGCATTAGAATGCCTGAAAGGCTTGGTTATACACAAATATCAGTGCTCTTTCCCAAGTGTTTCTGATTTAGTAGGTGAAGAGTGGAATCTCCAAATTTGCATTTCTGACAAGTCCCCAGGAGATGTTGATGCTGCTGACCTGGGCACCCCACTTTGAGAACCACTGAGCCAGTGCTTACTCAACAGAATCACATTTATCCAGTCTCGCCTTCTCAAAGCTCAGAGTCGAGCCAACACTCTCTTTAGAGAACAAGATTTACACAAATAGAATAAATCCAGGACACATATAGATCAGTCAATTAGAAACATGCCCATGTAAGTTATTCACATTTTTAATAATCAAATCTAGTTAAAATGTATGTAGTAAAATCCATATGGGAATAAAACTTAGTTGGCTAAATACACTATGCCAATCACTTAGTGTGCGGTATTTACAACGTTCCTACAACATTTACAAATCATAATCATACTTCAAATACTGTTCTATAATCTTTTTTTTTCCCACAGTGTAATGTATCACAATTGCTTTTTTATATTCTCTTAGCATGTGAGTTTCACGAGCGCAGGGGTTTTTGTTCCCTTTGTCAATATACCCCAAGTGCTTAGAACACAGCCGAAAAAGCAGAAGGTGTTTCTAAATGTTTGCACATTTCTCACTATTTTTTGGTTAAGAGGAATTACAGAATCAAAAAATATGAATGGTTTTACAGTTTTCGTTTGATATCACCAAAATGACCTCCAGAAAGAATGTACCAGTTTCTACTCCCACCAGGCCTGTGTGCTTGTGCCTGTTTCCTTCTGTTATAAAAACTATTTCACATTTCTGCCAATAGTAACAATTACTGCTACATGTGTTTACCATATGTTGTTTTTCAAATGTCAACAATTCTAAAATCAAGATGCATACCCAATGAAATAATTTAGCTCTTTTTTTCTTTTATAGAGCTCTATAAAATATGATTTGTCTTACAATTCATGGCATTTTAGATTCTAAAAAGAAAAATCCAGTGACACATAAATCCTAGCACTGTATTTGTGAATACTAGTCATAATTACTTCCAAAGCTATCTAATGCTCTTAAACATTTTGAAATATCACTGGAACACTATGTGCTGAATGTTGTCATATATCGCTGATTAATTTCCTAAGATATATACTATTTTCCATGGGCTTACTGAGGAATCAGAACACGGGACCTGTTTTAATTGCTACAGATCAATATTACTTGTCTATATTTAAAAGAGATAGGAGAAAAAGAGACTTGTTACCAGATTTAAATTAATAAAAACCTTTGAAAAGGAAACATAAGGAAATAATGAAAAAAATGATAATATAAATGCAACCACAAAACATCTAACTTTTTCTATGAAAGAAATATACAAATTCTATAATGCTATAGAGTGTGCTGTTTTTACTCTCAAATATTAGAACTTAATCACAGACCAGAAAAAAAACTTTGTTGTATTTTTTTCACTATTACCTAATTTTCAACATTTTAAATCTTTAAGAGCAAATATTTCTCCAGCCAGTTACCTAAAAATAAAAAAGATTAAATGGTGTAGATTGCTTCAACTGACCAATAAGCATCATGAAATGGTCAACTTTATTAGTAATAAATACATAAAAATTAAAATTGGATTACTGTTTTTGTCACAAAACGGAATATATCTTATTTGAATGTAATATTAAAATTGTAATATTAAAATTCCCCTAAGATCAGATTCAGTTTCTTCAAAGGGCGATACAAAGAATTCATACCTGATTAGAAGGATTCACTGATATAATACATGTAAAGTGTGTAGAAAAGTTCTGGCTCGGAATAAGTATTAAACAAATATAAATCGTGATGGTGATGTTGATGATTATTAGCAAATAAATCTATGGGGTCATTCTAGGTTTTATTTCCGTTTGCACTTTCACTTCTATAATTAACAGTTGGAGAATGCATAGTAGTAGTGATATATAACTGCCTACCTTCATAAAATATTAGCTTCTTTTTCTCTGCTGCAAAAGGGGCAAGGTGTGCAAATATGTATATATACACAAACATGTATATCTAATATTATATGTATATTCACCTCTGCCAAGATTTGCATACTGAGTAATATCCCTCCTTAAAGAAAGGACACACAGTTTTGTTATTGTTGCTTAGATTTTAATAGCCCATTAAACCTCTTGTGAAAGAATATGTTGAGAATTGGGTTTGAGGCAAGAGGGAGTGCCACTGAGGGAAATGTTGAGAAGTGGGAGGGAGTCGACCTTACAAGAAGCTTGGAGGGCAAATGCCAAGTGAGTGAGCATGGAAGCCTTCCCAGAGAGCACCCCAAGAGCTAAGAGAAGTTTTCTAAGAGAGAGGACTCTCCATCCTGACAATCAGACCTAGCATAGAATCAAAGTGAAGGTCACGGAGGAAGTTTAGTGATTTTCCATCTGAACATTAACCTATATTGAAGAGAATCTCTAATCATCCAGTTGTCATCTGGAGAAATTGTCCCTTCCTCAGTACAGTGTCCACCCACTGACTGTGCAGGAGAAGCAACACCCTTCATAACTTAGTTCATACCCTTTTAATTAGCCAAGGATGACATCTGCCTCCCAAAGACCTAAGATACCTGCAGCCTCAGTAAAGGTGGCTGGACCCCCTGCTATCTACTGGGATAGTAGTATAGGAGAGTAACTTTGCGTCTGTTCAGGAACAATAGAAAGCAGTAGACGATACTCTTATTACAATTCTATAGTATCCTTGCTGCATTAAAACTGTCAGTTCAATATGAATCATTTTAGAACACAAAGGAAGAACACTTGATAATATAGAATAAGAAACACACACACACACACACACACAAACGAGCATTCAAAGATAAATGAGTTAGGAAAATTTCCAAAGACAGAAGCATTAGAGTGTTTTGCCAGTTCTCAAGATGGGCTATATAATGGATTTATTAGGTTGGTACAAAAGTCATTGCAATTCTTTTTTAATTGCAAAAACCACAATGACTTTTGCACCAACCTAATAATACAAAACACCATTCCTATTAGCATCCATTGCAAATGATCTTTCTCTTTGGAGTATGTGTCATCTCATGAGCACACACTTCCTTTGGAAGAATTTGTGTTTAACTAGGGAAAATATAGGTTTACTTAAGAATAACCGTAGTACTTATATTTATGCATTGTGCAAAGGAATACACATATGCACATTATTTGTCATTATACATAAATCAAATAGGTATTAATATAAGTTTTTATTATAATATTTGAATCAATATGCCAAGCTAAAAAAATATGTCATGTTAAAGGTATGTTTAGTGAATATTTTTTAAGCAGAAAGGCCAGATAAAACAAACAACATGCCAATACAATAATTCCTGAAGAATAATTTGTGTTTGAATGTTCCACATTTATATATAATGTTACACATGCATTATATATAAACACCTCTATGTATACAATAAAATACTCAGAGGTACCCTTTGTATTTCCTTAATAGTTCTTAAAGGGATAATACCATACTATATTTCTTCCGTTATTCACTTTATAGAAAACCTTATCTTTTTTTATTTAGGGAAGTCAATTGTTATTGTTAATACATAGACATATTTTTTTAAACAATCTGTATCATGTAATATATCATTTGTGATGTTAGCCTTAAATATTATAAGACTAGCAAAATGTACAAAAAAATGATTGATTGCTAGTTTTTTCAGATGATATGGTGACAAAGTGTTGAAATAATGTAGTCCAGGATGTGGTTAAATATTAAACACTTTATTGTGTGCACAAGTCCATGTTCTTCAAAATGGTATCTAAATTGCCTAATAAAATCATGAATATAAATTGTACAATGAATTAAACTATTATTGGTTTAAATTCATTTTAAATATTTAGGTATAAGCATGTATAACACATTCTGCCCTCAATTTAATATGTCTCTCAGGATTTTAAATTAGTATAGATAATATTATTCACAACTTACACAAGTCGATATACAAACTTAATCACTAATAAAATTGGGATCCACTATTTTAAAAAACTATTCTGCTATGAAGAAAACTGGATGGTCAGAGAAAGAATGCCTCAGGACTGAGAAAGAAGTAATTAACTGGAATGGAGATGCACTGACCTACGTCAAGGAAGCTGTGGGTAACAAGCTCCCAGTGGTCTCCGAAAAACTGAACTTGATGTTAGAGCTTTAGAGATTTCTAGAGAAATCTCATTTGGCTTTCTTAGAAATCAGATTTTATGGAAACTTATTTTATTGATCTATGATATTATTAATTTTTGCCATCATAAACTAAATATACCTCAAATTTCCTGTTTGCTTACCAGAATAGAAACGATGTAAATATCCAGTGTGGCTTGCTACACCAGTAATTAGATCTGAAACCATTCTGGAATGTACTTGTTCATGTACACGGTAGTAACACAACCTATAGCAATTTGGTACTCTGCAGGGTTCTTAGTACAGGAACATTACAAGTTAAATAGACAATGTATCATAGCAATATTTAATCCAAATTATAAATTGGAAGAGTTTGGTTAAGATACTCTAACTTTGAGAGGGTTTTTCTTTAATTAGTACATGTCCATTTTTGTGTGTTAACCAATACAAATTAACAGTTTTGTTCTTCTGCATTTAAACACTAAAGGGTGTGATTATTCTTTAAATTATCTCTTTATACATAACGTTCTTATTTTTCTTTGTATTTCTATGCAAACACTATAAAGACAGTGATAGTTTTAAAACACGTCCACAAATTCTTTGATATTCCTCTCTTCAAAGGTGGAGCTAAACATCCCCCTCCTTGACTGGGGACTAGACTTAGTGACTCACTTCTGACTTACAGAATATGGTTAAAGTGCTGGCGTGTCACTTCCAAAACTAGCTCACAGATGACATTGGACATCTGCTTTGTTCTTTCTTGGATCCCTTCTTCTTGGGGGACACATGTCATAGAGACACTGACATAGGTCCTCATGACAAGGCACTTAGGCCTCTCACCAAGAGCCAACACCATATCGCTTGGATGTGAGTCACTTCAGCAGTGGATTCTCCAAGCCTCAGTCAAGCCTTCACATGACTGTAGCACAGCCAATATCGTGACTGAAACTTTGAGAGACCCTGCCAGAGTCACCCAGCTAAGCTGCCCCTGGATCTCTGACCATCAGAAAACGTGTGACATTAAAAAAGTTTATTACTTTATGTCACAAAATTTGTGTAATTTGTTGCATAGAAATAAAGAAATCATGTAGAGGGAGAAGTAAGCAAACAAAAATTACAATGTGATGTTATTAATAAAAGTAATGATGCAATGGGAGAAGTGAAATGAAAAGTCAACTCTGTTCAGGAAGGATTGGGGAGGTGGAACTTGGAGTAGATAGAATCTGCAGAACAGTAGGAATTCCTCCAGGTGTAGAAACAGGAGAAGCTTTTCCGGGTAGAAGAATTTTACGTAAAAAGGTATGGCAATCTGAAGAAGTAGCATGCTTAGAAATGGCCGGAAGGTTGGTGTAGAGGGCATTGATGCATGTGAAGCCTGGCAGAAAAGTTAGATAATATGTCACACAGTTCATGCATTTCTATAAATGAGCAAGCATGTGCAACAGTCAAAAATAATCAAACTGATTTCTTGATTCCAGTAAACATGTTTCCTATCAACCATATGTACTTCCTACAACACACAACTCTCTAGCAACACATTTCCAAAGACTCTGGTTGCTATGATAAAATTTCATCACATAAAAGTCCTTGCATTCAGGGTTGCCACATTCCTTTTTCACAGTTTGGGAATTGTTATTCTTCACAATTCCCATAATATATATTATTTAATAATTATGCAGCACATACTATGTACTAGCATATTTCTAAAGGCTTGGAACATATGTATCAATTCACTCAATATTCATATAAGCACGTGGGCTAGGTACTATTAGTATCCTCATTTTACAAATGAAAAGCTGAGGCATGGAGAGGTTAACTGATTTTGCCAAGATTACCTACATACTGTGTTTCCCCAAAAATAAGACCTAGTAGGACAATCAGCTCTAATGTGTCTTTTGGAGCAAAAATTAATATAAGATCCGGTATTATTTTACTATAAGACCAGGTCTTATATAATATTATATCACATAAGACTGGGTATAATATAATATATTATAATATAATACCGGGTCTTATATTAATTTTTGCTCCAAAAGACACACTACAGCTGATTGTCCAGCTAGGTTTTATTTTCGGGGAAACAGGGTAGTGAACCGAGAGGCTTGGATTCCTACCCATGCAATTGTGTTTCAGGTTTTGTTGTGTTATTGGTCTTTACCACTATATTTTGCTATTTGTAAGTTACACCGAGATTCCAGAAAAGAACTGATCATCTATGTATATTGCACAGGTGAATTTCTCAATGAGCTGTCAAATTTTCCATCTTGAAATAACACTTTTTATAGTTTCACAAAATATTAATCCTATGACATCATTGGTGGGAAATGGTCAAATAGCTCTGGGAAACCCAATACACATTAACGTTTTCTTGGAGACACAAAACAGATGTAAATGCCTTTAAAGCTCTGAAAATGCCTACAAACTACTATTTTTTAAAAACCCAACATTATGACATATTTTAATCTATTGAGTTATTATCAATTGCTTTCAAACGTATTTGGGATAATATGCTTCTAATCGTTCTTAACATCTCACTCACCACTCTTTGAGAATTGTTAATCAAGGATCGAGTAACTGAGTCTTTTACGCATTAAAAATAGCCTTAACCACTACAAACATCGCTGTACAAGGAAAAGCATCCCCACTAAGGATATACATCCTGGTTCTGAAAAATCCCGTATTTATCATGAAGGTAGCAAAAATGACAAAACTCTTTTACAAGCAAACAGAACTCCTTTATTCATTTTTTTCCCTAATAGAGATTACCTTATTTTTTCCCCATTTTCTTCTCATTCCTAGACCCTATAATCGATCTTATAACATGATTATTCCTGAACCTCCTTCCCGTTAAGTCCTTCCCAAGCACTGCCCCTTAGTCAATCACACTTCAAACCCCTTCTGATATTCTGAGGAATGAAAGCAAAAATGGAAAGTCAAGCCATATACTCTTGAGATGAAATTAGAATTAAATTAAATGGGCCTAGGCATCTTTGAGTCTAACCTTTATCCATGTGAAAATGAGATCACTGAGACCTCAAAAAGTAAATAATGTGCCTAAGGTCATGGATTTAATAAGGGTTTGAGCTTGTTTTGAAGCAGTCATTTTCTGATCACTGATTTAGTGCCTGAGCAGCTTACGGGTATAATAAGCAATAGGGAAGAGGAAGGGAGATACAGTGGAATTTTGCCAGGTGTATGGGACTTGCGCTGTCACGTGGCTTAGGCAAAAAGCACAATGTTAGGACTTGTACTCCCATTGTCACCGTCACTCCCTCAATACCAGGAGGCTCACAACTAAGACCCTTGTGTCCACCATGGCACAGACATGCAAGAGTACAAGGGAGAGGTTCCCAATTAAAAAACGGCTCTTTCTTCCTGGTAGACTCAGCCCCACCTTAGTGCTGAATGCAAACCCTCTTTCATCCTCTTGAACAGAATTCCTTCTACAGTACACGACCTGCACTGCTGTGTGTAGTAGGAGGGAAAAAAAAAAAAAAGATAAAATTGGATGAGAAGAACATGAGAGGAAAGTCGCGAGGGGAAAGCCTGTCCTTTTACTATTTTTTCTATCCTGAATTCATTATAATTAGAAACTATCACTTCCCTTCAAAATTCCATCTCCAAATGTGGCTTATTGCCCTTCTGAATCTTGAGTACTACATTTTGTATTTTAAAAAGTCATCTTTAATGAAATTATTAAAAAGTAATAATTTTGTATGGTATAAAAATATGGAAAGTGATAAGAAGAATGCTTAGAGGCAACTAATATAGACCTTTTAACTCCTTCCCAGGCCTTTTACACTTCTGTTTAAAAACAAAAAATAAACAAAGAGAGATAAAATTTTTGTTACAAGCTATACATGCATTTATAGCCTATTTAAAACTTTTTTATAGTATATTTTTCTTCTTTTAACATTATGGGTAAACATATATTTTAATGCCTCACCATAACTTAGCAACATTGCAATGACTGTCTCTCACAGTGGCTTACCAAAAAGGGATTTGTACAGAAGTGGACCTGGGTTTTGCTTTTTTGAGCCAAAGTCCACCACTGCCCGACATTTAGCTTTTTACAATTCTTGGTCTCTAAATCCCCAAACTGGAGACTTTTGAACTGAGGAGAATAATGTTCTTCTACTACCAGGGTTATAGCACTGCAGATATGTATGATAAATATTGCACCCTACCAGAGAACATTGTATCTAACCACACGGTGGTGAGGTTTTTGAGTATTTAGTACCTACACTTCCATAGAATTAAAAAATAGATATACATATATATTTTATATATGTACATATGTAAATATGTACATATATACATATACATATATGTATATATACACATATATGAATATATACATATACAAATATATATATACACACATATATACATATACATACATATGTATACATATATGTGTGTATACAGACATATATATACACACACATTTTAAGAAAGAAAAAAAAATTAAAATTGTAGTACTCAATATATATCCATAACAAAGATGAATAAAAGTGACATTTGACTTCTGCAATTATGATAGGGGCTCAAAGTGGTTACATCAGCGTAATTTTAATAGTTTTTTCCTTTCTTAGAATGTGTATATATTTTTGGCACCCTCTGTGTGTGTGTGTGTGTGTGTGTGTGTATACATTATACATACATATATATATATATATATAAATGCATGTGTATATATATGTATGTGTACATATAGTATGTATATACATTATATATACATATATATATATACGTGCATGTGTGTATATGTGTGTGTGTGTAATTATATATATATAATTAGCATTATACTTCTAAAATTCTATAACAGGTGGCATTCCCTGAGTGGTTCATGCCAGACACAATACTGAATGGCATTCTTGTATTATCTCATTGTGTCTCATGACAATGTCATAAATTAGAAACTCATATATACCCATTTAAAGGACAGGGATACTGAATCTTACACAGAACACATATTTTATATAAGGCCACTCTTTTAGTAAATGTCTGAGCTAGGACTTTAAAAGATATCATTTCAAAGAGAAGTCTATGCCCTTAACCATGGTGCCCCAAAGCTCTCTTGGGCTTCCTTGATGACCACCACAGCAGCCCTGGCTTTCCTGAGCCAGGTTTAAAATAAGCCCTTACTCTAATGTCTATACCCTTCTCTTTTGGAACTTCTTTACCATAGACTGGTTCTTCTCATTCTATCCTGGAGGTATCGCAATTTCTCCTGATATTATCTTCATCTGTCTGTGTTTCATTCTGAGTGATTTCCTTAATTTTATCTTCTTATTTTTTATATATCTCCTCAGATTTAATTGTCTATGATTTCACCCATAATTCCATAATTCAAATCTTTACAATCAGCATTTCTATACCTTCCATAAACTTGAAAACATCAGCACCTTTCTCTACACGAGCAATAACAAGCTGGTAAATACAGGAGAATATATGCTGCCATTCACAATAGAAAAAAAATGATAAAATATCTAGTTGTTAATTTAATGGAGAATATTTATAGACTTCATGAATTATAAAACTCTATCAAAGGATATTAAAGAAGACCTGAAGAAATGGAGATATACATTCTATAATGAACAGAAATTTTTAGATTTTTATTTTTTTATTTTTATTTTTTAATATCACAATTGCCTCCAAATTATTCCCTTTGCTCTCTGGGCTTGCTTCTTTGATAAAATGTAAAATGTATTCTGAGTCCAAGTAGATGAGTTCTAGATGAATTTTTGGAATGCTGCAGTTTGTCAGTTGAGGGCTGCTCTTATGCTGCGTTAATGTGTGTGTGTGGGAAAGAATGATATCACAGAGGTATGAGAAAGCACAGGAATATATATTAAAAGAAAAAAAAAGATCCCCTTTGTACCAAAATGTAATGAACAGGGCCTTAGTGTAAGAACATTTTTACCTTCCTCACAAAATCTGATCTTCCCACATTATATCAATCTGTCTTCCAAATAGTAGCTGTGATAAAGATATATCAGCTAGTGACGTCATAAACTATTTTTTTTCCCACTTGTACATTTCATGATACATTTGGTTCATAGGGTGACTGTTTTTTGGTTTTGTTTTGCTTTGTTTTTTGTTAAAGGGAAAGAATATCACAGAGGTATGAGAAAGCACAGGAACAAGGGGACTTTCTAGTTAAGTCTTTATAACAAATTATTTCAGAAGGTAATAATGAACTTTTGAGACTGTATAATGACAGGAGAGTACATTTGACAAGATTAGGTAGAAAACTCACACCCCAGTATGCTCCTTTCTTGAACAATGAAAAGGCACGCACATAATAAATTGTCTTCCTCTGCAGAAACCACTCACAGATTATCATTCATTTATTCATTCTTCTATTCTCTTCTAGTCAGCCCCTATGTTAAGGATTAGGCCTATCATGGAGAATACATGTTCCTAGTCTGGCACATTGGCATGTGAAGAAAGTCATCTGTTCAGTGTGAGAAGTGTCTAACAGGATCTGTGTCATTGTAAAGAAGTGATGAGCTTAGTATTGATATCTGCCTGCTTCCTCCTATCTGACAACTAAGAGGCTTTCTCCTACAAAGAACATTAGCTGTTTGATGAGCTCCCTATAACTGTAATTTTTTCATGCTTATTCTCAGGCTGAATCTCACAGGACAGGGCTAATATTCTATAACAATTACAGCAGAACTGTCCATCCTTCTGTTTTTATTCACTAGCTGATAACTTAGCTATATTACAAGAAAAAAAAAGATCCCCTTCGTACCAAAATGTAATGAACAGGCCCTTAGCGCAAGAACATTTTTACCTTTCTCACAAAATCTGATCTTCCCACATTATATCAGTCTGTCTTCCAAATAGTAGCTGTGATAAAGATATATCAGCTGGTGACGTCGTAAACTATTTTTTTTCCACTTGTACATTTCATGATACATTTGGTTCATAGGGTGACTGTTTTTTTTTGTTTTGTTTTTTGTCCTGGTATAGCTAAAGCCATGTAACCATTTGTAATGAAATCTACATATTTTAATTGAGGAATGGGCCAAAAAACATGAGAAAAGGAGCGCAATTCTGGAAAACAAAATAAAATAAACAATAAAGACCTATCAACAAAGCAAACAAAGAAAAAAAAAGGGGTATCATCCAAGGTAAACATAGTGAGGAAAAATATACATTTGTTCATATATATGTGTGTGTGTGTGTGTGTGTGTGTGTGTGTGTGTATGATTCAGAATTTAGTAACTTACTTCCTATAATATTTGAATTGCAATTACTTTCAATATACTTTGTTTTCCTTTATGAAGTTGTGAAAAATCAATTTACCCTTAAAGAAACTTTCAGTCCAAGCTGACACTTAACATTGCCAGCTAATGATCATCTGGGGAATGGTAGCCTTGACCTCCACATTTTATAATTAAATTTGGGAACTGTCTGTGAAGTCATATAAATAATAGTATATGGTTATTGTAAAATCACAGGTTCATTATTTCATCCCAGATAATTAATAATTCATGATCTGTTAGTTTTGAAAGGATGGGGTTAGTTAAGGATATTTAGATCAGCAATTCAATGCCAGGCTCTTAGTTCAAAACGCAGACCCTTACTTTTAATACAAGATATCCAGTCATCATAAATCTATTGGTTTATGAAATAAAGAGGGACTGCTTTCTATCAGGGGCTGTTTTAGAGTCACTGGTGAATAGAATAAGAACAATTACCCTGGTGGAAGCTGCATTACAGCAGGTGAAACAGACAATAAACACTAATTATAACACATAAGTAAATTATGTAATACATTGAATGGTGAAAAGTGCTAGGAAAAACAAATAAGAGCCCTTGGGGTGAGTATCGTGTTTTCCCCAAAATAAGACCTAGCCGGACAATCAGCTCTAATGCATCTTTTGGAGCAAAAATTAATATAAGACTTGATCTAATTTTACTATAATAAAGACCGGGTCTTATATAGTATAATATAATATAAAATTGGGTCTTATTTTACTATAAGACCGAGCCTTTATAATATAATAAATATAATATAATGTAATATAATATAATACCGGTTCTTTTATTAATTTTTGCTCTAAAAGATGCATTAGAGCTGATTGTTTGACTAGGTCTTATTTTTGGGGAGACACGGTATGAAGGTTATAGGGAATAAATAATTATAAGAACTCTGGTCATTATATATCTGTGGATTTTATATTTAATACCAATGCATACATAAAAGTTTTAATTGATTGAGGATTGAAGGATTTGTATGTATACACACATAAATCTTCTTTTGGAAGATAAGGTATTGCTTTGATCAGATTCTTAAACAGATCATGTCCCAAAATACAAATGATTTGTATTTTCAATATTTTTGTTTTCATAAAAGTAGATAACATTGTTCACTTCCTTCTTAATAACTTTGCTTTTATTATCGATAATTGTGAGAGCTAGACTTTTTGGAAAAGACCATATTATTATATGAGTTAATATTTACTTTCAGTGTGAAAAGTGTAAGTAATAAAGTTAATGATACAAATAATACTGGCTTCTTCTTTTTAAATTTTAGCCATTTTCAATTTAAAGAGAAAAATTGACTTAGAAATGTTGAATGTGATCAAAACTACAGAACCGGCCAATATATTATCTTTCTACATTTAAACCAATGCTCAATAAAAACAGCCATCTATAAAGTGTTAAGTACATGATAAAACAATAAACAACTGTAACTTTATTCTTTGTAATATTACATGCTTCACTTATATCTAAAATGAGGATTGTAATTCCTGCCTCAGAATACTGTCATAGGAATTACATAAGGATATGTAAATATATATCCTTATGTATATATAAAATCATCCTGTAGTCTATCCCTTATTTTTCTTTCTTGATAATGTGTACCTGAGATTTTCTCATTATTACAAAAGACATGCATGCAAGAATGCTTTGCTTTGATGGAGTCTTTCTTGACATGTGGTTTCTGCAGTGTTACCATAATTTAATGTGCTCTAGGTAATCCTTGAAATATTCCTTCAATGAGGAAAAACTGCTTTCCCCCTGTTCTTCCTCTCCCTTTTCATAATGAAAGGCCAGTAATGCCAGTCAACCATTCCTGGTTTATTATCTCTTCCTCAGTGTATCCCTATGTGAATGAATTAGGAAGCTCTTATAAAATTCTAAATAATTTGAATGATCACTTGTATTATCCTAGAGAAATATATTTTTATAAATGTCCTCAAAATGGTTACTATTTTGGGGAAGATTATCTTGTGTTACAAAATACATAAGAGGAGGGGAAAAATAGATTATCTCTGTTAAAAAAATAATTCACCACTGACCTTAATCCATGAGCACAATGATTAAGGCTCAAATGCAGCAAATATTTGGTTAAAGGGAAATTAGAAGTGGCAATGAACTAGTGAGATAAATTGTATAGATATTTTATTTATTCCTTGCTGAAAACTATTTCAACTGATTATTTTATAGCATTAGTTTGGTTTATATAATTTTGCTTTAATTTCTAAAACTTTGTTTTTACTGGGAAACATAAGAGTGCATTATTTGAGAGTCAGTCCCCAATTTTTCAGCCATTAACACTGAACTGAAAGAACTATACTTCTTGATGAACACATGTAAATATGCACCACCATCTCAGTGACAAGTCCTCAATTGTAGGTATAATGCCCTGATTAAACAATCTAAATACATTCAGTTAACTCAGTACTATTTCAGTGACAACACATACCACAGAAATACAGAATTAATCCATTAAACAGTTTAAATGTGTTTCTTTTAACTTATTAAAATATAACAGGAACAACCTTGAAAATCAAATTCCATTTATCAATGTCAGTTAAAATTCAATTTAAGTTAGCATATATTTGGATTTTGTGAAGGGAAAGTTTATCCTTTGTAATCTAAATGATTTATGTATACAATAAGAAACATAAGTATAATTTTATTTGACTATAATAAATTAATGTAATTGTATGTTTTGGACTGAACATTTTATGTTAAAGATGTTCCAACATTTAATATAAGAACTCGTTTCAACTCTAAAAAAACCTATAAAAATTCATTATGTTCTACAAAGTGGTCTTTCAACTGGAAATTTTGCACTGGTCCTGCCCAAAACCACCATCACTACTATACTTCTGTCAAAATAGGTCTCCTTTTCTTAGAGCTTATTATAATTAGAAATTTAAAACATATATATATATACATATGTATATATATATATACACACACACACATATATATGTATATATACACACACACACACATATATATATGTATATATAGAGGGTGACAAAAAGTGTATACACATTTTAAGAAAGGAAAAAGCTGTATTAAAATTGTAATAATATATACCAATAACAAAAGATGAATACACGTCATGTGTATACATTTTTTGGCACCCCCAATTATATATATATATATAAAACACATTTTTAAGAGCATACGTTTGACAAGGTCAAAACTGAGGCATTTCAGTGAAAAAAACAATTACATTTCTGGTCTTTAATCCTATGTTCTGCAGTTCTTCAGCGTACTAACAACAGCAAACAAACCCAAAACAAAACAAAAAACAGCTTAGGAGGATACTTGGTGACCAATAAAAACTCATAACTCACAGGAAAAAAAAAAGTACATATCAAAGGAAACTAAAGGAACAAAAATAAAAGTACATAAAGAGAGGTAGATTGACTACTGTCTTATAAACGTCACAATCTTATTTCAAAAGGTTGTACCTCTGAGATAGGTGAAATCTAATGGGCCAGAGCTTATTTTCAACTGTGAAATGTACCCTCATAAATTCAGATTTATGTGGTTTTTGTTGTTGCTTTTTTTCAAGTCTATTTGAATGGCACTTGTACATCATTCTATTTTCATCTAACAAAACATTAAATTCATTTTTGCCCAGTATTTACACACAATTTGTATACTGGAACCTTACAATAGTGGCAATTCTGCATTAGACAATGTGTTATTATAATACAGTACTTTCCACAGTGAAATAAAGTAAAATTTAGAAAATGAGAGTTGAATGCCTATCATGTATAAAGCCACTATGCTACAATTGCCAAAAAAAAAAAAATAATAAAATAAAACAAAAATTAAAAAAGAAAAAAAACAAAAAAACACCTGTTTACTAAATATGGGAAATATAAAAATTTATCTTAAATATGTCTGATCCCTAACCTGTATTGTCTATGTCACTGAAAGCTGTGTACTCTCTACATGAAAAATAAATAAATAAATAAAACAGGCTAAGAAAAATGCCTAGCAAATTTGCAGCATCTGTTCTCCTCTATATTGTCACTTTTTAAATAAAATTTTAGCTTATTTATGTGTATGTGCATTATGAAAAACCTGGTCCCCAAAAAACAATGTTTTCTACCCTGTATGTTTTGCTAATGATTTAGACATTACTGAGTAGGCAATAAGGGACCCTTGCAGCTGTATAATCATGCAAATCATATGGTGGAATTTGTGTTTTTGAACATCAATGCAGAGAATAAACTGGAAGGAGTGGAGAGTGGAATTAGGGGAACAATTAGGAAGTTAGGGCAACAATACAAGGGCAAGAACTAGATATACAAATCCTTTGTAAATTTCAAAGTCCTTCAACTGTTAGTAGTTATTATTAGTGAGATTAATGCTTCCAGTAATTAAATCTCCTTGGATTAGGTGCAAGAATGAGCAGCATTAGACAGAGTCCCTACCATCATGTGGCTTGTCATAATGAGACTCCTTTGCGTTACAAGTAAAGGCAGAGTGCAAAACTAAGCTGCTGCCTGACTGCTTTGCACTACAATGGCCCAGCTGTCTATTTAAATAACTCTTATGCTAAAAAAGAATCAGTTATTGTATTTACCACCTCTTGGTGCTATAGAAAACCATCTAAAACTATTCCACGAGTCTCTTTTAAAAGAGGGCTTTCCATGTCAACCACAATGAATTTTCCTAATAAATGCTTATAAAGCTCCAATTTTCCATTTGCTATGTAGCTAACCATAAGCACTCTAATAAAAAAGAATGTAGGTGTCATTACACTTGGTCAAATTTACTATTAAACAACTAGTTAATAGACTTGGAAAATCTTGCATCCTTTATCAATGGATAGGTCATTAAAAACAGACCCTACAGCTATTTCCTGAATTTCATTCTAAAATCAAAGCACATTATCATTATCTGGTTCTGTCTCATTATAATTAGTTTGGTCTCAATGCAACAGCAATTTCTTTAAAACTTATTGTATATTATAATGAAATCTGTTTTTTCCATTTTGATTAAAAATAGCTTTCACTTATTTGCTCCCTTTATCCCTGCCCATCCCTGTATCCCCCATTACTAAAGGATGGCATCACATGGCCAGTAGGGAGATACCTCAGTATTTAAGAAGTTATGCTTCTGAAAATGTCTGGCAATTTTAGAAAAATAGCTATGAATTTATATGTTAAGCAAAAGAGTCTCTGATCATAAAAAATTTGCAGGGGGCAGGGTTAGAAAAGCTCTAATGCTATGGAATTTCAGGCTGCAGAAAGGGCCCTCTACTATATATTTTCAGTATCTACCACCTCGGGGCAACACAAGCCTCTGAAAAGTTTGCCTGACATCAGAAAAATAACTTAAATCCTTACTAAACCAGTAGATTGAGTTGAATAAAAAATTTTCTTAAGGTCCAAACAATAACTGATCATCCAACAAACACACATAGCTTATTTCTATGCATTCTCCAAGCACAGGCCTGCAGGCTATACTTTTGAGAAAGGTGTTCAATGGTTAAGGCAAACGAAGCTATCTGGAAAGCTCATTTTGGTGAAGAAATCTGACTCCTCAGCATTGCTATAAAAATGATGTGTTTCTGCCATATACAGCAGCATATTTCAGAGTAATTTACCCTCATTGAAAACTCCCCAATGCAAAGCACATGACTGATAACACTCTTGACACAGGCTGAATATAATGGGTTATTTATATATGCACATTAAAGCCCTGTGAAGGTGAAGATTAGGAGAGTAGCAATATAATTTTAGTGATTTAGAGGAGAACTTGATCCAATCACAAGTAATTCAATCACACTGGAATCTATGGTGATTGTTGGGCATTTCTCTTTTTACTTACAGGTCTTTCTTTAATCTGAATAATGAACTCTTTGTAGGGGAACAAAAAAACCACACAGTATTTAAATGTTTAGTTCATACTATCCACCGGACACTATACTACATGAATTTAGCTAAGTTTATTCTCAGGAACAAATTTAAAAAACAGAAATTATTAATACTTTGTTAGAGAGAAAACCACAGGTCCCAAATGGTATCACTCCTGTTAAAAGCCCGTGATACTACACCTGGATGTAATGCCTGATCTAATTGCAGTTTCAACTTCCCCTGCCAACATAATTTTAATCAATCAATCTGGAATTTTCTGGTCAAGAAACTGTACAGTAATGTGTCATGTGGGCCCACTCCAAATCCCATAGATAGAAGATAAAAACCCTTCCCATTCTCTTCCCCCAAAGGAAAAAAGTCCCAGCCGCAAAATAACAGGTTTGTTTTTCTTTTTTTCCTCTGTTAATAGTGCCCTTGCCTCACTGTTGTTTTTCTAAAAACCTTCCATTTGTACAACTCCTTGAAGCATCCTGTCATGCAGGGTGTCAGGTGGGGTCTCAGCTCCCGCTCCCCACATGAGAACACAGGACATGGTGAGGCCAAACAGGAACACCCACGGAGCCATAGGTAGGGGAGTCATACCACTATAGTCTCGCTGGCGGCTGGGTTGGAGACACAGGAAGCAGGAGCCACAAGATCCGCAATCCACACTCCACCATACTATCTGCAATCCGTGCTTGTCAGCCACCATCTTCTTGCCAGCCCCCATTTGCTTTAGCGTAGCCACAGCAGTTATATTAGTGGCCAATGGCTCACTGCTTACAGCTGACAGACAACTAGCCACAGCTGATGGCCATCCAATCACAGTTGATGGCCATTTATTACCTGAGCCAGCACCTTTCCGTGTGAGGCCGAGGGCCTGGAAATTGCACTCCTGACTCTGTCTCCACACACACTTCCAGTGGCCGATGGGATGCTGCCCCACTTATGAATTACTTAATAAAGTCAACTAATTCTTGAAATTTACTCTGTTGAATTTTGTTTTTAATAACCTTTATTATACAAATGAGGAAACTAGCACAAAGCCACACAGTCATGGTGAATTGGGTTTAATTGTGTAAATTCTGATGGCAATGTCAGGCTCCTTTAAGAAACAAAAGGACCAACGTTTATATGTCTTCCCCCAAACCCAGCCCCAGTCTGTCTAAAGAGACTGAAAAAGATGTAAACTTGAAATTCTCTGGAAAAGAAGGTTAACTCCAGAGATTTCTACGAATTCTTGACTAAGAAAAACTGGTAAAGGGGAGCATAATTTGTCACTCTAAAACATGCCTCTTTGGCAAAAGGATTATTATCTTTAAGGCTGATTATCTTTAAGATAATTTAAGTTTAAGAAACTGCAGATACAGTAGTGCTCTACAAGGAAAACATAGCCAACGAGTAGTTATCCTTTTGTAAAAGATTTATGTTTATAATGAAATCTCCATTTGTAAGGGTGTCTCCTTCTCTGTACTAGGAAGAGGAGGAGGGCTTTCAATCTCTGGACACTGTCCTCAGTGGAGAAGGCAAAGACTTAAATCTGCATAACCATCTTTGTTTCCTGTTGAAGAGAGCAGAGTTTGCTACCCTCAAACATGCCTCTTCGGAATATTGATTATTTTAATTTGATTATTTTTAAGGATCAGAAGGCTCAGGAAGAAACTTTCACCATTCTTTTAACTACTTGTTTTTTATTTTATTTTATCATTTTAATATAGAAGACCTAGTCTGCAAAAGAGTTATTACCATAATAACTGTATTTTAATCTAAGCTAGCCATAGTAGACAGAGAGGAACCTAGAAAAGCCCCTTTGATCAGAGTCCTCTCTGTGTCCCACAGTCTCTAGATTACCCAGCAAGCATTTGTTTACTAAACATTAACTGCATCTCCTTGGGAATTGCTTTGCTTCCCTCTGAAGTCCCAGATCCTTACCTCCTCCTTACTCCAGAATGACATACATCCCTCATTTTGCCTTACTGTCCTTGGAATTCTTTATGCTTATGTGAATTATCTGTGTGTATGTGTAACAGAGTGAAATGCTCAGCTTCTCTGACTCCATCCTGCTTAAGCCTGCAGTGTTCTTGCATATAGACATGCTAATCTTTAGAAGAATTCGGTTTGCAGCTTAAGTTCTTACAAAAATAGCCCCTTGTGTGAAGGTACCTCTCCCTAGGATATGGGAGAAATATGTACCAGAATAATAATTGTTTATCAAACATTTGCAGGAGCCTCATGAACAAAGTCAAATCAACTGGGGTCAACTGACTAGGAACAAAGAAGTTTCACAGTCTTCCTAGAACCCCTGGTGATACCCAGATATCTGTGATCTTTAATCAACTCTTGCCGCTCCCATTCCCCTTTCCCTTGAGGTAAACAAAGCCTGAATGCTGTACATTAGGAAGGTGGATTTGAGGTATCACTAGGGTTCACATCTTCTCAGTTGGCACCTTCTCCATCAGTAAACTTTTCCTTACTCTAAACTCTGATGTTTTAAGTTTTGGCCTTTTGAAGTGCCAGGCACATGGACTTTGGACTAGTAACATATGTACTAAATTTAATTGTCTCCAATTAATCTGCTTTCTGTCATTTTAATTATTTGACCAGCTATAAGAACCAAGAGGGGAAGGAGGGAAAGTCCCAGCTTCCACATTGTACTTTGCCTGATAACTTCCATTATATAATTGGCTCCCACATCACAACATTTTTTTTAAGCTGGAAATTGTACTCGAGGTGATAGTTTTTGGCTATTACAAGAAGTTACTCAATTTTCCTTGGTGTTTTCCATGTATACATGTTATTAAACCTCTTTTTTTTTTCTAGTTAATCTGTCTTTTATTACAGGGGGATCTTAGTCAAGAACCTAGAATAGTAGAGGGGAACTTATTTTTCCTCCCTTATAGTGGCAGATGGGTAGGTATTGACAAAACAAGAAAACAAAAAACAACAGACAGGTCCCCCAGTTAATCTTGCTCTAAGAAATATCAAAAGACAGTGTGACCCCAGTTAATCTTGCTCTAAGAAATATTAAAAGACAGTGTGAAGAGCCCGTTCTGCAATGGGAGTATTTCCTACAGTATGCTCTGTACATTATGATTAAAACGGAGCAAATATATATTCCCAGTATAAATATATACTCCTGGTCTTGAAGAGAAATAATTTTTTGGGATTTTTAGTCATCAGTTGCATCCTGCAGATCCCTAATTTGTATAAAAGTCAGCTTGGCAGAGTGGAAAGAGTTTGTATTTTGAAGAGAAATAGACCTGGATTAGATATGTGTTAGAATCCGACTATATTGTCTACCAGGCAAAACATTTATCCATTATGAGACTCAGAATCAGACTGAACAGAATCAAATCCCAGCTTAATCTATATTTTCATATCTGAAAAATAGATGTCATAATAGCAGCTATTTAATAGATTGGCATAGGATTAAGTTACTCCACTCACGAGAGTTACACAAAGTATTTCCTGGATGGTGCTTACACATTGCTGTTGTTGTTATTACATTGAAATAAATAATCTTTTTAAATATAAATTTTGATAAGTTAGGTAACGTATGTAATTTTAAAGCATCTGAAGCATGGTATTTAACCTTAGCCATACTTCTTCTTCATTAAATCTATATCTACATATTACACTTAAGTCTTTGAATTAAGGCTGACCAGAATGGGACACTTGTCCATTCTTAAAGCTGGCTGGGTCTGCAGATCAAGGCTTATGTCTCTCAATACCTCCTTCTCCCATAAAGCAACCAGTGGTCTGTTGGCAGGGGCAGGCTTTGCAGAAGACTAATATGGACACCACTTTAACTCAGAAGGGTATTCAGTGACTAGAATGGAGACATGTACAAAAACAATCTGTCATCCTTGAGGCTGTTGAGACGAGCAAACACTGCTTCACACTATTGATGACATGGAATCCTTTCAATCTCTGTATTTTTGCCTTTTCACCTACTCAGAATTTCATCCCTGTCCTCTGGTGATGGCTCTGCCTCACGAGCTGACTGTATTTAAGTAGCTCTGTGATTTCTTGTCCAGTGCTTTATAAAAAGTTTTAAATTTATTAGATTCTATAGTTTGCTTGTTGCCTTGGTAGGTTATTTAAACATTACTCTCTAAAAATTACCTTCTTCCATAACTTGCTACCTCAAATTTATAGTCACTAAGATATGGTCTTCTGTTTATTCTTGGTTTTGAAAACATAAAGTTTCATCTTGTTCCAGTTCTTTATTTTCCCCCATTTACTTTTCAGATACTAGACACTGTGATTATACCTAACATTCCAAATTCAAGATTGATTATGCATTGCATTATTTTCTTTAAAAGTTAGATTATAGAACTAAGCATATGCTTTGCTTAAGACAAGGACATTGGACATGTGATTTCTGCTTGTTATTATTTGTGCATATACTTAATTTTCCTATATTCTTTTAGTGATTATCCATGACATTTCTGAGTTTACATTGATTCATCAAATGAATGTTTTAAAATGTCCAGTAATTTTAAAAGCAAGCACATATTTAAAATAAATTTAAAATAGAATCATCTGATAGAACATCAAAAACCTGACACTAATTCAGGCTGAGGGTGTTTCTAAATACACACATAAAAATTCTAAAGGCTTCTTTAGCATTTTTCCCTATGCTTTCTTAAAAAACAACAACAGAAACAAAAGCAAAAAAGCCTATGTCAAGAAGGGCATAGTGACAATGGGCAAGTTTCATAAGCTTCTGCTCTCCCTGTGGTAAACCGAATCCAGTTGGCTGGTGTGTTGTGTTTGGTCAATTCTATATATATATATATATATATATATATATATATATATATATATATATATATATATATATATATATATCATATAATAAACTATCATATAATATTTTCCTGAGGCCAGAGTGGAGGGGTGAATGTAAAAATTCAAAGGGCAAGTCAACAGCAAAATTAAGAAAGTGGTTTGTCCTCTCTCATGATATGTGTTTCTATTTTTCTACCTGTATTTCCACCTCAAGGGAGAAGCTGCTAATGGAATAACCTGGTATCTGCTTCAGCCAATTATCCTAACACAGTAATTATCATAAGTTTTTACCAGTGGATCTGAAAAAAATGAAAACATGAAAAAAACAAATTTGAAAGCCAAAGGGGAAAAAAGGGAGATAAATTATTACTCAAGGGCAGCCTCTGCTTGGACTACTTTGATTCATGTTGATATAAGAAACACGACTGTCAACAGAAACACTGCTACTATGTGATTACATATTCAGCATTTCATCTTTTTTTCATGAAACATGTCTGATTTAAATGTACTTTTAAAAGACAATACTGAGACATAATTTTCTTGGGGCTTTCAATGGTCAATTATAGCTTAAAAATCATATCTTCGCTCAAAGTTTGAGCAATACTTCTCAAACTTTACTGTGCATATGAAACCATTTGTGGGTATTGTTAACATGCAGATTCTGACTCACTTAGCCTGAGTTTAGACCTGAGATTTGCTCTCAGATGGTGCTGATGCTGCTGGTCCATGCACCTTTGGTGTTGTATCTAAAAAGTCATTACCATACCCAAGGTCATCTGTTTTCCCCATGCTATCATCTAGGAGTTTCATAGTTTTGCATTTAGGTTTGTGATCCATTTTGAGTTAGTTTTTTGTGAAGGGTGTAATGTGTGTGTCTAGATTCTCTCTCTCTTTTTTTTTTTGGCATGTGGATGTCTACTTGTAGCACCTTTTTCCATAACTTTTGTTAAAAGACTATCTTTGCTCCATTTTATCGCCATTACTCTTTGCCAAAGATCAATTGATTATATTTGTGCGGGTCTATTTCTGGACTATTTTGTCCCATTGATCTATTTGTCTATTCTTACACCAATGTTACCCTGTCTGGATTACTATAATTTATAATAGCAAATCTTGTAGTTGGGTAGCATCAGTCTTCCAACCTTGTTCTTCTCCTTCAATATTGTATTGGCTATGCTGAGTCTTTTGTCTCTCCATATAAACTTTAAACTAATTTTGTTTATATCCATAAAGTAATTTGTAGAGTTTTGGTCAGGATTGTATTGAATCTATAAATCAAGTTGGGAAAAACTGAGATCTTCACAACATTGAGTCTTCCTATTTGTAAACTTGGAATATCTCTCAGATTACAAGTATGCCTAGATATCATGGGTTCAGTTCCAGACCACCACAATAAATCAAATATCACACTAAAGTGAGTTATTGTGAGATAAAAGTGAGAAAGCCAAATTTTTCTGGCTTTCCAGTGCATATAAATTTATGTTTACCCTATACTGTAGTCTATTAAGTGTGCAATGACACTATGTCTAAAAAAACAATGTGTATACATTAATTGAAAATATCTCACTGATAAAAAATGCTAATGATTATCTGAACCTTCAGTAAGTCATAATTTTTTATTTTTTATTAAATTTATTGTGGTGATATTGTTTAATAAAATTATATAGGTTTCAAGTATACATTTCTATAACATGTCATTTATATATTGCCTTGTGTGTTCACTACAGAATAAGTTCTCCTTCCATCACCATATATTTAACCCCCCTTTCCCTCTTCTACTATTCCCAACCCCCTTACCCTCTGTTAACCACTAAACTGTTGTCTCTGTTTATGATTTGTTGTTTGTCTTGCTTATTTGTTGCTTTCAGTTATATCTCACATATGAGAGAAGTTAGATGGTTCTTGACTTTCTGTCTGACTCATTTTGCTTAGCATGTAATCTCAAGATCTACCCATGCTGTCACAAATTTCATCTTTTCTTATGGCAGAGTAATATTCTGTTGTATATAGGTACCTCATCTTCTTTATCCAATCATCTATTGAAGGACACTTTGGTTGTTGCTATGTCTTGACCACCATGAATAATGCTGCAATAAACATAAGCGCACATGTATCTTTACAGGTATATGCTTTCAGATTTTTGGTTAGATACCTGGAGGAGGGATTGCTGGGCCGTATGATAATTCTATTCTTAATTTTTTGAGGAACCTCCATACTGTTTTCCACAGTGGCTATACTAATTTGCATCCCGACCAGCAGTGTATGAGGGTTCCCTTTTTCTCCATAGCTTCTCCAACACTAGTCATGTTCATGAGAGGCATTTTGGCAAGTGTGAGGTGATATTTAATTGTTGTTTTGACTTGCATTTCCCTAATGGCTAGTGAAGTTGAACATCCTTTCATATATTTGTTGGCCATTTGTTTGTCTTCTGGGGAGAAATGTCTGTTCAGATTGTCAGTCCATTTTTTATTTGGATTGCTTGTTTTTGTTGTTGAGTTATATGTGTTCTTTATATATTTTGGATATTAGCCCCTTATGTAATTGTTGTTTCCAAATATCTTTTACTTGGTAGGTTGCCTCTTTGTTTTGTTGATGGTTTCTTTTGCTGTGCAGAAACTTTTTTAGTTTGATATAGTCCCATTCATTTATTTTTGCTTTTACTTCCCTTGCCTTTGAGGTCAAATTCATAATATCCTGTCTGAACCCAAGGTCCATAAGTTTAGTACCTAGAGTCATAATCTTTTTTGTTGGTGGAGGATCTTGCCCTTGTAACATCAGAGGTCATCGTACAGGTCATCATAGCAAATATAATAATAATGAAAACATTTGAAATATTGTGAGAATTACCAACATGTGGCACAGAGACAGGAAGTGAGCAAATGATGTTGGAAAAATTATGTGTCTAGAACTGCTCTATACGGGTTGCCACAAACATTCAATTTGTAAGAAATGCAATATCTGTGATGTAAATAATAAATGCAGTATCTGTGAAGTCACAATAAAATACGGTATTTTATTCATCAGAGTTTTGTAGTTTCTCTCATATAGATATT
This sequence comes from Rhinolophus ferrumequinum, assembly GCF_004115265.2. Classification (NCBI taxonomy): domain Eukaryota; kingdom Metazoa; phylum Chordata; class Mammalia; order Chiroptera; family Rhinolophidae; genus Rhinolophus; species Rhinolophus ferrumequinum. Next base: position 27,966,917 of record NC_046295.1, on the reverse strand, counting down.
GGCCTTATTTTGTTAGATTTATACCTAAGTATTTCATTTTAGGAGTGCTAATATAAGTGGTATTGTGTTTTTAATTTCAAATTCTAATTGCTCATTGTTGGTATATAGAAAATAATTGAATTTTCATATTAACTTTGTATCCTACAACCTTGCTATCTATAATCACTTAATTAGGTCTAGGGTGTATTTTGTTTGTTTGTTCATTTGTTTGTTTTTGAACTCCTCTGATTTCCTGCATAAAAAGATCATGTCATCTGAGAACAAAAACAATTTTATGTCTTCCTTCCCAATCTGCATACCTTTTACTTTCTTTTCTGGCCATATTGCACTATATAGCAAGGTCTTTTAGTGTGATGTTGAAAACAGTGAGGAAAGGAGTCATCCTTGCCTTTCAACTGGTCTTTGTGGGAACTTTTCGTGTGTCTTACCTTTAACTATGATATTAGCTGCAGGTTTTTTGTAACAGTCTTAATCAATTTGAGAAAATTCCTCGTTATTTAGTTCACTGAGGTGCTTTTTTTTTCTTCTGTTGTTGTTTGTTTGTTTTAAATCATGAATGGGTGTTGGATTTTGTCAAATGCTTTTTTTGTATCTGCTGATATAATCATGTTCTTTTTTTCTTTTTTGGTCTGTTGAAGTGATGAATTACATTAATTGATTTTCAAATGTTGAACCAGCCTTGCATACTTGGGATAAATCACATTTGATTGTGGTGTATAATTCTTTTAATATATTTTGGGATTTAATATTTTCTTGAGGATTATTGCATCTATGTTTATGAGCAATATTCATCTTCAGTTTTGTTTCCTATATTTCCTTTTCTGGTTTTGGTATTAGGGTAGTGTTGAATTCATAGAATGAACTAGGAATGTCATCTATTTTTGATCCATCCTTGTCTTTGTTGTGAGTTACTTCATAATATTTATAGCAGGATCTTCCTAAGTGTCCTCTTCTTTTCAAGCCCAGGAATTATAAATCATCTCATTTACTGAGCTCTTGTTTTTCCATTAAGTTAGCTACAGTGATGAAATCTTAGTTATTTGAATGCCACTAATATTTTGGTCTGTTCCAACTACATTGTTCTCTTACACTTTTCTACGCTAAGTATAGTTTGTGGACTAGTAATATGGGCTCCAAATAAGAGATTGTTACAATTTTAAGTCTCATTCATACCTACTAAATTAGAGCCTATTTTTTATGAAGATACTCAGGAGATATGTGCACACATAAAAGTTTGAGAAGCAGTGCTGTCAACTGTAACTCCTCTCATTATGAAGTATAAATCTCTACTTTGGACCTGTAGTTAGAAACATTCCTAAAAACAGTAGGAGCTCTAGAGACTGACAGATAACTATTCAAATCCCAGCCCTTCTACTTCTGAGGTGAGTCTCTTAACCAGGTAACTCAATAATTTCCCTCACTTTCCTCATCTGTAGAATGACAATAATAATACCATGTCGCTGTACTAAAAAGAATGTTTTGAAAATATAAAGTATTCAACACAGTGTGGAATGTTATAAAAAATCGACTGTTCATAAAAAACTGTTATTATTAGTGAAAACTAAATTTGAGGCATGAGAGCTTGTGGCTACACGAGATTCAAAGTGGTTAGTTGTAGATCTTTATAAATGAAAGCTGACCTAATAATAAATGTGATTAATTCTAATACCACATAACTTTGTAAAAAAATAGCAATTATTAGCAGTTTAACTAATTTTACATTTTTAAGGACTCTTAGATTTCCTCTGGCATCATGCACAGCATAGTGTTTTTTTCTTTTATTATTTTCTCTGAGGAATATTCTTAGGTAATGGGGAAAAAAATGAGCCCTCTCTTAGAATATATCAAAACAATATAATAGACTCTTTAAAATATATTTCTTGGCAAAACATATTAAATGGTTCATTATTTACATGAGATTTTAAAAAGTCAATTTGGACTATACTGTAAATTTTAAATTGACATTGGATAGGTAAATTATGGCTAGGAAGTTTTCAAAAACTGGATTGTTGATTCAGTAACCATAGCATCTCTTTGATGTGCTATTTTGTAATTCGTTAAATTATTTTACAGTATTACACAGCTATCAGGGTGCTAATGGATATTCATATTTAAATTATGAACTAAAGTTAACTTACCCCTATATATAAGCCAATTTTTTTATATTAAAAAAAACTTTGAACTAAAAGAGCTGTAGAGCAGGACACAATATTTGCACATGTATTTACAGAGCTGTAATTTCTAGATTATCTCTGTTTGTTAGGCATATCTGCTGTGGCAGATATCAATTTATTGCCTCTCAGCTTTGAATGTACACTTTAATGTAATAAACAACAGAATTCTCTTAATCATGTCTTCTTTAAATTGAATATGATGTTAAGCATTCTCACCCTAGGGCAATGGTGGGGCTAATGCAGGAGGCAAAGTGTTCCTATAATCTTCTGTAAGATCCAGGAAAGTCAGTGTATGGGTTTGAGGACATCAAGTAAGAAAATACCCAGCAGCCAGCAGCCCAGGACTTGAGCTTTTGCTCTTGCAACCTTGTCTGGGCAATACCTTTCAGCAGGCAATACCTGTTCAGCCTGAACAACTCTGACAAGCCCTATGTAACCTGCATGCAGCTACCGGTGTCCTGTAGGGTCACACAGCAATTAGTCAGTCCTTCAAAGAGCAGGCTGGAAAGCCTTTCACACCCATTGGAATCTGGATTCCCACTGCATGCCCCACCACCATTTGCTTATCATTTGCTCCTTGTATGCACTATGGAAAGTGACCTGTAGTTTGCACAGCAGGCCCAGACCACTTCTGGCCTGGCCAAACCAGTGGTAATCTTGGTTATCCAGTGGCCAAACCACATCTTCTCCAATGAGGTCTAAACTTCTTCAAAGTTCGTTTTTCTTGAGTACGCTCCCTTAGCCTTAAGTTACCATAGAGAAATTCTTTACATCTTATGGTTATGACCTACTAGGTGGTTTCTGTCTTCTGAATGGACCCAGATTGCTACCTCGGCTGTCTATAATAAGAAGTGAAAATCATTCTAGAGATCATTTTAATACAAGAAGGGCTACTATGTATGTTCAAGACTTTTCCCAAACATTATCTTATTCCCCCTCACAAAAATGGTATGAAGTAGTACTTCATGTTACAAATTAAGGAACTAAGGCTTACACTTAAAGTAGTTTATTCAGGGTGAAGTGAATGACTTGAGCTTCAAAACCAGTCCTCTCTTCATATTATGACTGCATTTGTAACCCTTATCTTATCTTGCAAACATCCTCAACCTTAGCTGAATGTCTAAGAATACTTCACTTTTTTTTGAATGCTTGATAAACATAATATTTAAACATAAACATAATATTTAAAAATAAATATTTAAGATTTATTATCCAGATAAACATTAAAATGTTTCTAGAATGTATTATACTACAGTGTTTACAGAACACAGTCTTTACCTTCTGAGTTTTCTTGGTTTCCCCATAATAATAAGTTGATATCCTATGTCTTAATAAAACATTGGGGGTCTCACAGAACCAACACACTTGGTGGTCAGCTTCAGAACATACTAGAGCAACACCAACTACCTCCATAAAAGACACACCCAAAGGGCAGACTGGGCAGGTACCAGAGCCCTGACAATATGAATCCTGCTCTGTCGGGTCAGCCCCTGCATGATCACTGCTCTAGCATGATCATAGCCAGTCCTTACAACATGAGGGTCCATCCCTCTCATTGACATGCAAACAACAACCAAGGCTCAACTACCACTGGAAGGTACATACAACCCACACAAGGAACACACCTGGAGCACCTGGCTCAGTAGACCTGGGAAATTGTGACACTGGCCCCTACAGGACACCTACTACATAAGGCCATTCTACTATGACTGGGAGACATAACAAGTCTACCTAATACGTGGTACAAAAACAGGGAGTCAGCCAAAATGCGGAGACAAAAAAACATGTCCCAAATGAAAGAAAAGAGCAGAGCTCCAAAAACAAACAAACAAACAAAAACAGAAACAAGAAAACAAACAAACAAACAAACAAAAAACTTTAAAAAGTGGAGGCAAGCAATTTACCAGATACAGAGTTCAAAACACTTGTTACAGGATGCTCAATGATATTAGTGAAAACATCAACAAAGGAAGGAAAAATAAAAATGGATATAGAAAACATAAAAAAGAACCAGTCAGAAATGACAAATACAATAACTGAAATGAAGAACACATTAGAAGGAATCAACATTAGATTACCTGAAGCAGATAAGATAGCTGAAAACACCCAATCAGAACAGGAAAAAGAAAATGAGGATAGTATAAGGGGCCTTTGGGACAACATCAAGCATCCCAATATAGCTAACCTGGCCAAGGAGATAGACACAAAAGCCCAGAAAGCACAGAGAATCCCAAACAAGATAAACTGAAAGAGGCCCACACCAAGACACATCATAATTAAAATGCCACATGTTAAAGACAAAGAGAGAGTCTTAAAAGCAGCAAGAGAAAAGCAGTTAGTTACCTACACGGTAGCTCCCGTAAGAATGTCAGCTGATTTCTCAATAGAAACTTTGCAGGCCAGAAGGGATTGGCAGGAAATATTCAGTGATAAAAAGCAAGGACCTACAACCAAGATTACCCTACCCAGAAAAGCAATCATTTAAAATTGATGGACAGATAAAAAGCTTTCCAGATAAAAGCTAAAGGAGTTCATCACCACCAAACCAGTATTACAGAAATGTTACAGGGAGTTCTTCAAAAATGTGGGGGCGGATAAAAAATATGAGTAATAAAATGGCAATAACTACCTACTTCGAAGGGACATGTGCATCCATATGTTCATTGCAGCATTATTCACAATAGTCAAGATATAAAGGCAACCTGGGTATCCATCAATGAATGAATGGATAAAGAGGTTATATATATGAATATTCATCAGCCATAAAAAACAATGAAATATTGCTGAGTGTAACAACATGGATGGGTCTAGAGGGTATTGTGCTGAGTGGAGTAAGTCAGACAGAGAAAGACAAATGTCATATGATTTTACTTATATGCAGAATCTAATGAAGAAAATAAACCAACAAACAAACCAGAAAAAAAACTCATAGATACAGAGAACATTTTGTTGGTTGCCAGATGGGAGAGAGGGCTGTGGGGATGGGTGAAAAAGTGGAGGGGATTAAAAAGTACAAATTGGTAGTTACAAAATAGTTGTGAGGATGTGAACTATATTATAAGGAATATGGTCTATAATATTGTGATAAGTATGTATGGTATCAGATGGGTACTAGATTTATCAGGGTGATCACTTATTAAGTTATGTAAATGCCTAATTAAAGTGTTTTACACTTGGGATTAATGTAATATTGTATATCAACTATAATTGAGAAATAAAAAAAATAAAAAGTGGAGTCTCGAAGAAGAATAGGGTGTCAGATAATATACAGGATGTCTTATTAAATTTGATCTTCAGAAAAATAATGATTTTATTTTTTATATGAGTATGTCCCAAATTGCATGGAATATTTTTATACTAAAGAAACATGATCATCTGAAATCCAAATTTAATTGTGTGACCTGTGTTTTTATTTCCTATATCTGGTGACCGAGAGGAGAAGACTGCCTTTACCTGCTAACTGTGTCTAGAAATTTCTGTGATCCTATCTAGATTAAAATAAGCTACAATCCAGATAGTTTACCTAGAATAGTTACCCATTTTCTAAATATATAATTTTGCTCACTTCAAGTAGTCTACTTCCTTTCTAAGATATCTAATAGATCCTAAGTAGATTCTAATATCCAAGTGGATACCTAATAAGAATTATTTTTATTCATCATGTCATGACTTCTGATCCCATCCACTATGACTCGTCAAGTTTTAAGAGATCCCAAAACTTCTTGGGGATACCTCCCCCCAAAAAAAATTCTCATTAGTTAAGAAACCAGACAGAAAATTAATATGACTATTGTTATCTTGGTCACCTGTTAATTTACACTGTTATTACCACAAACACTCTTCCTGATAAGTTGTTGAGGTGTTGAGAAAGACACTTAATTGCATGCAACACCATTGACTCTCCAATACAAGTGTTCTTGCTCAGCAGTCACTCCATTTCCATGGGTTCTTGTTTACACTATCTTATAAATGAGCTCCTGGATTCAAACATACCAACAGAAGAGACTAATGGTTAGTCAGCAATATCTAATATCTTCCTAATCTTTAGCAATAAAAACCTCATTTTTATCAGGGTACATTGCCACTCAGCAGACTCTATTCTTAAGCCATCCTTGCAAATGTGTATTATCACAGAAAAAGTTTGAGTCTTGACATGCAAATGAACGTGTCCTTAAACGGAAGGAGAGGGTCCTTCTTTGTCCCTTTCTTCCTACTGGCTGGTATGAGGATGCTATGACTGGAATTGGAGAAATCCTCTTGGATCATGAAGCAGTATGTGAAGGATGATAACAAAGTAAGACAGAAAGAACCTGGGACCTTAAGGAATACGGAGCCAATATATTAGCCATGGGTTGGTTTTATCAGACATCTTTTATATAAGAAATACTTAAATTTGTTTCCCTTGAGCCATTGTTAATCTTGGTGTACTTGTTATGTGAAGTTGAGCTTAGTCAGAAAGGATGCGACACTTTAATCTGTCAATTTTGTCATTTTCACTTCCCAAACTTAGAGGGGAAAGTTTAGCTAGAAATAGCAAATCTCCTGACTTGATCTGCAAAGAAAGAAAAACCAGAATGGATAACTTCTCAATGGAAAGGTGAATTAGACCCCTTACATGCATTCTGTCTGAAAATTACTTCAGGTCAACTTAATTAAAAGCATATTATTGAAGGTACAGTCATAAGAAGATAGTATACTGACAGAAGAGTTTATAAATCTACTGGGAAAGGTATATTATAAAACAGATCATCGAAATAAAGTGTGTAAAATATAATGATGGAAGTATACACAGGATTTTATGGAAATAAATAGGAGAATCCTAGGCACAGACTGAATAAAAGAAGGAGAGTGAAATTCAATAAATGTGTGTGAGTTAAATACTGAAGATTAAGGTGATATTTAGTTGAATGGAAGAAAAAGAGTTCTGGAAATCTGAGAAACCTGTGCAAAGGTAAACAGAGTTAAGAGAACATGTAACTGTGGAGATATAAGTATTTCTGTAAAACAAGATCACAGCATTTGACTGGTGGGGGCAGGGGTATAGCTAGTGCCAACAGATTTAGATGGGAAGAGACTTCTAAGCTTTGTTAGATGTTTAGATATTTTCAACAACGTTAGAAAAGAGTTTCACAATCTTAACTGTTTTAGAAATATGATTCTCTATTTAGGATGGAGAATATTCATAAATTGGAAACGGAATATTGGAAGCAGAGCAAATGTTTTCTTTCTTTAAAAAAAAAAAAGGCTATTATCACATACTTTTTTTGTGAAAGGCACTTCCCTAAGCTTTTAATATGTACCCTCCCTCTTCATTACCATGACAACCCTGAATTGAGATTTAGCAAAATTAGGGCATTACTCAAGCTATTAGAAACTATACTCTAACCCAGATTTATTTTCACTCTATAGCTATAGAGACAAAAAAATATTCAAATGATGGCATGGTGTTTTATCATTAGCTACATCAGGAACTGGCTTTGCTAAGTAATACTGGTGAGAACATGAGTAAGGGAGTGGTAGTGATTGAAGAAGAGATGTTGAAGAGGTGTTAAGTAGAAAGGTAGAATTAACTGATCTTGATGTGGAGAGGGTGGGAAGAAAAACATCCTAATATTTGTCAACTATGCTGCTTGAGAGAGGAAATAGAAAGAAGAGAAAGGAGGTGAAGAGATAGTTCTCTTTGGGATATGATTTATGAGCGATTCCCATTGGACAGTCAAATGTAAATATCAAGTACGTATTGACTATGTACTTCTGAAACTCACAAGAGAATTTTAGGTGGGAGATATAGATGATATAGACTTGGAAGTCATTACTTTCCATGTTATATTTGAAATCATGAATGTAAATGTAATCATCCAAAGAGAATGCATCGAAAGAAAAGTGAAGACGGTTGGAAAAGGATCTGGAAAACATTGCTATTAAAGAAATGAACAGAGAAAAATAAACTTCTAAAACGAATTACGAATACATAAATACCCCTTTCTATCAAGAGATAGAATAAAGCAGGAAAAAGTAGTATCCTGGAAACAAAGAGAGAAGAATTGACATACTTCAGAGAAAACTAGAAAGAATGATAAACGTGTGTTTTGGCTTTAGAAACACAGAGGTAAATGGTTAGAAGAGTGAACAGGTAAAGGTAAATTTCAGATTACACTAAGGTGAATGTGTAAAAATTGAGGAGATATAAAATGGGAGCAAAACAACTCTTTTAAGATACTTGACTATGAAATGTAAAATGACCCCTATAAAGATATGTGGAGTGAAGTTGGTATTTTTGGATTGTTCACTATAAAATGAGAGGAACTTAAAAATGTTGATGTTGATTTTGAGAACTAGATGTGTAAGATACAGGAGACAGAGAATGAATGATAAAACAAAATCTTCAAGGAGACAGGAAATTTACAAAGGCTGTTTCAAATACCATAAGAAATGGTTGAACTAAAAGAATTCTTAGTCTTGAAGATTTTTATATCAACTTTGGCACTCACTGATTTTGACTGAATTTATATATAGACAGAGATGATAGAGATACATATATAGATAGATATATAGACACAGATATGGAAAGGAGGCTGAAGAGGTTGAGAGAGTTTGTTTTCAAAATGTAGAGTTAGCATCATTAACCTTGTATGGTTTCCCTTGATTTGTAGTCTCCCTAAGAGAAAATTCCAATTGTCTGGAAGCCATAAACTCATATTTTGGAATTGTGGAATTTCGGATATCCTACTTAGTGTTCTCTGGGTCCTCTAGGTAGCAGAAGTGCCGAAGACATAGACATGTTGATAGGAGCAACACCCTAATGACAAGATTGCAGAGAAAGACAGGTGCACATATCTCGGAACACAAAAGAATATGGATACTTATATTCAATTAGACTATAAGCTCATTGAAGGCAAGAACTATGTCAGATCACTCTTTTATCTATTAATAACCTATTATTTCACACTGAACAGGTACTTAATTAAGATAGTTTGATAACCATATTCATACATAGATAGTGTCCTAGGAGTTTTGGCTTCCATATCATCTTTATCTAAGAGCTGTATCTATTTAAACTGATTTCTTCCAATTTTAAACTGAACAAAATAAAATACCAAGCCCTCACTCACTGCACTGTTCCAAGTGTCACGATATTTCTCATTGCCTTTTTATAGTCTTTATTATATTCAATAACTGCTTCCCACCCCTTGTAGTTTTCAAATTTGACCTTTCAACATAAATTTGAAGACTATGACCTAGCCCACATTGGAATAACTCTTTTTCACAATTTAGGCTTTAGAGAAAAAAAAATATTCTGGCTTTAGGGGTAAAAAATGTTATCTCTTCCTTTCCTTATAATTTTTGAAATTCAAGTGATGACATGGTGCTTTATCGTTACCTACATCAGCAGTTAGCTTTGCCAAGTAAGGTTACTAACTCTTCTAAATGCAAATTAAAAGAGAAAAGAAAAAAGGAGCAAAGCATTAGCAGGCAGCAAAATGATATGGTACATGGCCAACAAGTTAATAGCCTTTATTTCAAACCAGTGTTCCAGAGATGGAGGGTTATCTTGTCAACGGTATTAAACTTGAGACCCAGTTCCACTTATGTTGGCGTCTATGGAGGGCAGGGATTGGGGTGCAGGGGACGATAAAGAACCTTTCACTAAACTAGTAATCAGTACCTTACTAACAACCACAGAGGGAGTCTTTACCCGTGAGAGTCCTCACCGTCTAGGCTGTGATAACACAAAGGAGGTGTATAACGCTTATTTCTTCTAACCACAGATACTTTTGGCAACAAGAAAGAATCTTCATTCACAAAGGACAATATGATTATATATTATTGAACAGTAAATATTAGAAGAACATCTCATCTATTTTTAGAGTTTTATTTCATATTCATAAAAATATTCCTATTTTTCTTTTCCTGAAGAGCGCCCCTTGAACTGCAACTGCCAGTGACTTTCCACATCCCTCATCCTATTTCATTATGGAAACACTCATAAAAGCACAGTTTTCTCCTATCAATAAATATGTTTGATGTTCCAGGGAAGTTCTATGTAATACATGCAGAACAAGGAGTCAGACTCTGGGATAAATTATTATCAAAACAACCTGAAGTGATGAGCCTGCCTCTGGAGGCTTTCTCGTTGAATGTGATGTGGGTGCTTCGTGTGAAAGCAGAATGAGCAATAAAGCCGATGAGTAATAATCATAAATCCCGAACAAGCATCACCTTTCTTAAGATGGTTTTAAACTCCTTGAAAAAGATGAATATAAGGTGTTATCAGCTTTGAGAGGCATTATAAATATACTTTTTAAATACATTTAGTTAAAATGTGAAGTGGAGCAGGCCTGGACCAGGTGGCTTTTTCATGCAGCAGAGTCGGTCGGCGGCTCTATGGAGACCGCCATGGTGCAATGTATACACTGCACATGCTGTCCAGTGGTGCTCCGAACAGGCCTCTGTCATTTTCTTAACTTGCGTGGGTTTTATTTTCACAACATATTCCTATTAAAGGCTTCAAAAATCTTCTAGCCAAAAAGTGTCTCAAAATACGGCATCTACGTGGAAAGTATTCAGGAACAAATAATAATGTGACTTGTTAATAGGATAGGGAACAAAAAGGACTGATGGTTTTCAAAGCAATTAGGTCTGTTATTATCAACTCTGACTCTGTTTAGCCCTCATTAAATTCAAAAGTCAAGGTACTGACTACAAGATAAGCTGGCTTATTTTCTGCTTTTGATATTTTTCTCACAAGAAAACACACATACCATCAAGTCAAGTAGTAATTTTAGAACTGGACACATTGTGTGGACAATGTCATGCTGAATATACTTCCACCAATATAATATAGGTGAGCCCTGATGAGTATACAGAAGATTAAAGTTTCTTCCTTTTACTTATTGTTTTGTATCATTTATATGCTGCACAAATAAAACACTACTGTACCTTAAAGGAAAAAAAATGTACTAAAGTATCTGTCAGCCAAAATTTACAATCATTTATCACTAAATTTCTGATTTGCTATACATTCCATGAACCTTGCACTTATTACCAAAGTCCACTGTCATGTAAAGTTAGGTGTTGCTGGGAACCCAGACAAATAGTTCATGCTGCCCATTCTCAGGATAAATAAAATGTGTGTGTGTGTGTGTGTGTGTGTGTGTGTGTGTGTGTGTATACACACAAATGTATATATATATATATAAATATATATATATAAATGTGTGTATATATAATAAAGTTTTAGAGTTTTATTTCATATATATATATATTTATTTATGAATATAAACAAGGATATGGTGGTGAGGCAATTTTTAGGACAGCCCTACGCAGAATGCATTTTATATGCAGGTAAAGAGATAAGCTCTGCTCAGGCATCTCAGGACAGGAGTCTGTATTACTTCTGGCAGCTCTACCAATTACTTAATAGCTACTACAGCTGGAAGGGAAAAGATTCTAAAAGCCCAGGTAGAATGTCATTAGCATATAACCCCAAGCCATGCAGATTTCATGCCATAAAGATAGGCAACATATGCCTCCTTCTATGAAAAATCAGACAGAGATATCCAGTTTCCTGCCCTGGGGGTTAGAATACTGAATGGGGCTGGACAGACCTAGCTATCTCTATGATAAGGGAAGTGATTTATAATTGTTAGCATATAAGTTCACTTTCACAATTTACCAACTTACTTTTACAAAACTCATTTATGTAGTAATTATATAAGAGGCAAGACATTATTTCTGTATTTTTTAATGTTGTCAGTCTCTGTGCACTTACTAATAACACCTAAATATTATCTTGAAATTATGTTTTTATTTTCCAACACCTGTGTTAGAATTCATTGAGCTCTTTGGAAGCATGGAGTACATACTGGGGGAGCCAAAAAAAATTTACTCAAGTGGACACTTTAGTCAATGTTGCTCAAGCAGTAGTTTGCCATAATCAGAAGTGTCTGGTAACCACTTTGAGCACCTCTTGTAATCGCAGAAGTCAAATGCGACTTGTATTCATCTTTTATTATCAGTATATATTGAGTATTACAATTTTAATACAGTTTTTTTCTTTCTTAAAAGGCGTATACATATTTTGGCACCTTCTGTATAAAGTGCATTTTCCATACATGTTATAACATCCATACATGTCTGTCTGTCTCTCTTTCCATCTCTCTCCCTCCTACTCTCCCTCCCTAAATGTTTCTCCCTACCTAAATGTTTCTCTCTATATATAGAGGATAGCTATAGATATAGATGATATAGATAGAAAAAGATATAGATAAAATATAGATATATAGATATAGATTTAGATAGATATGTAGATATAGATAATGATACAGATATATAGATATAAAGATATAGATAATGTGTGTTAGAACTACACGGGTTCACTTATATGCAGATTTTTAAAATCTTATAAACAGACAACAGATTTACAGCATTGACCAATACAACACAATATTGTAAATGTATTTTCTTTTCATTATAATTTTCTTAATGACATTTTCTTTTCTCACGCTTACTTTATTGTAAGAATACACTATATAATATATATAACATACAAAACATGTGTTAATTAATTGTTTATGTTATAGGTAAGCTTTTCGGTTAACAGTAGGTAGTTAAGGTTTGGGAGCATCAAAAGTTATTCACACATTTTCATTGATGCGTGGTTCGGTGCCTCATACCTTCAGGTTGTTCAATGTCAACTGTATAACTAGTAGTAGACGGATAGATAATGATTGATAGATAGATAGATAGATAGATAGATAGATAGATAGATAGATAGATAGATAGACAGACAGAGCCAGTACATGACAGTCACTCACTGAGTACAGAATCAATAAATCACTGGATAAAGGAATGAATATCTCACATTGTCCTGTTTCTATTAGCACTTTTAATTATCCATTCAATTAATTTCTTGCTAAATACCCAACACTATGCCACACTGTAGGATATAAATGATACAGCAATCAATTAAAGGTTAATCCATTGTGGTCCAATGACCCACCTGCTGCTATCTGGAAGCTGGTTAAAAATTCAAATTCCTGGGCCCTGTCCCAGATTTACTGAATCAGAATCTCATACATACTGAAGTTTGAAAATTTCTTCACAGTAAGTTAGACTTTTTCTTATAAAAACAAGTCAGTGGAGTTTTTAAAAAATCATATTCAAACAGCAGTGCTTCTACAACCAGTCTACAATTTATCTTTCCCTGTATAATTTCTGTTTAGGAACATCTAAAGCTGGGGTTAATGGCAAACTGTACAGTGTTCCTAATGGGGTTAAGAACAATGTGTTAATGAAAGTTCAAAACCAAGGTAAATAGTGAACTAGTTTAATGGGTCTGGAATTTGGTAAAGAGCTGTATTTCTGGCAACACACGCTCATGAAAAGCACTGATCATTAGAGCAAATCAGATAGGGATCCCCCAATGATATGGGATCATAAAACAAGTGGTAATTTGTGTCCTTATCTAACTATGGTTATGTATAAAATGAAAATACTATTGCTAATAGCAGAGAAAGCAAATCTTAATTCATTAAATTATAGATTGTCATTGGCTTTTGTGTGTGTGTGTGTGTGTGTGTGTGTGTGTGTGTGTGTGATTATTACTCTCTTCCTTTCTGCTGGTTGACCATTTCTATTACTCTACGCGTATATACTAGTAACTGGTACTTTTAACTATTGAAACTGTTTTGTAACGATCGGAGTTCAATTTGTTAAACCTAATCCAGAGTTGAAAAGCCAGTTTACCTATTATCTCAAACACGTTTTAGGGTGACTGAGACTAGCGAAGAGAAACAGACTTGGAGATCTTCCAGCAGTCTTGGTCCTCAGAATGCTGATCATCTTACTTCCGGGTCAGTTGTTACAGATAAACTAGATAGATTTCAGACTCAGGAGGAGCTGGGATTTATTTCACCTCTGCTGGTAACCAGCAATACGGCCTTGTGTTACTTATTAAGTTTCCTTTTCTCTAAAATTTGGTCAGCGCCATATTATAGAAATGTTGTAAGGAAAAAAGATAAATGCGTGCCTATTGCCTTGTGATTAACAGGGCCAAAAAATAACCACTACTGTTAAATGATTCTTAAATCCATAATGATAATGTTTAGGCCTAGAAAAGCAAATCCATTTATTTTAAGTCACTCAGCTGGATACAGTGCAGTAGTAGTTCTGGACTTGGCTTGACTCTATCCTTGCCCAGTATTCTTTTCACTCCACAACATCTCCTTCTGAGCTCCTAGCTGGGTCACAGTGGGGCTATAGGTGGGACACATCAGGCTATGGAGAATATGGAAGTGGACAGGAAAGCAGCAGCACATGCTGCAGTGTATCGATCTCGGGTTCAACAAGAGAAGCCTCTGGCCAGTGTCCAAGGCTCTGCTGAAGTGTGCACACAGAGCTGTCGGTAACCTGCAGTGTGCTGTCAGAGTGGCCGGGGTAGGCCGTGGCAGGCCGTGGCATTGCAGCACCAGCGGCTGCCAGAGGGCTTCTGCCTGTTTTTAACTTTAGGCAGTTCTGACTTCCTCAGTAGCCTCCACTACCACACTGCCTCCTCTGAATTAGGGAGGTTGTTTTCTAATCAAATACTGCTCCTTTGTAAAATAAATGAACACACTGACAAAGAAATAAATATTGGGGGATGGAAAAGGAAACAAACAAACAAACAAAAACAAGAGACATTTAAAAGCAACGGTTCAGAATCTGAGAGTAGTCATCATTTTGTGTGACCACAGGAGAACCCTTAGTTTTGTAGACAGGGTTTCGGTCCTTCTAACTAAGAAAGATGTAGAGCTGACAAGTCATTTTGGGAAGTTTCTTCACAGACAACGGAGAAAGGTAAGTTCTATTTAGAGGAACGGCAGAACAAAGAACACTTAATTGTAGAGAGAACAGAGCCAATTATAACCTGTTTAGAAAGCCGGCACTCGGGGGAACATTGGTGGAGAGATTTTTCTCTAGAACAAGGATCAACAAACTTTTTCTGTAAAGGGCTAGACAGTAATTATCTTCAGCTTTGTGACCATACAGTTTTGTGACAGGTACCTAGTTCTGCCTTTGTAGCACAGGAACAGCCACAGACAACAGGTAATGAGTGGGTATGGCTGTGCTGCTCTAGGGCTTTATTTGCCAAACAGGCAGAGGCTGGGTTAGGCCTATCAGCTAGAGTTTACCTACCCCTCCTCTAATATAAAAAAGTGCAAAATGAGAAAGCATTGATTATGCTTCTAGTGCCCCCGCCCAGCCCTGACAATGGGGATACCTGCACTTTTCATGAAGTAAAACCCCTTCCACATAGCTCAGAAAATAGCTCCATGTGTAAGTGCAGTGCCTCAGTGTGGGTAGGGAGCTGATAATAATGACAATTTTCATAATGAAGCTCTCAAAGCCGACGAAAAGCTGAGGCTCTGCTGATTTTATACCTGCTGGGTCCCAGCTCCTACCACAGCAACTAACAATTCATAGGGTTTTTTCAATTTTAATAAAGGAAAGGCATTCACATACAGGCAAATCCATACTTCAGAACTACTGGGGAATAATTACATATGAAACCTGTACTTACAACTGAACTATTAAAAAAAACTATTAAAAACAAAAACAAAAACAAAAACAAAACCGAGAGAGATGCAGAGAGAATGTGACAGAGAGGAAGGAAGGAATAGAGAGAGAAAGGGAGGACAGGAAATAATAAAAAGGTAATTTTTCTTATAATTTTCACATGGAGTTATGTGCATTTAAAACTCATTGAAGAGAACGAAATTTTGGTGATTCTTAAGCACTTTGCATATGACATTTAATTCGAAAGTGAATCAAATTCTATGAGGTAGGGATGGTAATTTCTATTGAAGAGATGAGAATAGATTTTGAGAGGTAAAATGAATTAACTTGCCTCAAAATCAACTACGTGGTAAGTGCCTATATGGACACAATAAGTTCAGGCATTTTTACTACAAACCTATTATTCTCTCCCTAAAATCATAACTATATTGATGTTGGGAAGAAGAAGATGGAATAATCAATGGGAGAAAGAAGTTGAATGACATGAAGTATTAAGTATTCACTTGATATTAATTTCAGGATAATCGAGGAATACTATAAGACTCTGAGCTTTCCAGAATTCAAGAAAAAATAAAATCTCCTTTACAGAAACAACGCCAAGGTTTGTTGTAGATTTTTTGTCCATTCCTCTGCCTGATTTGTTTGTATTCAATTTATATTAATAATTTATTATTTGCTGCTATGATGAAAAAGCTAGAGATAAATAAAATCAATTTGATGGGTTTTTCTTTAAAAAGTAAGTGCTATTTTGCAAGAGTAGAAATTCACAGCTTATTCAGCTCTTCACAGTAAGATATGATCGTGAGTTAACTGTTAGTGAAGTGAACGATAAAATCGCTTTTAACAATAACACTTAAATTGTGTGTAGTAGTTAAATAACTGAACCCCACCTATTTCTTCCAATAGAGACTGCAGGAGAAAAAGGGAAAGCAGGGAAGGAAGGTTTCCAAGACAGCTGAGAGGGGAAAATAATACGCTGAAGAGAGGGAAGCAACCACTAATTAAATTTTAAAATATGTGAAAAAAAAAAAAAAACAGTGCACTAATTTATTCAAAAACAGAAGAAAACAAAATTACTAAGATATAACAAAATAGGAACAATAAAACACTAGAAGAATACATTTTGTAAAAAGGTAAAAGTACCTTCAGCAACCATATGAAGTTCCAAAAACATAGTCTGAATCCTGTCATCCTCCTTGGGAAAAATGTTATTCCAAAGATATTTCAGTTTAAGCAACTTTTAAGAAATACTAAAAGAAACAAAAGTCCTCAATTTTTACTTCCTCCTTAGTATTTACTTAAGAAGTAAATATATACTAACGACAATTTAGTAACTATCATTCCACAATTTTCCAGGAATATATAGTTCTTATAGCTTTACAAAATTTACATAAACTTTAAAATCATTGTATGTGTAAATTATATAATTTCTATGGATGCAGATAAAATTTTGCTTAATTTTATATATCTGCATGCGCATATATGTGTATTTATTTATTTAAGTTTACTTAATTATTTAAACTTTTAAAAAACATATATGGGTGATGGTGAAGTGCCTTAATGCCAGTTGCATTATTTCAGGATGGTTTTCTTAGTTCATCTAATAGGAAGCTTCCTCTTTAAAAAAACTCCAAAGACCTTCCTTTGCATCTTTATTATTGCACTTGTATTAGATGAATGATGGAAATTTTGGGAGATTTTTAGACTTTCAGCTAAGTCTATAGCAGAGAGATTAAAAAGACATAATACTTTACATTTTATTTTTCAAGATCCACTAATTCTGGGGGACACCCTATTTTGCAGCAGGCTTATTGTGAGGTGGCAGATTAGGGAACTGGCTCTAGCTCATACCAAATAAAAGCTTGCTGTCCCTGTCCCCTCAACCCCCTCAACTCCTCCCCATGCCAGGTGACAGAGACAGTAAAGAGGAAAATGCCTCTTGGGGAAAAAAAAATGGGTTGCTTCCACCCTCAAATTCATAGTGTTAGAGGGAGGGTACTATGAGAGAATCACTCAAAACAGGTCCAGGGGCTTACAAGAGGTAGCATTCTGTTTTTCAGTAGATGTCTGATTAGGCAGTGGTCTTGTCTCCTCATATAGCATAAGAGCAAGGAAAACAAGACTGACTGAGACCTGACAAAGTGAGAGAAGAGGGCGATTAAGGCCGCTGCCTGACTTTAGTTTTCAGTTCCGGGAAAGTAAGGAAGACTGCTTCTGTGTGTGTCCCTGGATTTGAGGGTTTTTCCAGAAGGAGTCTGGAATCAGAGACGACAGTCTCACCAGGAGACACAAACATCAGGGAAGATGCACAAGCAGAAGGTCAGCCAGAAGCAGTGACCTTGGTCTCTTATAGGACTTACAAATTCTTACAAGAACTGAGTGGAGGTGAGCTCCTTTTCATGGGGACAGGTTGGGAGTTGCCACTCGTTTTCATTCAGGTCACAGACAACTTCCTGGGCATTAGTGTTGGATAGCGAGGGTGAAGAACTCATCGTTACCAGTTCACTTAGAAGATGCCTGCTCTTTTCCTGATTTTTCCCTCCTGCATTTAACACAGAAGAGAAGGCAAGGAACGAATGGACTCTAAGCTGCAGCCCGCACCCCACTCTCCCCACACCTTCTACCACAAGTCACTAAAGCTATAGCACTGGCCTGCAGTGAGGAAAGGGACGTAAATGAGAAGAGACATGAATGAACCTTACAATTTTAAAATGCACTTGAATTAGGCTCAACCACTTAACTAATACATTTTTATTAACCCAAAGTGGCTAACAATTTATGGAATCTGAGCAAAATGCCATTGAAAGAGCTGTTGAAAAAGAGAGAGACAGTATATAAAACCTGGGGGGAAGCTAGTGATTGGAAAATAAAGTCACTTCACTATCATACTTCAAATAGGAGAGACTTCAATGAACTGATTTTTACAACAGTCACATGTTGTATTGCATTACGTTTATTCGTACGTCTGGTACCTCCAATAAGATTGTACAATTTTTAAGGTCAGGAATTAGACTTTGTACAGTTTTGTCCCTACATAGCCTAAAATATACTTATATATAAAACTGTTCAATAAATATTTGATTAAAATAATTAAAGACGCACAGAAAATAAATTATTAAAGAGATTGACATATTGGAGTGGAAACACATGAAAAGTATATAATCCTTTTCATTTTCCATGTTTTTAGTGGAAGGGGCAGAAGACTATAAAGAAGTCAATATAACTGCAATCATTTCAAAGCAATAGAAGCCTTTTACAAATGATGAAAAACAGAGCATTTATAATCACATGGGCAAGCGTTTAATTTCTAGTTCTGGTACTCCTTAGCTGTGTGGTCTTAGAAAAGTCACCTCATTCATTAAAAAAAAAAAAAAGAAAAAAAAAAAAAGAAAAAGAAAAAAAAGAAAAAGTAAGGTCTAGTTAAACTAGAATCTCTAACTTTTCTTTCAGGTATAACATTCTACAAATCCATGAAAATTAATATGCATCAAGATGTAGCAAAAGGGACAATCACAGTCACAACCTGTATGACCTGTATCAAGGGTTCCTCTTTGCATGTATCTACTGCACGTAGAGAAATGGCACAAGTTATTCTTTTGAATAAGTTTGACTCATTTGTGTTAAAAGCATAATGCAACTGTTTCCCATGGCTGACTGAGTTTGCTATGTGGCATTCCTTATTTCAAAGTATAGGTTTCATTCTTATTTTTTAAACAGTCTATAAGATGCAGCAGGTTTAGACTTGTAGTATGGAATTAAATGCAAACCGGATAGGTTCAGCTTCATTCCTAACCCAGTACACACACAAGCAAGGCAGTAACAGAGCCGAAGGAGCAAGTTTTCATCTGAGTATTCTAAGTGCATCTTCTCCTGTCTGCAGTGATGACACTATACACAATGAAGCATAAAAAATATCATCTAAAATTAGAAGGGAACATCATCCTACAATTAAAAAAACAAAACAAAGCAACAAAAAATGAAAAACAAACAATCAGAACCTCATTTACACCACAAAAACAAATAGCCAGATTCAGCCAATAGCTGTGCAGTGAAAACAGACTTTTAATTATTGGAAAATATAAGTAATTGGAAAAAATAAATAATTGCACCTCAATAAGAGTACATACAATGCTGACACTGATCCTCTGCAAAAAAATTCATCAAAATGAAATAAAAACTGAAGTTGATAATGTAAATAGAGCTTGTTTTAACAGGAAAGTGAATTTCTCAGAACATGGTAAATCAATCATTAAAAAAAGAAGACATTTGGAACAAACTAAGATTTTGACAAAAAGCAGTTAATAAAATGTTGGCTTGCCTCATTTTTTTTGCTTTGACATATCACTTATTATTATTGGAGCTCTCCAACACTAGGTAGGACAGAAACCCTGACCTCAAGGATTTCACAAGGAAGCTCAAAAGGATGTCTGGCAAAGTGTAAATGAGACAGTATATAGGTGTAGACATAGATCAAGATATAAATATGGCACTATGGGAGACACGAAGGTTGTGGGAAACCTCCCAGATGTGATTTTAAGCAAGGTGTTGATGAATGAGAAGGACTGTTAGGTTTAGAGGAAGGGAAACATTGCATGGAGAGGGGAGAAGAGCAAAGGAACAGAGAGCGTCCTTGGGATGCATGACCAACTGGAAAGGTATGGGGGAAAGATGAAATTAGAAAGAAATGTTATGGTCAGCAGGAAAGGAAATCCAATATCACATTTGCTGAGGAGTTTGAGCTTTATTCAGTAGATAGCAAGGAGTTACCAAAGATATCATCAAAGTGTAGTTGCAAGGGAGGAAAAATGTCCTTTTCCCTTCCTAGGTTCTGATGCTGGGCCTAAGAAATAAACTGACATAAAATGATTAATGGGAGAAAATTATATACATTATATTTGATATTTTTATACACACATGGGAGTCTTCAAATGAAAATGAAGACTCAAAGAAGCCATGAGGCCCAAAAGGTTATATACCTTTTTAAACAAAGGATAGTAAATTGTGGGCATGTGATAAGACAAAAGACCTTGGACTAGGGGTAGTAAACTGTGGGACAGTGACTAGGAAAAATATATGGTAGAAATTAATAGAAGACAAGGGTTATTTTAGTAGGTTTATTTGTAGATGTCCATTTTGGTGTCCACTCTCCGTCTCTGGTGGTAAGAATGTTTTCTTCAGAATAAAGGGGAGCATCTTTCTCATGGGAAATGTTATGACCTGCTTTTAATTAGAAAGTGTTGGCCAGAGAGATCTTCCTGCATCTTCAATTTCTCAGGTGACTTCACCTTAAAATAATATACCAAAACAGTATATTTTGCCGTAATATGTTCCGAACAGCTCCAAACTACTCAGAAACATGCATTATTTCAAAATAACACATTAATTAATTCCCTGCATTGTCATGAATACAGAATAAAAGAAAAAGTAAAGTTCAAAAAATTAAGGTAGATATAAGTTATTTATAACCATCAAAAGTGAAGAGTACCTGACCCTTTCTTAATAACAGATTCCTGCCCTACTTCTTGAGCCCATTCTGGTTCCTATGAACTTGTTATCTGTGTTCTAAAATAATAATAATAATAATAATAATAATAATAACAACAATAATAATAATTATTATTATTATAATAAATGCTTACTAAAGGTTGGAGGTTATATTTTGTATAGTTAAAGGGTAGGGCTTAATGACCTGAAAATAGGAGAGAATCTCTTACACAGATCACAGATACAGACACATTTTTTTTCATAAGACCATCTGCTTGAAATTTAGGAAGTTCATTTCTCCTAAGAATATTCACAGAATAATTTTTATTTTCTTCTCCACTGCAAATCATTAGTATAGATACTAATAATAGTAAAACTTAGCATAAATTTGAATACACACAATATTCTCCACCCAAACAACCATTCACAAACATATCACTAAGTCAAAACTGGGAATCTACATGGTTGTTACCTTTTCCCCTTTACCTAGGTGCCCATAAAGAAGAAAACATATCATCTGAATATGCACCGCTATAAGACAGAGTGAAATCAATCAGATCTTAATATTTTTAATTTGTTTGATTTTCACTTATTTAAAGAATGCCAGTAATATGTTCACTTGACAAAAGTAGCTTCAATTGTGTCACAAAAAAGTCTAGATCACAATAGAATTATATTCTTTATCAAATTAACATGTGTCAAAACTATGCATATGGATCTATCAGAAACTTAGGCTGATTATACTGAAATTGTTGTATTAAAGTACATGAAAACACCTAATAAGATTCCTGACAAAGAGTAGCCAATCAATAAATGTTAGTTTCTTTTCTTCGTTTTTTAAAATATTGTTAATATAATTTATTATTCAATTAAAATGAATTTCCTCTACTTTTACATATATATTGTAACTCCCTATTCTTTTTTTTTTTTTAAGTTGATTGCAACCTTCCAAGTCCCAAACTGCTTACAAATGGGATATCCTAGAGCACTGAACATCCCATTTTGAAGGGATAAGAAAGAAAAGAAAAAGAGGATAAAAAAGTAGAGAATTCAATATGGCTCCAGCATAGAGAAAAAAACACTACAATTTGATTTTGAAAAATCCCCTAGCTCATTAAGTAGTTAATCTTGTTTTGATACCTTAATATGCCTTTTATGTTTTTGCAAGAAATGAGATGGGGACAAGGGGGTCATGATTACTATTAATTTCAATGCTAGAATTATCTGAGCAACTACAGGGCTTAAGCAATGGATGAGAAAATGGTAATGAAAATACGAATTGTGGTATTTTATTACATCAAATGATTGTGTTTATATGTTTCTGCTATGACTATTTGAACAATCAATTGACTAATCATTTAAATTCAACAATTGCTTTACCATAGGAGGAAGGAAATAAATGCTTCATCATAGCTTTTCCAGATGAAATTCATGTTTCATACTACAACCACCAAAATATGAACACATAGAGAAATGATATCTTTCATAGCAGTGTTTCTGTCTAGTCAAAAGATATAATCTAAAAATCAGTCAATTCTAAAAGCTCAAAAAATTATATTTGATTTTAGAGTGGATTTCTGCGCACACTGCATATATACCCTCATTTGAATGGATGTGGAGTTAAGTGTATAACTTCCCACTGTGTTAATGGGAACTCAGTATCAGTTCCCACAGAGAGGGGATTACAAGTTACTTTTATGTTGAGTACTTCAAGTTACTTTTATGTTGAGTACTTCTGCTACTTTGGCTGTTAGCTACATTATAGGATAACCAGTTAAGAGGTAAGATGGTGTAAAACTGTAGGATGTAAAGAGATTTAAAATGAAATGAGGAAATGTGACACACAGATGGATGATGCATGGATTAGATGGCGTTTGATGTTTAACAATTTAATAAGTGAATGATATTTAGTGTCTGAACAAGAGATTGCATTCTTACTATTTTTTTAAAGGATGGATTAGACCAACTAAGCAGTGTCTCTCTATCCTTAGCTAAGAATTGCATCTGTAGCTATGTAAATTGGGATAAAGTTTTTTTTTTTTTTCTTTTTCTTCAAGATATGATCATCAATAGAAAATGAAAGCAACAACAACAACAACAAAAACACCTTATGATATATTTCAGGAATTTATGCTTTCAAATTATATTGAGGGCCTACCATGTGTTATTATGTGCCTTTTAGCAACTTGCTAATGGAAAAAGATTCTGCCCAATTATAAAACGGAGTGCATCCTACTAGGAAGCTTTTGTGGGCTAAGTGTGCCTCAGGTTAGCCAAATTTCTCTTCACTGAGTGCTCCCAAACTTAATTATAAAGACCTGTGCTTTACATGGAAACAGCTCCTCTCTGGGCACTTAATAATTTCATTTGGGCCAAGAGATATTATTTACCCAAATTTACTGAATTCTGGGGACAGTGATGAGCTGCTTGGTTATGTTTTCACTGGAGGGAAGACATTCTCCATGCTTGGAGTCACTGGAAGATTTAAGAAGCACTGATGTGTCTCTGTAACTTGTCAACTTTCTTGCTACTTCTTTCTCTGATACTCTATTACTTCTTACTCTACAGTCTCAACATGAACCACTTCCCTTCGAGACTGAAAGTTACTTCACCAAGCCCAAAACACAGAACACATTGTCACAGCATCTATTTCCTTGCACCCTGAAACCTCCCCCAAACCATACCTAATCCATCTCAAGTCTTGTCAGGTTTTCTCTCTGAAGACATATCAGTCCACTTCTCTACATTTCCACCATCAATACCCAAGTCAAAATATCATCATCTTTTATGTGGAAAGATGGCATTGTCTCCCCTTATTCATTTTTGGCCCCATTTGAAGAAGGAGGGATATTTCTATGACTCTCCATTGTTCTCTGACTCTTTCATGTCCAGCCACAGTACTTGAAAAGTGTACTGTGGCTGGACATGAAAGAGTCAAGTGCTCCTGTCTCTGCCTGAAACATTTCTGTGTCTGCTCTTACTCTAATGCTATTCATTTTCTTGGTCTCTGCTTAAGCTTCCTCAGGAAAATCTTTTCAGACATCACATTTCCCTAGTAGAGACTTTCTAACATGGTATAGGACTCTTTCACATTTGTAATTTTTTTTTATTTGCTTCTGCAATTTATTGATTAATGCCCGTCAGACATTTTGGTTGGTTCTCAACATCCATATAATCTAAAAATAGTTTAGGCCAATCATAGTCATTTCTCCCTTCTTTCCCAATCGTGGATGCAAAGATATCTATGTGCCTTCAATCTGGCCAATGAGATGTAAGAAATCTGATGGGGGCTTCTGGGAAACTTGTCTTCACTTTTGTGATAGAGACAAAAGGAGAGACAGCATTACTTTTTTATCTCTGGATGCTTTGAGTTTGGATATAGTCTCTGAAAGAATAATAGACAGACTGTAGACAGCTTGAGGATGAAGCCAATACCAAACGTGGCAGAGTACAGAGACAGAAAGATTCTGGATATTTAGAGATGTCACTAAGCCATTTAATCATTTAATCTCAAATTCTTCCCTAGATTTATACTGTTTTATGAATTAATAATTTCCTAATTATTGTACATACTAATGTACATACTTTGGGGTTGTACATACTTTGGGGTTGTTTGCAGACTAATGCTGCCAAACTCAGTATTTGACTGTAAAGTCCATGAGAGCAGACACAATAATTGTTTTTACTCATTATTTTGATACTACCATCTAGTTCAGTGCCTGGCATATAGTTTTTAATATATACTATATGCCAGGCACTGAGCTAGATGGTAGTATCAAAATATATATATATATATATTAGGTTGGTGCAAAAGTAATTGCAGTTTTTGTAATTATTTTTAACCTTTTAAACTGGAATTACTTTTGCACCAACCATATATATATAAAACAAAAAAAAGCAAACACATTTAAAGAAAGGAAAAAAAATGTATTAAAATTGCAATACTAAATATACACCAGTAACAAAAGATGAATACAAGTCATGCGTATACATTTTTTTGGCATATATATATACATATACACACACACACACACACACACGTGCGTGTATATATATAGATATATACACACACACAGACATATATATATATATACACACACACACATATATATATAAATGAATAAATAGATGCATATCAAATATAAAATTCTGAAACAACTCCTAGGATACTGATTTTATTTTATTTTCCTTCCTTCTAGCTTCTGTCTATTCTTATCCATGTGGGCAGTTACTTCTGTTTTTCAAAAGGCAGTCCTACCCTGGTCATTTCCCTATGAGTAGCCTATGTTTCTCTCTGTCCCTCTGAAATATGACATTTATTACTAGGCAAAATCCATTTGCTAGTTTTTGGATAGAGAATAATAGTTTGTTTATCTCATTCTATAGAGATCAGTGTTTTATAAAAAAAATTGTGTATGAGAATTATTGTGAAGCTTTTGAAAAATGTACATACCTGTGTAGCCTCCCAAATTCTGGGATGGTCGTTTTGGTGTGTTTTATATACAGGCATATTTACCATTTCAGTGCTCTCCCAAGTAATGCTGATATGCTTCCAGGGATTAGATTCATTGTTCTATACACTAAACTTCTGTTCATTAAACTTAAATTTGTATATTAAAACTTAAGGAACCCAACTGACTTATTTCACTTAGCATAATGTTCTGTAGTCCATCCATATCATTTCAAATGTTTAGATTTCATTGTTCAGTCAGAGAAAGACAAAAACTATATGATCTCACGTATATGTGGAATCTAAACAACTGAATAAATGAACAAACTAAACAGAAATCATCTCAGAGATACAGAGAAAAAACTGAGGGTTGCTAGATGGGAGGGGAGGTGGAAATGGGGGGGGATCTAGAAAGCACAAATTGGTAACCACAATATTGCCAGGGGGATATGAAGGTCAGTTTGGGGGGTATAATCAATACTATTGTAAAGATTTTGTAAGGTGTCAGATGGGCACATGTCTTATGAGGCAGACCACTTCGTGGACGGTGTAGGTGCCTGACCACTGCAGTGTACACCTGAAGCTGAAGCTGAAAAATATTGTATGTCAACTATAATTTTACATATACATCTATATCTATATCTATCTATCTATCTATCTATCTATCTATCATCTATCTATCTCTATATATATACATAGTTATGGGATAGGGAGTATAGCACCGGGAATAGAGTCAATGAAATTGTAATACATATATATGATAGCAGAGGGGCAATAGATTGGGGGACAGGGGTTATCACTTTGTGAGGGGTGCAATGTCTATTACATGGTTTTGTACACCCGAAGCTAATTTAAAAAAAAAAAAAAAAGATTATCTAATTGAAATGTGAAAAAAACAAACCAAAAAAAGAAACTTAAGGAACCCTATTAACTATTCATGCTAAATTTATTAGTGTAGAGAAAGAATACCATTGTTCCTTCAAGAATCGACAGGTTGCAGAGAAAAGAGAAAAAGACTTCGCTCTGTGGAATGTAAGGAATCGAATATGGGTTAATGACAGTCCCCTCTAAGAAAGGAACTTTTGTTTGACTATTAAGGACAAAGACACTTCTTTCTGTCATTTGTTTCCTTTTCTCTTGGTAACTGAACCTTGATTTCATCTTAGAGATTTGCCCCAATACTGTCATTCCCGGTGACTTGTAAGAGTATGGATACATAGCCAGACCTTGGTCCAAAGGCATTTATGTGGTGATTGTCAAAATAAATCAGAACACCCCATTTCTTTCTCCAGAATGATGGGGTTAGTGAGGTGCATGTGATCTAAATATGGCCAATGAAGCGTTATATGAACTTCGCTAGGAATTCTCAAGCAGTGGCTCGCACAGTTTCCTGCAGTTTTTGAAGCTGAATCAACATGAGATCATAGGGCATGTGCAGCTATTTTATGAATGTAGGGTAGAAAGCCTGACTGTAAGCAATGAGGCAGAACTGAAACCATGAAAGACGAAAAAGGACCCGATGACATTGTTTTTAATCTCTATATTCTGCCATGCTTGAAGCCTCTGCACTTCTCATTTAGTTGGGGCAATACATTACCATTTCACATAAGACAGTTTAGATCAGGTTTTCTGTTACTTGAAGCAGAGTCACAACTTGTCATAATCGATACAATAAGGAAGAACTTTTAAAATTATTGAATGTATTCACACAGAAGGAAGTCCTCAGGAGGTATTAAGTTTCTAACCATTGAAAAGTTTTTATTCCACCAATCGGCAATTACTTGAAAGGGACAGTTTAAAATGGACCAAGCATCAGAGTAGTGATTGGTTTTGATGACATTTGTGTGGCTGGGAAGCTGAGGGGTGATCCGAGGCAGCAATAAGTCAAAAGGAGCAAGAAGAAAATCTGAAGGGGGTGTCCTTTGGCCCTGGACCATCTGTCTGATTCTTCCAATTGCTAAGAGCTGTTGTAAATAATGGATACTTGAGGCGAGCACATTATGTGCCAGACACCGCTGGCACTAAGTGATTTGAATTGATTGATCTGGTTTGAGTTAACTTAAGACCAAATCCAACTGGCTTACTGCCCAAAAAAAGAGCTCTACATGCCCAACAGGATTTGATGCCTCCCACAGACAACGCTGGTTCAGCAGAAATTACTAATGATGTGGAAGCCACCGTATTCTATGCGGTAATAACAAACACTATAGCTTTAAATAGCTTGGTGGAAAAACACAATGGGGCAGGAGGGAATTGCAAGGGGCTCCCCGAACTATTCTGTTGATGTTACTGAGCAAATATAGCTCCTTGAGTTGTTTTTGTTTCATCAAAATCATGATTCTCTTGAGTGTTGGCAAGAAAATATCAGGTAATGAGAATGCAGGGAACATGCCTTTCATCAGTTGAAATCTTTAATTGTAATTGCAGCATGTAATGGTGTAATTAGTTGTCTATGTGACAGGATAGGCTCAAATCTTTCCTAGTGTTTTGCAAAAAAACCCAAAAAAACAAAGCAAAACAAAACAAAACAACAAAAACACATTAAGCTTCCATGAACCTTACTTCAAATGAGTTGATGGGCAGGCAAAGATGGGAAAGGGATTCATTTTTAACCCCATGAATTGAGCAGCTTCACAACTAGACATGATAAGAGGCTATATAAAAGTAGAAAGAGTAGATTACAAAACTACTAAGATAAGTGTGGGTTTTAAGAAGTCACACAAAGAGGTAAATAATGAGCACCGCATTTTTAACAACTCAAGGCACCATATGTATATATATATATATAATAATATATAGCATATACGTGTTTGTGTGTTTGTTTGTATACAGCATTTACTTCCTGAATCCTAGACACAATATTGTAAGATAGGTATTATTATCCCCATTTTACATACGAGATATATGGGGCTCAGAGAACTCAAGCAATGCACTTAGTGTCACATAGCTGATAAGCCATAGGAGCACGCTGTAATTTTGCCCTATGATAAAAATATGAGCTTGTGAGACTTCAAAGTCCATTACCTTATTCCTAGAATAAGCAACCTTCAACTCTCTCCAAACCTAGAATGCTGGTTCTCAAATTTTATGAAAAATTATAGAGAAGTTTGCTAAAATGTGGGTTACCATGTGAAAGAGATTTGAATTGGTAGATTATGTGGACAACTAAGAAGTGTGCAATTTTAAACTAATTCCTCAGGGAATTCTGAGGCAGGCATTCCTTAGATCAAATAGTCTAGAACGTCTTTTGCAGAACCCTATGTGGCAGAATTCTGGAGATTTTCAGACAGCATAATCATACAATAAGGGTTCTAATGGTTTCTTGCTGACAAAGTTCAACATGTAAAATCACGGACTTGTACTTAATTAGTCATATAGAAAACTCTAGGCTTTGCAGACTTACATCAAAAAAAGGAACAGTCACTAAAATCAAATTGGATTTATACCTCAGGACTGTTAGGAAAACAGCTTTTTCATCTGTACCTGTGCAGTGGAGATGATTCTAGAATGAGCAGGTTGAATACAAGAAAATATTTTTCTTCATAAAGGAAACAGAAGGTGCTCTAAGCAACTATGGTTGATGGGTGTGATAGCAGATCTTTCCTTTGCATCCTCGCCTTATAAAATCAATCCTATCCTCTATTTTAAACACATCATAGAAAATATAAAGGAGAATAAAACTATCAAAATCTATTTTTTCTAAATTAAAAAGCTTGCAAAGCCCCACTTCCTTTGTCTATCACGATAATATAATTGGATCACTGCCAAATCAGAAGTTATATGAATGACCGTTCTTGGATAATAACCACTTTTAGTAAAATACAAAGTTGCTTTTCCCAAAACTCAAGAGTTTCTGAACACAATAAATCCTACTCTTCTAAAATAGATGTTTTATTTTGAAACCAATGTTGGCTGAATTTTAACCATCGTTTGCTAAGAAAAATAAAGTATATCAGTGAAATTCACATGAATTTGAATCATCTAATTACCATCATATAAATTCTACTGTCTAATTAACAATTCTGCCAAAATCATTCATTTTAATAAGAAGTTTATGTATTACAAGGGTATGATTTTTCAAAATGCTGGTGCCTCAAGAATTTTTTTTTCTAAGTAAATGTTAAATATTCCACTTTATTCAGGCAATATAAAAGTGTTACTGATAATTACTTTATTCATAAAAATGGTTATGTAGATCTCCTTATAGCAAAAAGTATCTATTGTTATAGCTTTATTCAACCCTCTTGATATTTGAATTTACTTTGTGTAAGAAAACAGGGCATTTCAAGTGGTGAAGGATAGCTGTAGCTGGGCGGGAAAGAGGGGTAATCTGGGAACAACAGAGCCTTTGGCTTTGCTGGGCGTTTGCGTTCGCTGGTTTAATACAGCAGAAATCAGATACCTATTATACTCATCCATGATACTAGTTCAATGTCTGCCTCTATGCCTAGGTGGTTTTACTATCAGAATTATCATTTTCAAATTATTTGGTCTGAATAAAGATTTATAAGCCAGTTAGAACAACCTTCACTATCTTACATTTTAGCTGTGGAGTAATGAAAATAATGAATGTAGCTTCCTGTAAACCTGGGTTTCAATCTTCTTCACCTTTCCATCATGTGACCTTGGGACAGTTACTTAACTTCACTGAACTTCAGTTTCCTCACCTGTAAAATGTGGATAAGAATACCTATTTCTAAGAGGTGTTCTATAGATAAAACAATATAAAATTTGAGGACACCTGATTAATATTAATTTCTTTTTATTTAATTTGATAAGGCTAATGTAGGCATTGATTTTAGTTATTATTATTTTTTTGCATTACAGAAATTATCAGATTTCTCTCTATATATGTGTATATATTTGCTTGAATCAAACATTAAACAATCAAAACATTTCTGATTAACTTTTCAGTATTTTTGCTTGAGAATATTAGTTGTAATATATTCTAGGATTTGGGGTATCTTCGAAGGTGCTACAAAGAGCATAAACTTTAGAATCGAACCCACCTGGATTTCCCCCCTTCCTTGCTTCCTTTTTTAAGTTTTTCTTTCTTTTTTATTATTCTATTTCCCCCTCTGTAGTTTTGGACATTATATTCTTTATGTCTAATTTTTAACATTAATCTTTTCTATTTTAACACTTACATCTTTACCTTTCTTCTGAACAATATAAAGAAAATAGAATGTATTGTAATGCGGACTACTTGCCATCAAAATTTCATGCAAATTTTGTATTGCATTTTTATCTATAGTGTTTCCCTCCCTGTAATGAGGCACTGTTATTGCTGTTGCTGATGTTGTTTGGTGTTGTTTAGAATACAGCTCATGTTTATTTATATTTAGACATAATATTTACAAATATCTTTATTCACCAAGATGCTTTTTATCTCAGATCTTCCATGTGGGATAATCGTCATTCTGCCTAAATTACATATTTAGGATTGCATTTACAGAAGGTCTGTTGGTGGTGAGCTTAATTTTTATTTCTTATTTTGTCTCTGTTCTTGAAATAAATTTTTACTGTATACCATTAGGGCACAGAATTCTGGTTCGATTTTTTTTTTCGTGTGTGTGTGTGTGTGTGTGTGTGTGTGTGTGTGTGTGTGTGTTGCTTAGCACATTTAAGATACTATTCCACTGTCTTCCAATTTCTATTGTTGGGAAGTGTTTAAAAATCATTTAATAGAATATCAGTCATTTTAAGGAAAGCTGCGTGTATCCTCCGGCTACAATTATGATCGTCTCTTTTTTACTTTTCTTCAATGTACTCAGGTGTCTGTATGTGGGTGTTATTTTTCTGTTTATTGAGATCCATTGTGTTTGATTCTGGTTCCTTATTTTGAAGACTGGGTTAAATACGCAATTCTCCCAAATATATTTATGCTTACTTTTGCCAGTCTTATATGCGTACCACATATAGGAGACCACTTTAAAATACTTTCCCCTATAGGTATAATGTGAATGTGGGCCAAAAATAGTATTTGGTTTGTGGTCATAAATTCTCAGTTGGAGACCACTCCTTGTCTTCACCCAATCTAAGGTCAAGACAAGTAAGTTTCCCTGCAGGAACTCTCTGAACAATGGGTTCAGTTCTTATTCCCCCTCATTATGAGAGCAGCCTTTAGTCTGGCGTTATATGGGATATTTCCCATTAGTTTCCACAATTCGGGCATGTCCTAGATTATAAATCCTATCTTCAGCTCCCCCAGGGACATTAAACTGGAAGCTCAAATTAAGGGCTCCTGAAACCCTAAGCTTAATGGTATCTCTAATATCCCCTTCAGTTCTCAAGGCTCCTACATTTGTTTTGTGTCCTCTGCATCTCATTTCCTTTTGTTGCAGCACAAAATCTATTTTGCAACATTTTTCTAAAATATTTTTTAATATGGTGATCTTTTAACATCTGCAATTTTTTTCCTACCTTCTTTGTTCTCCTATTTTTGAGAGTTGATATTTTTTTCCTGAAAGTCATGTAATTATGTTGATTCTGAAAGAATTTTTAGTTATGTATTTATTTTTTTATATATTTTATTAATATATATGTATATATATATATATATATATATTCAGGAATTATTTCCTTTTGACTTATTTGAGTCCATGTACAAATCTCTTATAGAGGCTAATTGTTGGTTGAAACATCCAAGTATAGATATTCATTGGAAGAAAAAAAATTTGGGAGCACCCAGACCTAACAACCTTTGGCCAGTATAGAGACTTGCCTAATGTATCAGTTGAGACTTGAATCCAATACAGCTTGAATTTATTAATGAGGTCCATTTTATGTTTCTTTAGTTACAAACTAAACCCAAAATCTGAAGGTATGGTTGCTATATTGTATTTTGTACTTTTCTCTATTTCTAAACTTTTCAGAAAAAAAAAAAATCAAACTAGCTAAAAAAATTACCCAAACTCTCAAGTAAGCTGTAGGTGGGAAACAGAAAAATGAAATCCCTCAGGGAGGTATTGCCTAAGATAGTGACCAGCTAAGCGAAGTTAGATAACAACAGTGAAGGCGAGCACCAAAAAGCAGGTTCACAATGGACGCAAGTATCACAGGGAGAGACCAGCAAAGCAGAGTGTCCTAGCTGATAAGGTATGAACTTCCCAAGTCCCAAGCAGGAGCCAGGGGAATTGGACAAGAGTTTGAGAGGTAGTAAATAAGCCAAGATTGAAGTGTTTGGGCCCATTAGTAATGAAATTTTAAATATATACCGCATAGCAAAATATCAACAATTTTTTAGAAGACTACTCATTTGTTACATTCTGATCCATTTTAGACATTAGCAGAATACACTGTTAATATCAATATTGTGTATTTCCACTATATCACCCAAAGTGCTTCTAGAACACAGAAATTCCTTCTCACAGTAGATATTTTACTTTCAGGTAAAGAAAAAAAATGTGTACTATATCCATAAAATAGCAAAATTTAGAGAAGAATTTTAACGGCATCAGTGATTATAAACTGGTAAATTCAATGGTACTCACGTATCTATAAATGTATGGGAATAATTAATTGCATAATCTTAAAGTACAGAAGTTTTGTAAGCAGAAACCATAAAGAAAAAAGTTTGATAGCATATTCAAATAAAGAGTAAAAAAACACAATGTATATTTACCTTAGTTTTAGTGAGACTAAATCATACCACAACCATAGAGAACTAAAATATTTCTCAAATTAACTATCATCATATCTGAAATTCTCATAATTAGAGTTACTCATTTTGTACTCCTTAATGTGATATCACCTTGAAGTAGGGTGATGCATTACTTTCACATGTTAACACAAAATGATAAATATACTTACTTCATTATCCTATGAATATTAGTCAAAGGATAGCATTCCAGAATGAAGATTCAGGCTTTCACTTAAATAGTTAAAAAAATAGTTTGCCTTTCATTCTGTAAGTTATGTATCTTTGTTTTACTTTTTCTAATGTTGTAAGTAAAATGAATGTGTTTAGAGTATATTTAATCAATATTTAAAATGTGGTAGCATATTGTGCTACCTATAGGAAAAGACCAAACGGGAAGTTGGGAGGATTGAAAATCAAAGCATGCCAATTTTACCTTTTTAGCGCAGTAGTGTGTGAATTTGTATATTTACATGGGTCTAAAGAACAAACACCTGTACCTAGTACTTTACTGGCTAATCTATTTATATATCACCATGTTGTCCTAAAGTTCTGGAGGTTAGTGTTAAATCACTTGTAAGCTTGATTCTACTCCATTCAGGACAACACATTATCGTACTACTTTTCTTTCAAGAAAAATAATAGCTTTTATCATAAATATTCACTTTTATCATAAATATTCACTATTTCTGCCAAGAAGATAAAGAACATACAGTGAATATATTTAATCAAAAACTCAAAGAATTGAAAATTAAAATGACAACACATTTTTTAGCCATAATGTTAGCAAGATAACAGCAGAAAGACTCGTAAGCAGTTCTTGAAGTGTAGATCTTCCTGAGGGATACGTTCTGGGTTACACCCTCTATATAAGCTCTCAATGGAAACCTGATCCATCACATCCTACAGAATTTATGTATTACTGTTATATATCTTGTGCAGGATCTACTTCTAAAACATGAACTCACAGTTATGAGAGGTAACTAGACAGGACTGCACTTCTGGTATGTCTCAGGTATATCTCAACATCCACTTGCCTTCGGTGGAATTTCACTTTACCCACAAAGTCTTGGTTTCTCCCTTTCCATCAATCTCCATACCAACTTGAAGACCTATCATTTACATTTTCTTTTTGACGACCAACTTGGTTTAGGTCAGCCTCTTGATTTTAGTATCCAGTTCTCTTGCTTCTTTCTCATCTGTTTTCACTTAACAATACAAATTATTTGCTTAAAACACCATCTGAATCCAGTCCTTTCCCTGCTAAACAATCATTCAGTACTCTAACACTGCATGGACAATGATATCCAAACTCCTTACAATGGCCTAGGAGGCCCTTTCTTCTTCTATCATTTTTCTTCTCCCTCCATTTCAGCAATATTGTCTTCTTATTATTCTTTTCATGTCCAGACTTAAGTTTTTTGTTTGTTTTTGTTTTGTTTTGTTTTTAACTTTCTCTGACTGGAAACTCTTCCTTTCTCTTTCTTTGATCAGATCCTTGTCATATGTATGTCTTAGCTTAAATCTCACCTCATGAGATTCTCTCCGTTTCTACCATGCATTCGTTTCCTTGTAATATAACACATCACATTTCTAATTG
The DNA here is from genome assembly GCF_004115265.2 of Rhinolophus ferrumequinum. Classification (NCBI taxonomy): domain Eukaryota; kingdom Metazoa; phylum Chordata; class Mammalia; order Chiroptera; family Rhinolophidae; genus Rhinolophus; species Rhinolophus ferrumequinum. Next base: position 27,932,013 of record NC_046295.1, on the reverse strand, counting down.
TCACATATGTTTGTTAGTTCTCATGCTTGAGGGTCTCTTCCTCCTTCAGTGATGGAAAACACCGTATCTGTGATGTTTATCAGTGAGAGAATCCTCAGCCTTGAAAATATTAGGTTGAAAGAATGTTTGTTAAAACAATAATTTCTATATTAATTAGAACAGGGAATGGTTTTGATATAACCCTTCTGAAAAGTACAAGTCAAGGTAGGTGGAGGAGGCACTAATTCTACCTGTATGTGGTTTTGTTGTCATTGCTCTTTGTTTGTTTATATTATAATATTAAGTTATTTTTTTTCTTCAAAAACTTTAACTTTTATTAACTCTTTTAGGGAGGGCATATGCACCCTATTTGAATATTAGCTGCACCTCTTCCTATGTTCTTATTTTCTGTCTCTGTTATTTTACATTTTTAGGTTACTAGTTTGAATGATTTGTCCACTGTTGAAAAAAGTCAATGCATTAAATCTAGCTATTCTAAGAGTCAAATCTGAAAATAATCCGATGTTCTGAAAAAGATGATGTGTATCAAAGTACTATTCATGTTAGTGAACATTCTTAAAAATTGAAATTTCTAAAACGCATGTTTGAGAAAAATTATAATCGTATAGAAAATGCATAAAGAGACGTAAAGAAGCAGAATAAAAATCAATAGAGTTAAAACCAGTTTTTCAAAATACTCTCCAAAGGAAACCATTTTGCAAAAAAAAGCTTGAAATAAAAAATGACAAAATAATTATAGCAGTTTATTTTTGGGTGGTAGTTTTATGAGTTATTTTTCCTATCTTTCCCATTATATGCATATTTTAATAATAAAAAAAGGTGCTTTAAAATACATTTTAATGAATACTATTTATTTGCTCATCCTGGTGATTTTGATAATTTAATTATATTGCCTTAAGTTTTGGATAAAAATTAATGGATTCTTTTTTCTTTAACATAACTTGAGCTTGGTGTTGAAGGAGAGTAATTTTAGAGGCAGAGAATGAAGAGAAACTTTTCCAAAAGTGTGTATTGTACATACAGAAGCACATTGTACTTAAATACTAACGATGTTCTACTTACATTGTTAGAAAATGTAAATATGTTGAAGCAGTAATTCCTTAACATGAGGGAGTTATTTCCAAGCTGTTACCTCTACCCTGGACTAGAAATAGAAGAACTAGACATGTGTCCTGGCTTTGACGTATAACGGCTGAATGGGTACATAAATGCTGTCTGAAGCCTCATTGTGAACAATAATGAGCAATTTGTGATATAAAAAATCTAATAAATATAATAACATAACAATGTTTTAATTTTTTAGTGTTCCATTCCATATTTTTTCATAATGAAGTTGTACATATTATGTAATTTCACAATATTTATTAGGATGAGTTAATGGAAATTGTATGTTATAATTAACTAAAATTAAAAGAATATGTTATACATTTATAATTTATTGCATACAATAAATAATATACCTAATTTAAAATTATAGCTAATGACATTTATAAGTTCTGTAATTATATATTTTCTATATATTTTCTATATATATAGTTTCAAGAATAGTATATTTGTACATTGCACATGAATGTATAATATATGTATATGTATATATAATTAGAAGTGTTTTATTTCTAAATTATAATTAAATATTCATAAATATAAATAGATTTTCTGTGTGTATAAGTGATACACATAGCAGAGGATACCAAGAAATATATACACATTTTAAGAAAGGAATAAACTGTATTAAAATTGTAATACTCAATATATATACTAATGACAAGATGAATACAATTATGTGTATACATTTTTTGGTATCCTGGTACACATATGAGAATAATTTAGGTGAAATTATATAAATTATTCATCCTCAAAAAACTATGATTAGGGATTATTCCCATTCTACAGATCAGGAAACTGAGTCTAAGAAAAGCTAAATAGTACACACATAGTCATTCTGGCAATAACTGGGATATCCCAGCCTTATGCTTTTTCTCTCACCTAACCATTGGCTTCTATGGAAAAGAAATACTGAGAACGAGCTTTGTGAATTATCATAGCTATATGAATTCAACATTATTAGTCACAACAATGATGTATTGTTTTGTCTATTCTTTAATTACACCCCCTGAACAATCATCTGTTTCCAGTGTTTTCTTGCCATATATACTATCTACTGGCTTGACTGAGGCCCTTTATTTTCTCCCCACATTTCAAATAGCTGAATTTTTTTGACATTACCCACTCTCACACACCAAACCCCCAGCCAGAGATAAATTTCATAGATAAATTATCTGAAAGCGATCATTTGTATTCATATATATATATATATATATATATATATATAATGATGATTTCAGCTTACATTTAGTACCTTATCTCTGACTGTGTAATAAACCCCTATGTCTCCCGTGTAAAGAAAGTTAGGAAGTTTATAGTTGGGGAATGTATTTAGACTTAAAGATATCACAGTCTGGGATAGCTGACCACTATAATCTCAATGGACTCCCTCAAACTCCTACGTGGCCTAGCTGGAATGAGAGAGATTCTGAACTCCCTGAGAGTAAATGCAAAGTCTTTTACTTTCTGTCTTAGCTGAGGTTGCTATAACAAAATACCATAAAGTGGGTGTCTTCTAAACAACGGAAATTTATCTTGCACTGTTCTGGAGTCTGGAAGTTGAAGATCAGAGTGCCAGAATGGTGAAGTTCTGGTGAGAACCCTCTTCCTGGTTGCAGACTGCCAACTTCTCATGTATTCTAACATGAGGAAGAGCAAAACAGTGAATGCAAACTGGCCTGTGGCTTTTACAAGGGCACTGATCCCATTCATGATAGCTCCACCCTGTAAACTCATCTAATCCTAATTACATCTAGAAGGCCATCCACTCTATCATCACAGGACAGATGGCGTTTTAATATACGGATTTTGGGGGAACATAAACATTAGGACTCTGACCAGAAAAGATTTGTCACTTTTAAAGTGCTCAGTTTTTTTGTTTGTTTGTTTATTTGTTTGTTTTGTTTTTTTTTGACTAGTTACGTTCCTAGCCACAATTTCTCCTTTTTGGGGCAATACTCAATAAAAACTAAATCAGAGCTCCTGTCCCAGCTTAAAAAATTTCTCACTTTTTGCCAAAAGAATAGTTTGCAGTTAGCAAATATACTTGTCCCTTTAGAAAATTACATATGCAGAAGAAAACACTGTACCTTTATCTCTAGAGGAACATAAACAAAAACTGTCAGTAGCCTCAAGCTTTCATCATAAATAAGTTTTCAAGTAGGTCGCTTACTGATATTTATAGTTAGACACTGCACCGAACACTATGAGAAAATTTTCACTCAGATTCTGTGTTATAAATTAATGGCAGTAAGAGGCAATCCAAAGAAAAGCTTTGAAACGGTTTGCTTATAGAAACCAAGACCGGTGCTGAAAATTAGTGTTTTAGACCTTATCAACATTTTACTCTTTGATACACTTACAGAGCTTTTCCCACTAACAGGGATTTGGTTTTGATGGACTATTAACTAATGAAACACGGTGTCTGAAGTGATAAAGACAAATTAGACTTCTCCTCTAACTCCTTTATACAAGTCTTGAAATTTATTATTACTTTCAATAGAAGACTTATTTAAATGGTGTTTTTGGTAATTTTTATTATATATGAACTTTTTATTTCTGCTTTGATGCAGCTAAGATATTACAGACCTCACTTAGAACATGATGAAAGGAAGGTTAGGGTTACAAAATTGAAATCTTACAAGGCCACTGTCTTAGATCAAAGACTTCAGCTGAAAATAATGGACTAGGCTCTGATAATTCATTCTTACAAAGAATACACTTTTTATCCAACCCCAGGCTACATTATAATGCTTTTTAGCAATATCATGTAACTAGACAGGTAATAGCACTGGGAGATTTTTAATAACACTATTGTCCCTTAATCTTAAGATCTTTAGTAAGAGTGAGAATTTATAGAAATACTAATATATAGCATGTGTAATTTCATAGGTAACAACATGTTTAATATGCTTTAAAATTTAATGTTTCAGTTAATTATTTCTTTTTTTAATTTTATTAAACTTATCAGAGTGACTCTGGTTATTAAGCTTATACAGGTCTCAACTGTATGGTTCTATAATGAACTAGATGCATATTACTTTGTGTGTCTCCTTCTCTCACTATATAAGTAATGATTTCCATATTGGCAACATATAAATTGTGTTTATACATAGGTGTCTAAGTATAGACATGCAAATGAATTATATACCTGCACATACACGTACATTAAGCATGAGCAATTCACAATAATACCATATTAAACTGGCAATTACTTATGTATCATAAATACTATTAAGAACACAGGAATAAACAAAAACAGCACCTGCACATTCCAAACAAAGTGTGCAAAATCCTTTCATTAAAAAATGAATATTATTCATAGCAAAGATTTCCATCCCCCACTTTGGTTATCTAATTTTGTTTTCATCCTCAGCAGGTTAAAATCATCTGATTATGAGGCTGGATAGAACCATGTACAATATCAAAAGCAAGACATGGCCAACTGGGATTTACATGCATGGAAGTATGTAACATGTGCCTGCATATACACATAAGGCTTGTTTGCTAAGTATATAATAAATGACTTACCCTCTGTAACAGATACTAAAGGGATCCCTATAATGAAGCCTAAGATAGAAATTGGTCACATACATGACTTTAAGAAATCCCTAAATGATATCATACAGTTTTCTTTATAAAGAGGATATTGTGCAACCTGTATTTAAGAATAATCCTTTCCCACAAATAGCTAACTAACTTTTTAAACTATATATACTCTTGTTATCTGAAAAGTTTGCCTTGGCCCCTCTGAGATGGAGATTATATTTGTTTTAAACCCCTCTGACTAATTTCCCTTATCTTTAAGTGGGGATCATAACATTGTTGTAAAAGCTATATGATCAAGGGTCTGAGAAGACAAGCCATAGACTAGAAGACAACATTTGCAAAAGACACATTTGATAAAAGATTCTTATCCAAAATACACAAGAACTGTTAAAACTCGACAATAAGGAAATGAACAACCTGATTAAAAAAATGGGCAAACACCTGAACAGACACCTCCATCAAAGAAGATATACAGATTGAAAATAGGCATATGGAAAGAAACTCAACATCACATGCCATTAGGGAGTGGCCAATTACAACAATGAAATACCACTACAAACACAATGGGATGATGAAAATGGAAATTACTGACGAAGCCAGTTCTCGCTAGGATTAGAAGCAACAGAAATTCTCATTTATTGTTGGTGGGAATGCAAATGTTACAGCTACTATGGAATACACTTCGGTAGTTTCTAATAAAACTGAATATATCATTACCATATGATCCAACAATTGACTTCCTGGGTATTTACCCAAATGATTTGAAAACTTATGTCCACATAAAAAAAAAAAAAAAAAAAAAAAAAAACCTGCGTACAGCAGTTTAAAGCAGCTTTATTCACAACTGCCAAAACTTAGAAGGAACCAATATGTCCTTCAGGAGGTGAATGGATAAACTGTGGTACGTAAAATCTGATGATTAAGTTCCCCAACTTGTTGCAACAATGTTGCTAACCTTTTTTGATATTAGAGGGATTATTCATTGTGAATTTGTACCAACTAGACAGTTAACTGGTTTACTATATGAAAGTGATGAAAAGGCTGCATGGAAAGGTTAGATGACCTGAACTTTTTGCCAACAATTCATGGCTCTTGCATCACGATAATGTACCAGCTCACATAGCACTGTCTGTGAGGGAGTTTTTAGCCAGTAAACAAATAACTGTATTGGAACACCATCCCTACTCACCTGATCTGGCCCCCAGTGACTTCTGTCTTTACCCAAAGATAAAGGAAATATTGAAAGTAAGATATTTTGATGACATTCAGGACATCAAGAGTAATACAATGACAACCATTGCAGAAAGATGATGGCCATTGCAGAAAGATATCCAAAATTGCTTTGAAGGGTGGACTAGGCATTGGAGTCAGTGCATAGCTTCCCAAGGGGAGTACTTCGAAGGTGTCCGTAGTGATATTCAGCAACGAGTTATGTAGTACTTTTTCTAGGATGAGTTCATGACCTTAATTGTCTGACCTCACATTCACACAGCAGAATATTATTCAACACTAAAAAGAAATGCTCTGTCGAGCCATGCAAAGAACTAGAGGAGTGTTAAATACAAATTACTAAGTGAAAGAAGACAACGTGAAAAATGCTACTTAATATATTATTCCAACTATCTGACATTCTTAAAAAGGCAAAACTATGGATGTACTTAAAAGATCAGTGGTTGCCAGGGTTTAGTGGGGAGAAAGGGATGAATAGGTAGAGCACAGAGGAATTTTAGGGCAGTGAAATTTTTGTGTGATACTTTAATGGTGAATGCATATCATTATACATTTGTCAAAACCATAGAATGTACAGCTCTTAATTATGGACATTGCTTGGTAATGATGTGTCAATGTTAAGTTTACCAATGATAACAAATGTTCCATTCTGGTGACAGACACTAATAGTGGCAGAGGCTGTGTAGGGTCAGAGGGTATATGAGAACCCTCTGTGTTTTCCCCTCAAGTTTGCCATGAACCTAAATATTCTACTAAAATAAGTCTATTATAAAAAAATAAAAATAGTAAAAAAATAAGAAAAACAAACAAACAACTAAATGAGAAAATTAAGCCAAGAATTTAGCACTGTATCTTGTGCCTAGTATCACTCAATAAATGGCAACTATGTTAAATGATTAATAATGTTGAATTCTAAACACCTAACAGAGAGGCTGACCCATAATAGATGTTTGGAAAATAATTTTACTAAATAAATGAATGAGACAGCTATATTATGTCAAATAAATAAATGAAATAAAAATGTAACATTATAACAATAGAGACAATTTATCTATGATTTCAAATTTTGCTCTCTAAAAATAATTAACCAATGTTATGTGTTGCTGGCAACCTCATCTCCGTCTTCTTAGTGGCAGAAATTTTTCTTGTAATAATACACCATGAAAGACATATGGAGCATACATGGACCTAAGACTATAGGTTTGCCACATGGCAACAAATCAATGGACCGTCATCTTCCTTTGATAGTAGTTCACCTACTATGCTTTAGAGTAAGACAAATCCACAAGCTTTTCATATAGCACTTATTTGGGCAGTGCAACATAATATGGTGGAACATTTCTCCCTGACCTAAATAGAGTGGGACCTGATTGCCCTTACATATTGAATCCAAGCAAGTGGGACCCATTTGGCTTTTATGCTTAATTTTATTTTAAACCTTGCCAAGTTATTTATTTCCATAAGCCTTCTAGCAATACTTTTTGCAAGATAACAATTCCTCTATGTGATACATATGCTGCTATCTTTTAATTTAGGGATAGTAATTTCAGCATTATTAAAAGGAAACTACCTACCCAACCAAATTAGAATACCGAAGGCAATGAAAAAATTTGGCCCCAGATATTTATTTTTTTTAAACACAGAGGGTGCAAAATAATGTATACACATTTTAGGAAAGGAAAAAAACAAAACAAAACAAAACTATTACAATCATAATACTCAGTATATACCGACAACAAAAGATGAATACTCGTCACGTTTGACTTCTGCAATTACAAGAGGTGCTCAAAGTGGTTACCATCAGCGTCCAGACACTTCTGATTACGTTAAACTACTGCTTGAGCAATGTTGACCAAAGTGTCCACTTGTATACATTTTTTTGGTACCTCCAGTACTTCATCTTAAATTAACATTTGCATAGATGGTTACCTGCCTCTCATTTTTTTGGCCTAATTGTAATGTGCAGACCACATGTTTGCCTTTCCAAAAATTTCATGTAATTCATAACTGGTCAAAAGAAAGATGTGATAGAAGAGGGATTATAGAAGTACCTGGGCATAAGATCATAAAATTTTAGAATATATTTTATGCTAGAGTGGAAGCTATTGGAAGCTTCAGAACAGAGGAGTTGCATGGTTTGATTTATATTTTAACAGGAGGAGCTTGTCTCTGTGGAGAACAGACTATAGGGAGACAAGAATAGCACAAGCAAAGACAGAAGCAAGGACACAGGTTAAAAGTCCTTTTAAGTATCAAAGCAGGGAGATCATGGTGGCTTGGTTTCATGATCAACAAAAATGATGAGGATGGTGGAATCTTGAATATAGTTTAATTGACAGTATTTTCCACACACTAGATGTGGGTTGTGCTTGGAATGCAGAATGCAGGAAAAAAGGAAGCCAAGGTGAATGTTTAACTATTACATATGATATGCTTTCAGAAACTGATAGTTACACTAATATGATCATATGTATGCATCCTAAGAAATTAACACTTTATCAGGATCTTTAAAAAATCCACAAGTTCTTAGGCTTCAGATATTCAAGTATATAATAACCAAAGTTATTTCTAGTACTTTATCTTGCTCATATTCCCACATATATACGCATTATGTATGAAAAACAAACAATCTTGGAACTACTCAACCTCATAGGCATTTTCCTACTTTCTGTTATAATGCACTCAGAGTCTGATTTGGAAAGTTCAACTTTTACCAATGATAGAATTCATTACCTTGTTATCCTTTCATGTCATGTTTAAATAGTGACTTTCAGTAACCAAAAATTTTAAAGATTTCCTGGGAAGCTTCATAGGGAAATACTGTTTTATTCAGATAGTTATTCTTCAGTTTTGCTAGTAAAGAATCAGCACATAACTTTACAAAAATAAAGTAGCTTCCTATTTTAAAAAGAAAAAGCCAAAAACTAATATATTAAACAATGTTCCTATATGTTGAGGAAAAAAATTAAATTTAAAATGTATGCTATATATTATCAATGGGAGGCTACTCAGATGTTTTATAAAGAATCAAGATGGACCTGTCCCTTTTTCACTTCTACACACACCATTTTCTAACCATGACCCCATTTTACGTAAATAATAATTAAAACTAATTTTATAAAAATACAGCCAAGTAACCAAAACGGTGGTATTTTAAAATCGGGCCTTTCAAATGAATTAAACTAACTGTATATTTCAAAAACTGGTATTAGTTTGTATGCAGTCTCATCTCACTCTTTTCAAATGTTTTTCAAATTGTATCTTTTTAATCCTTCAATCATGAAGCCATTTCATTTTCTACGGATAAGTAATTGCTACCATTTAAAAATTCTACTAAGCTAGAATTATCACTAGAAAATGTGTAATGTTTTTGACTTATTCTATGTATATAGAATACTTATATATGGATTTATTTGTTCACAGTTGTCTTTCCAGCATTGAGCGCTCTATAAAAACAAGGAAAAAAAAAATATTTAACTTGTTTGTTGTTATTCATCTAGGTTCTTGCACATAATTCCAGGCACACAATAGGGTGTAGAGAAGAGTAGTGATGTGACATGACTTACATTTTAATCATCTAAGGAAAGAAGAAAGAGAGGAAAGGAGGGAAGGAAAGATAGAAAGAGGGAGGGAAGAATTAAGAGAGGAAAGCAGAGGAGTTAAGGAGAGGAAGTAGACCCTGTGGGAATCAGGAGATTTGAATGTTTGCTTCAGCTTGGTCAAATTAAACAAATTAAATATATAAATGAATAATTATAGATTAAATATTTATAATACTATATAAACATTAAAATATAATATATATAATATTAATTTGAAATACATACACACATGCACACCCATAACATATGTATAATACATATCCATAATTCTTGGTCTAATTTAAATTATATCAATGCCCAATTTTGCAATAATAGTCAAATATTCATTCTATATAAGAAATTACAAGATAGCATTCTTCTGTTTGAGAGTAAAGAACTGCAGCATTCTTAATACTTCATATAGTTATAAAATATCTTGAGAGCCTGGAAAGGAAAGCTCTCAGTTTCAGTATTAACACATTGTTACCGAACCTCTTATACAGAGGATCATGATGATCTTATTATCTAATTATTAGGAAAGTGACATTCAGCTCTGCGTATAGTGGGAAAAGAAAACCATTCAAATATATAGGTTAGGTAGTTAAACTGGAAAACTGCAACTTCATTTCCTCAAGGAATGTAATCATGATCATTTCATTTGCAACACATTACTTCTACAATAGCAATAGGTTTCTTTTAAAAACATTCTGCACTATAAATAAGCAATAACGTATGAAGAAAAAAATCAACAAGGATATGAGAGCTGAGCTTTGCAATGGTGCACCTTATTATTTCACTCCATATGGAGCAATAGTGTTTTTTTCCACTGTTAAAATATTTGAATAGTATCAGCATGAAAAGGCTGGAAAAACATGTTCAGTCACCACATCAATAGATTCTTTAAGTAAGGAAAACATGAACCCTACAAAGTAAGATTCCTAAAAGACAAAGTAAAATACCCCAACATGACTAGACCACACATATCTAGTGAAGATTTGTTCTTTTTTACAATTACATACATTAATCGACAGGTGATGTATTGGTCCAAGTCATTTAAAACCACTGGGATTTGGCATCTTTCTTATAATGCTCATCCTTGTCTACCTTGTTCCATAGTTTGATATATATATATATATATATATATATATATATATATATATATATATATATTTTACCCCTTAGTAGACTGTGGAATGCTCAAGAACAAAGACTTTTAGTTGTGTTTATGTCCACTGAAGTTCTTACCATGGTGATAAATGAATCACATCCGTTTAAACCAAGGCAACAATGAAATTTACTTTTTCCTTTCCTTATGAGTTTATTTAAACATTATTGTGTATATAAATTCATGTATTGTAATACCTATCTAATTTGTAGATATATAAATAGTGAAACTTGATATTAAAATATAGAAGGTACAAGAACTATCAAAATGGCAGCATGAGGTGTGCCTCTGTAAATCTGCCCTGGAATTTACAACTAATCGAACAACCATAACTCCACAAAGGACAGGCAAGACGAAGAGGCCCACTACTGAATTCACCTAAAGGTGGGCAAATTGCACGAGCGGTGGGGAGGAGGGAAGGGAGAAGTGCGGAGACATACACACAGGCGCAGGACGCAGACCTAGCTCAGTGCTCCAAGCTCGCTGCATCCCAGAACTACCGCAGCTGTGGGAGAGGGAAGAACTCGGACTGCTAGGGCTCCATTTATGGCCCACAGGGCTGACGGGACAGCATATAACACGTCTGAACCCCACGCTCACTGCAGAGACCTCAGAGAAAAGACTGAGGGAAGAAGGCCGAAAATGGCCGTTTAAGCCCTCACTGATGAGCAGAGAACGGAAGCCATAGGCACTGAGACTAGCCGCCCCCTTCCTACTCTCCCAGGGCTCACCCCGCACCCAGCTGACCGGTGCTAGAAGTGGAACAGTAGCAGTGTCAGGTCAAAAGAACAGAATATTTGCTGTTCTGAGAACTGTGGACCACAGACACAGATTCGCAGCCCAACTAGTTCCGGCAAAGGGGAGGGAGCTGAGAAAGCAGGACCAGCTGTGGTGGTGATCTCTGCCATTGCTCTGGGCCACCTCTCACAACTCACTCCGCCCCGGCCCCACCTATCTGGGCGGATCCCTGCAGGAGTAAACAGAACTGCTGAAACATAGGGGCTCTGAATCTGGTGCAGGAAGAGCTTTGGAACTTCAAAAGATCTCCACATACCCACACAGACACTGCGCCCTGTGACCCAGGCAAACTATTAACAGAGAAGCCCATCTCCCAGGGAATCCCCCCATTGTGTGAGAAGCTGGAACAGTGCAGAGAAAACATAGCACTACCGTGTAAGAGAAAAAAAAAGGCTGCAGTCGGAGAGAAAATAAAACATTCTACCAGTAAGTGCTGGAAAACAAAAGAAAGACCTCTTCATATCAACCTGTGGCAGAAGCCACTCCTGTAGATGTCTAGAAAGAGAAATATTAAATCAGTAATTGCCATGAATAACAAAGGCAACAAGACAGCTCAGAAAAAAAAGTGAAAAGTCTCCAGAAAAGGAACTAAAAGATATGGAAATATGTGACTTAAATGACAGGGAATTCAAGATTGCAGTTCTGAAAAAACTCAACGAGATGCAAGAAAACACAGCAAGGCAGTTTAATGAACTCAGAAACACAATTAAAGAACAACATGAGCATTTCACAAAAGAGATTGAAATTTTAAAAGAGAACCAAATAGAATTTCTGGAGATTAACAACTCAATAGAAGAAATTAAGAATGAAATGGCCAGCTTAGGTAATAGAGTTGACCGGATGGAGAAAAGAATCAGTGACATCAAAGATAGAAACCTGGAAATTACACAGATGGAAGAAGAAAGAGACTTGAGACTTAGAAGAAATGCAAGAACTCTACAAGAACTTTCTGACTCCATCAGAAAGAGCAATATAAGAATAATGGGCATACCAGAAGGAGAAGAAAGAGAGAAGGGAACAGAGAATATGTTCAAACAATTTGTTGATGAGAACTTCCCAAACTTGTGGACAGAACTGGATCCTTGAATCCAAGAAGCAAATAGAACACCTAATTACCTCAATCCCAACAGACCTTCTCCAAAGCACATGGTACTGAAGCTGTCCAAAATCAACGACAAAGAAAGAATCCTCAAGGCAGCCAGGGAAAAGAACATGGTAACCTACAAAGGAAAGCCCATTAGATTATCATCAGATTTTTCAGCAGGAAACTCTACAAGCCAGGATGGAGTGGAACCAAATATTCAAAATATTGAAAGAGAGAAATTATGAGCCAAGAATAATATACCCAGGAAAGATATCCTTCAGATATGAAGGAGGAATAAAGACCTTTCCAGACATACAGAAGCAGAGGGAATTTTCTAATACATGATCTGCACTACAAGAAATACTAAAGGAGGCTATTTGACCACCATCAACAGGGACAATTTGTGGCAACCGAAACATAAAAAGGGGGGGAGTAAAGGCCTGAACCGGAATATGGGAATGGAGAAAGTAAGCATGCTGAAGAAAATGGAATACTCTAAGTATCAAACTTTCTTTTACATAAACTTAAGGGACACCACTCAAAAAAAAATCCAGAACTGAAATATATACTGTAATAAAAGAAGAAACAGAGGGAAACATCATAGAATACCACCATATAGAAATAATAGACAACAACAAAAAGGCTAAGAAACAATGGAGACACAGCCTTACCAGAAAACTAAAGATAGAATGACAGGAAATCCTCACATATCAATAATCACCCTAAATGTAAATGGATTGAACTCACTAATAAAAAGGCACAGAGTAGCAGATTGGATCAAAAAACTAAACCCAACCATATGCTGTCTACAAGAGACACATCTCAGCTACAAAGACAAGCATAGATTCAAAGTGAAAGGGTGGAAATTGACACTCCAAGAAAATGGTATCCAGAGAAAATCAGGTGTAGCCATACTGATATCAGATGAAACAGACTTCAGGGTGAAAAAGGTAACAAAAGACAAACATGGACATTTCATAATGGTAAAGGGGACTATACAACAAGAAGACATAGCAGTCATCAATAATTATACCCCCAATCAGGGAGCACAGAAATATACCAAGCAACTACTAACAGTACTAAAGGGAGAAATTGACCAAAACACAATTTTAGTAGGGGACCTAAATGCATCATTGACAGCTATGGATAGATCATCCAAACAGAAAATAAAGAAAGAAATAGTAGCCCTAAATGACACATTAGATGAAATAGACATAATTGACATATATAGAGCACTTCATCCTAAAACATCAGACTATACATTTTCTTCTAGTGTACATGGAACATTCTCAAGGATGGATCATATATTGGGACATAAAATCAGTCTCAGCAAATTTAAGAAGATTGAAATCATACCAAGCACATTCTCTGATCACAGGCTTTGAAATTGGATATCAACTGCAAAAAGAAAGCAGGAAAAAACACAAATATATGGAGATTAAACAACATACTTTTAAAGAACGACTGGGTCACAGAAGAAATTAGAGGAGAGATCAAAAGATTCATAGAAACAAATGATAATGAAAATACATCCTACGAAAATTTTTGTGATGCAGCGAAAGCAGTTATAAGAGGGAAATTTATATCATTACAGGCCTTTCTCAAGAAACAAGAAAAATCCCAAATAAATAACCTCACGTTACACCTTAAAGAACTAGAAAAAGAAGAACAAATGAAACCCAAGGTCAGCAGAAGAAAGGAAATAACAAAAATCAGAGCAGAAATAAATGAAATAGAGAACAAAAAGACAAGAGAAAAAAATAATGTGACAAAGAGCTGGTTCTTTGAAAAGATTTACAAAATTGACAAACCCTTGGCTAGACTCACTAAGATAAAAAGAGAGAAGACACTAATTAACAAAATCAGAAATGAAAAAGGGGAAGTTATCACGAACACCACAGAAATACAAAGGATCACCCAAGAATACTATGAAGGACTATATGCCACCAAATTCAATAACCTAGAAGAAATGGACAAGTTCTTAGAAACATATAGCCTTCCAAGGCTGAACCATGAAGAACTGGAAAATCTAAACAGACGGGTCACCAGTAACGAAATTGAATCAGTCATCCAAAACCTTCCCAAAAGCAAAAGTCCAGGACCAGATGGCTTCACTAGTGAATTCTACCAAACCTTCAAAGAGGATCTAATACCAATCCTGCTCAAACTCTTCCAAAAAACTGAAGAATAGACAGTACTCCCTAACGCATTTTATGAGGCCAACATTACCCTGATACCAAAACCTGGTAAGGACAACACAAAAAAAGAAAACTACAGACCAATATCTTTGATGAATACAGATGCAAAAATCCTAAACAAAATTCTAGAAAAATCCTAAAGAAATCCTAAAACAAATCCTAAACAAATTCTAGAAAACTCCTAAACAAATCCTAAAAAAATACTAAACAAATTGAATAAAACAATGCATTAAAAAGATTATTCATCACGACCAAGTGGGGTTCATCCCTGGGGCACAAGGATAGTTCAACATCTGCAAATCCATCAATGTGATACATCATGTAAGCAAAATAAAGGAGGAAAATCATATGATGATATCAATTGATGCAGAAAAATCATTTGACAAGATACAACATCCATTTATGATTAAAACACTTAATAAAATAGGTATAGAAGGAAAATAACTTAACATAATAAAGGCCATATATGACAAACCCTCAGCTAATCTCATAATTAATGGTGAAAAACTGAAGCCCTTTGCTCTATGTTCAGGAATACGACAGGGCTGTCCCCTATCACCTCTGCTTTTCAACATAGTGCTGGAAGTCCTTGCCAGAGCAATCAGGCAAGAGAAATAAATAAAAGGCATCCAAATTGGGAATGAAGAGGTTAAATTGTCATTCTTTGCAGATGACATGATGCTATATATAGAAAACCCTAAAGATTGCACCAAAAAGCTATTAGAAACAATCAACGAATACAGGAAAGTTGCCGGCTACAAAATCAACATACAAAAGTCCATTGCATTCCTATATATTAACAATGAAATCTCAGAAAAAGAAATACAAAAAACAATTCCTTTTGCAATTACAGCAAAAAGAATAAAATACCTAGGAATAAACTTAACCAAGGATATGAAAGACCTATACACTGAAAACAATGACATTATTTAAAAAAATTGAAGAAAACTCGAAGAAATGGAAAGACATTCCGTGCTCATGGATTGGAAGAATCAACATAGTTAAAATGGCCATATTACCCAAAGCAATATACAGATTTAATGTAATCCCCATCAAAATCCCAATGGCATTTTTAAAAGAAATAGAACAAAAACTCATCAGATTTGTTTGGAACCACAAAAGACCCCGAATAGCCAAAGCAATTTTAAGAAAAAAGAACAATACTGGAGGTATCACACTCCCTGACTTTAGCTTGTACTGCAGGGCTACAATAATCAAAACAGCATGATATTGGCAGAAAAACAGACACATAGACCAATGGAATAGAATTGAGAACCCAGAAATAAAACGACGTAAATATGGACAGATGATTTTTGACAGAGAAGCAAAAAAAAACATACAATAGAGAAAAAACAGCCTCTTTAATAAATAGTGCTGGGAGAATTGGATAGCCACATGCAAAAGAATGAAACTGGACTGCTATCTGTCACCATGTACCAAAATTAATTCAAAATGGATCAAAGACTTAAGCATAAGACCGGACACAATAAACTGCATAGAAAAAACATAGGTACTAAACTTATGGACCTTGGGTTCAAAGAGCATTTTATGAATTTGACTCCAAAGGCAAGGGAAGTAAAAGCTGAAATAAACGAATGGGACTATATGAAACTTAAAAGCTTCTGCACAGCAAAAGAAACCATCGACAAAATAAAGAGGCAACCAACTGAATGGGAGAAGATTTTTGCAGACAGTGCCTCCGATAAGGGGATAATATCCAAAATATACAAGGAACTCATGAAACTCAACAACAAAAAAACAAACAATCTAATTGAAAAATGCGCAGATGACGTGAACAAACATTTCTCCAAAGAGGACATACAAATGGCAAATAGACATATGAAAAAATGCTCAGCGTCACTAATCATCAGAGAAATGCAAATAAAAACCACAATGAGCTATCACCTCACCCCAGTCAGAATGGCTATCATCAACAAGACAAATAGTAACAAGTGTGGGAGAGGCTGTGGAGAAAAAGAAACCCTCATAAACTGTTGGTGGGAATGCAGACTGGTGCAGCCGTTTTGGAAGGCAGTGTGGAGGTGCCTCAAAAAATTACGAATAGAATTACCATATGACCTAGCAATCCCTCTCCTGAGTATCTACCCAAAAAAATCTGAAAACATTTATACATAAAGACACATGTGCTCCAATGTTCACTGCAGCTTTGTTTACGGTGGCCAATACATGGAAACCACCAAAATGTCCTTCGATAGATGAATGGATAAAGAAGTAGTGGTATATGTACACAATGGAATACTATTCGGCGGTAAGAAAAGATGATATAGGAACATTTGTGACAACATGGATGGATCTTGAGAGTATAATGCTAAGCGAAATAAGTCAGACAGAAAAAGCAAAGAACCATATGATTTCACTGATATGTGGTATATAAACCAAAAACGACAAAAGAACAAGACAAACAAATGAGAAACAAAAACTCATAGACACAGACAATAGTTTAGTGGTTACCAGAGGGTAAGGGGAGAAAGGGGTGGAAGATGAGGGTAAAGGGGATCAAATATATGGTGATGGAAGGAGAACTGACTCTGGGTGGTGAACACACAATGGGATTTATAGATGATGTAATACAGAATTGTGCACCTGGAATCTATGTAATTTTACTAACAATTGTCACCCCAACAAACTTTAAAAAATAAATAAAGACATACTCTTATACTTGAAAAAAGAATGGAAGCTAGCACGTGTGTTTACATGCATGTTGATGTTATAACTAGCAATTTTATGATTACTAAAAACTAAGAATTGAAGTTACATCTTGGAGTGGGTTGATATCATCAATCCACTTCTCTCTTTCCATCTCTGCACAATACTCAACAATATCATGAAAAAAACAACACTTATTTTTAAATAGGATTAGGTAATTACATTGAATAATATATAGAAATAAAATATAGCCATTACCAATATTTATATATGAAACTATTAGGTATATTAATAAACTTAATTTCATAGTAATACTTAATAAAGACATTTATAAATTGATGTGAGAAAAAAAGACAAAAACATGGCATCATCTCAATACGATAGTTTTAAGATAGAAATTCAGCCCAGACTGGTAAAGACAAGAATGCCTTAACTTTTTTATCTGTCTTCTCATACGCAATTCAAGTATAAGCCAGTCAGAATTATACTTCCACCCTAATAAGCTCCTACTCCAATCTTGCCTATGTTAGT
The DNA here is from genome assembly GCF_004115265.2 of Rhinolophus ferrumequinum. Classification (NCBI taxonomy): domain Eukaryota; kingdom Metazoa; phylum Chordata; class Mammalia; order Chiroptera; family Rhinolophidae; genus Rhinolophus; species Rhinolophus ferrumequinum. The sequence goes on along the minus strand of NC_046295.1, from coordinate 27,914,106 downwards.
AAATAATGCCACCATTCAACCAGCTTGCTGGAGTAAAAAACATGGGAATTATATGTAACGTATTTCTCCTATTCTTCTCACACATGGAATGATCACTACGGCCTGAATTTGATTTTCAATTTCTTCATGGTTAAAGTGATGTAATAATAACTGTATCACAGAACGGCAAATATATGTATAATGATACTTACTTAGCATTCTCTTCTAATGGTTTTGATTAACAGTTATAACAGTTGATTGAATTCACACTTTAAAGGTCAAATGCAAAGTTTAAAGTGCAAAATTAATTAATTTTCTTACTAGTGTAGTAGTTGGGTTTGGATAATTTTAAAGATAAATTTTAGAACTCTCTCACAGAATTTCATCCTTTTCGTGGAAAAGAAATTTTAATTACATTTCTTTAGATTACAGCAACTAATAATTTATTTCAAGTAAACTATATCTATGTGTATGCATTTCAATATTTACACACACAGGTGTAAGAGAAGGCAAGCTGTGAATCTAATAAGAAGAGCTACGGATTATTTGTAAAGATTCCCTTATACAGCCTGTGTTTAAAACTGAAAAAAAAAAATGATGAGTCCTAAATGTTAATATATCCAGAAATATTATCGACAGTGATCACCATTTATGAGCTTGATAATTGCTATTGAAGCACCACTATTGATATACAAATATAAGAATCGTTTTTCTAAAGGACGTCTTCAGCCTTTAAGAATCGCTTCTCTTCTCATATATTAACTATATTTATGAACTATGCTAGAATTCAATGCTCATAAGAAACCAGATTTGACATATCTGCTCGGACATGCAATTAGATCAGCTCTTTTTCCATTTTAATCCTAATACAAGGGTTTCTAATTTAAGCATTCAAACTAAATTGAACCCTATAAGGTCTGTCAACTTCCTCTACAAAGCTCTTTTGTTAGACAGTTCCATCAAAAGTTAGACAATTCGTTTTACTAGGAAAAGAACTGATCAGTAGAAAAATAAATTGTATCCTTAATGCATGGACAGATCACTGGATTATTGCTAATGTATTATTAGTCAAGCAGAATCTCCTTTTGAAGGAGCCTTGCAGTCCATGTCATAAACTGATTAAAAATCAGTGAGCAAGTACTTTCTACCTTTGTTGTATATTAATGAGAAACCGTCTATCCCAGAAAGTCTTTCTGAACTAGTAACCTCTAGCTTCCTGAAACTAGACCATATAAGAGCTGTGTAAGCAAAAAAAGTTTTCCCCATCAGTCTTTAGTATAGGTTATATTTTAAAATTGAGTTTATTTCAATTAATTAAAACTTTATATATATTTATCTGATTCTCAGTCTTTGTACTCAAATTCCTAGACATGGGCAAGTAATAAAGCAGCATCACTCTTCTCTCCGTGTGTGCATATTTTGTTTATATTAAGCAGGAGGTAAGAAAAGGGCATTGTGTGTATATGAGAGAGACAGGGAGAGTGGAAAGAGGGAGAGAGAGAAGCAAGGAGGGAGGAAAAGAGGTTACGAGGGGGAGGGAGGCAGGAAGACTTATTCAGAAATTGACAGCTATATTTCTATTCAGTCTGTTGTTAGAGCTGTATACACTTACAAAATAGCAGCTGAATGAAATCATGTTAGAGTGGAACATTTTTAGTGAAAAGACAAAATAGATTTTTTTCATTTAATATCAAATATATATATAAAAAGTTACTGTGATAGGACATGGAAAAAAGAAAACTAACATCGATGGGGGTCTTGCCATGTTCTGTTATTACAGTTTTCTATATATATGGGATCTTAAATATTCAGTTGAGAAATTGAGGTTCCATGAAATAAAGTATCGTACTCAAAGCCTTCAGACAGTTGAAAGGACAAGTATTCAAACCTAGTTCTGAGATACATCAAAGCCCATTCTTTTTCAGCTATATCCCCGCATCCTACATGTACGACTGACAAAATAGTACCATTTGAATTCATTTCTATCCTTCTTTTCCTAGATCACATTAAATATATTATTATAAAAGTAAAGTCTTCAAATGATTTTTTTTTCCAATGAAATATTTCTTTTGTGGTATTGAGATAAACTAAGAAATTTGCCCACCAAAATTCCAGGGAGCATATTATCAAGAATTTGGTAATTTGATTGAAGTGATATACCATATTTCAAATGTTCATATTTTTTTTTACTTGTTTCAATAACCAAAGAATGGGCATAAAGTCCAAAAAGAGGGACTATAGAAAGTATGATAGGACCAAAGTAATATATCCCAAGTTTTAAAGAAGCAGATGCTGTGTATACAAAAAAAAAAAAAAAAGTTGTCAATTAGTTGGTATAAGTTTTCTTTCTGAATGTAAGTTTTTCAATAGCTATCCATATGTCAAATGTATATACCCTTTGACCCAAAAATTCTACATCTGGGCATTTATACCGAAAAAATTAATATGCATATGAATAATAACTGAAGCCCTATTCATCATATCAAAAAATGAAACGATAAAATATTCATTAGTAATGGATTAGCTAATTAAAATATTGTACCTCTGTAAAATGTTGTATTGTACAGCCATTAAAAGGGCAATATAGATACAAATTTATTGCTATACAAATTGTCTGTGAAACATTGTAGACTGATAAAAGCTCTTTCAAAAACAAACAGTATATAAATTATAATCCTATTTCTGTAACATGTACAATTTTTCCCTTTCATAGAGAGAATGTGCAACTAGGATATTGTCTTTCCCTGGTGGAAATTTGTGTGGTTTTTGTTTCTCTTCTTATTAGTTATAATTTTAAAGTTACACACAACTCAATTTTACAAAAATTATGATAGTGTTTAAAAAAACCAAAATATTATTACTACTACTAATTATAATAATAATGGGATATCTATTTTAAGTCATTGACCTTGTATTTAATCAGTTGGCAAATTCTGTTAATTCATTCTCCACGTCTTATATTTTAGCTTCTACTATTCTTGTTAAGATTTTTATTTTATTTCAACTATACTGCTACAGCAGTCTCTCATACTTCCATCTATTTTCTTTCCTCTTTAATGAATTACATTCCAAGAGATGGCTGAACTAATATCATAATAATCAAACAAAACAACATAAGTAGAATGTTAAGACCAGTATCAGATTCCTCTTTCACCCGCTTTTGCCCTTAATTCTCCCCCTTTCTTTCCATGGATACATTGTTGCTTCTGAATCATCAACAAAAGTCCTGGGTATGGATCATTTGAACTACTGATAAACATGTTTTATTAGTATTATTATTAAAAAATGAACAACACCCATTCTTTTTCTTTAAAGATATTTCATATTTACCTACAAAATGCAAAATCAGTGAGATGCAAATTTCTTAGCCTAATATTCCTTTATAGTTTTGGTTCTTCTTCACTTGCGTTTCTCCAAGTGCTTCATTGACAACTGATTTACTCATAGTGGGAACCTCAACTCACCTTCTCTAACTTCCCTAATTTTTTTCTTACACCAATGTGTCCTCTTGCAGCAGTGCCTTCTTCAACCATTTCCACCTTTATCAAAGCCTACATAGTCCTATATCTTGCTCAAATTCTTGCTCAAATTCTACTCTTTCTCTAAAGCTTCTGAGATTATCACATTTATAATTAACCTCTCTCAACCTCACTTTCCAAATAAATGTTTTCCTTTTCTAATAGTGCTTAATAGTGTCTTAATAAAGTATTGAATGAGTCTATGAATATGTGACCAGAGCTAGCAAATCCTCCTCTCCTTCACTCACTGGTTTTCATGAATGTCATAAGACACTGTATGTCAATGCATTTCATAAAATACACAACAGTAAAATGTAAGAAATTATTACTTTAATTACATATAGCGGTATTATTGTCTACTTCTTATAAATTAGATCTATTCTTAAGAGTGAATTCATTCAATAGTCCAGAGATTTTCTGAATAATACAAGTACTCATAGAGAAGGCCGATCACCTAGAAGCAACAACTGGACAATCAAACAGTTGGAGTACCTGGCAATTCCTGGGAAATGCCTAAAGAGATGATTGACAAACATTAGTATGTCTCTGAGTCAATTGTGATGCTTATCAAAATGTAGACTTTCAGCATGTAAGCCAGAAATAAATATTCTGAGGTCCATGGAGTGGGGAGGGGTATGTGGTGATCTTCATTTTGTCAAGTGTCCCGCATGACTTTGCTGCAAGTCGCCTGGTGGGTCCTGCTTTGCAAAACGTCCCCTTAGAAACACTACACTTGCAATTATTTCTAAATGTTTATGGCCTGCATAGATTAAGAACCTGCAGTGAATAAAATTCTTGTGAACTGGGCAGACTATTGTCCATCTTCCAGTTCAAAATCAGAGCTACAATCATAGATCCTCAAATCAAACAATAGTTTGCTTTGTCAAAGCTGAAACAAAATGATCCCCACATAGCTTTTGAATAATAAGCTCTCAGTTCCAACTCACGGAAAGCAACAGCAGCTTTTAAAACAAGAACTCATTATAAGCAAGACTGATAAAAGGATATGAATTCCAGTGCCATTCTTTTTTTCCTTAGTCAACACTATTGAATAACCATCTGGACCTGACAATTTATTTCCAGAATAGTCTTTAGCAAGACTTCACATTTCCTCTCTAGAAATTAAAAACAAACAAAAAAATTTTTTCAAAGGATTTTGCTTATTGGTGAAATTTTTTTCCTAATTACAGTATTCAAAGTATAAATTAGGTCTGATTTGGTTACCCTGAGACATACAATATTACAGTATATTGTATTAATCCTTAAATGTCTTCTTAATTACTATTGCCTTTTTAGTACACTGTTTTATCTATTTTCTTCTAAATTGATCCAATTAAGTTTTGATTGGCCTTTTTTCCCCCTCTGAAATTATAAACTAACTCTTATCTTCTTTGCTCTTAATAGATTTGTTCATTCAGCATAAAGAGAAATTCAGTTGTACTAATCATTTAAACCATAAACTTGCCCCTGGCATTTGTTAATACTCCAAAGGTATTTGTACCTATTTACTTATATTATTATTTTTAAGCTCTTAATTAGTTCAGCTAACTGATTTTCTTTTCCTCTTAGATTAATACGATTTTATAAATTTAGGACACTGATGTCAATAATGATTCCTATAAATTGCCTTCACTTTCTCCTACATCTCCTACCTTACAAGAAGCTACTCTGGGAACCATTATCTCCTTGGGGACCAATCTTAAAAGTACACCTTGAATGACATTTTTTTCCCTCACATATTTCCTTTAAATTAAGTCCTAATTAGCTGCTGTAATGCAAAATATTCGTGAATTGGTAAATTAGAATATTTGTTCTCCTTCCCTCTATTCTGCAATGCCAATAAGATGTAATCTTACCTTTCATAGCTTCTCAGATGGACAAGGAGCACAATAAATAGAGACTCTAATAGTACAACTGACAGTGCCTGCTATTCCTGATTGGTATGAAATTAGTTCTAGACCAAACACAGGTAATCCATTTTTTATCGCTAAGAAACTGATATTATAAAAAGAAGAGCCAAAAATCAAAGTGGTGTATCCAATTGAGTTATTAAAACCATATGTGAGGGTAAAGGGGGTCAAATAAATGGTGACGGAAGGAGATTTGACTTTGGGTGATGAACACACAATGCGATATATAGTTGATGTATCATAGAAATGTACACTTGAAACCTATATAATTTTATTAACTAATGTCACCCCAATAAATTTAATTCAAAAATTTTCTATGCAAAATGTAAAACAAAAAAATGTGAGTACTTTAGAAGGAATGGATGGACACCGAAGTTAAGGTGTCATTTTAAACTAATTAAAATAAAAGATGTAATTTAATGTGTGTTTTAAGTATTGAAAACAGTTTCTAAACTTGTCCAAATATCACATTTATTGAACTATCTGAAAATAAATGTGTCATAGCGGAATACTGAAAAATCCACAAGTTATTTGTTGTATGTTTGTAAGAGTTAAAAACTAAATTTTCATAGAAACTTGGCCCATTTCAATTGACATCAGTATCCTTCCATATCATTTTTACAATTAAAAACTATGCAGCTAAAACAATGAAACAGAAATTCTCTTTATGATAAGAATTTTGAAGATCATGTACATGAATATTGTCATCATTCACAATTTAAATATTGAAAAACATATATGATTACAGCCACATGTCCATTAAGATACACTTTTGATTCAATGATATTATCAACTGCAGTAGTTTTTCTAATTCATTCATCGTTGCTCTTTATAAGTATTTGATTGGTCCTTCCATTTCGTTTTAGATTATTTGCAACACTTCATCAGATAGAAAGAACTAAAAACTTTAATCATCTCACAGTAAATAAGAGTAATAGTAGGAATAATTTGTATTAAACTAAAAATAAATATAAAATACCCAAAAAGTCTGTTTAATGTAGAAAAACTGAAAGCAACGAGATCAGAGTAGCTAAGAGGAGAGACCCACAGTTGCCACAAAAATGCCTGCATCAAACATCCAGCCAAAAGGAGATTATGATTGGGGAGTTTTTATGAGATTTGATGGGAAGAATAAAAATTGCCACAGTACATTAAGCCATCAGTATTTGTTAGGGGTACATTTGAGAGGGTGAAACAACTTTTACAGCCTGTGTAACTGCTGTGAAAAATGAATCACATGAAGTGATCAGTGCGGTGGAGAGATGCTGTTCACAGGGTTACAGGATAAAACAAGGTGAGTATTACTTATTAGAATATGTAAATAAAGAGACCCGACATCATTCTACATAATTCCATATTATAACCATAACATTATTTTCTGAGAATAGTTATAACAAATTGAAATAAGCACATGTAGTAAATTCTGTTACCTAGATAAGAGGGTCAAATATATGGTGATGGAAGGAGAACTGACTCTGGGTGGTGAGCACACAATGTGATATATATATATAAAAATGCTGTATTATAGAAATGTACACTTGAAACCTATGTAATTTTACTAATCATTGTAACTCTAATAAATTTAATTAAAAAATAAATAAATAGAAGTAAATAAATAAATTGATGATTTATAAAGGACAAAATATTTTATTTTATTTATTTATTTTTTAAGGAGGGTGCAGCTCACAGTGGCCCACGCGGGGATCGAACTGGCAACCTTGGTGCTACCAGCACCACACTCTAACCAACTGAGCTAACTGGCCACCCTGACAAAATATTTTAAAACATTTAAAATTGTCCATATAGGTGGACTGCTTTAATGATATTATCTACATTTAGATATTCCTTATTTTGTGCATGCTATTTTAAGTACTTTATTAAAGATTAACTCATTTAATACTCAAACAATCCTATAAGAATACACTATTACTATTCTTATTTTACACGAGGAATAGAATCACAGAGAAGTTCAGTAACCTGCCTGATAACACACAGATAATAAATAACCATGATGGAATTCCTAACCAGTTTAATCCTGGAGCTCATAATCTAAACTATTATACTTAGCTACATCACAGAGAGAATGGTATTAAAAATATATTAATCTATTTATCTGTCTAGTCTCTCGATTTAGTCTTTAGGGAAACCCTGAGAGAAAGTTATTATTCATCCAGTTTCACTACTGAGAAAACACAGACTAAAAACATTTGGTAATGCAAGATTAAAGAGCTAGTAAATATACTCTAGATACATAACCTGAATCTGTGTAACTTTAATGCCTGAAGATGAAAAAAAGTTCTATAAGTGTTAAAGACATATATTTAGATAGTAAAGTATATGCATTTATTCAATCTCAAATATTTACTGACATTTATTCTAGATTTGGTATAACAGGCAATAAGAGCCCTGTTTACCACAGGGAAGACAGGCATATTTAGTGATGATAATAATATAAAAACTGGAATTATAATATGAAGCTATGTACAAATTCTCAACACTGCAAAAGTTTGTTAAAAATAGTGACTCACATACAACTTTAAAAGACTGAAAACTTGGTATAAATTTTGGATCTAATTGTAGAGAATTATCCAGCATTATGCTTTTCACTATACATTTTGAACATCCTGTTCATAATCCTTATGCACTTAAAAACTCTGAATAATGCATTTAGTTATGTATTTATTTGTTGTATTGCTAATTTTCATTATTCCCCCATTAGGCTTAGCTGCAGGAGGAAAGGACCATGCCTGCTTCACTTGCCAAGATATACTTACAGCCTATTAAGTTGTTCAGTGCAGAAAAAAACAAAAATTCAAAAATAGGCATTAATCAATGTTGACATGATTCAACTTATTACCAGGTAGAAATTCTACTTTGAAGAGAATGGCATACTAGAAACGCTGAGGTTTTGTCTACTGGAAACAACTAAACCTGCATTATATATACACACATACATATACATATGCATATATATGTATATGTATATGTATGTATGTGTGTATATATATGTATAGGTATATATATAATTTTGTTGCATTGCTGAGTTTACATGTTACCAAATTGCCAATGCTAAAAAAAACAAAAACAAAAACTCCATGTTCATGAAGAGAAATTAGAACTGAGAACAGTGATAGTAAACAAACACAAAAAGGGGGGTCATTTTGAAGGTATATCTTAGTATAAGTATTAGTAGAAGTATGTGGAAGGAAACTGAATTTGTATGTGAAGGGAAAGCTAAGACTTCTAGATTACGGTCAAGACTCTTCAACAGACTAAAGGGATCCATGTTTGTAGTGTCCTCTGGCTCCTGGAAGAAACAAACACAAATCATTTCTGGATAAAAGAATTCTACCACAAAAAAAGGGAAGAACCCTTAGGTAGTCCATAGGCAAAGATTAATGAAATATGAACCTTTAGACAAGATAGATATGTTATTTGAGAGACATACATATACAATAAGTACAGTGAAAGATTGAAACTAAGGGATATCAAATTATAAGCCAGTCAAATATTTACCTGAAAATGCTGTTAACTATGTTAATATTACAAAAATTAAACTGTAAGATTAAATGACTTTTAGATACAGAAATTATCGTTATATTATGATAAAATATTAAATTTACTAAAATATAAAATAATTCTAAATGCCCATGCATAAAATAAAAAGTGATTTATATCTATATAAAGAAAAAATATGTTTTATATCACTGATGGGCTAGGGTGTGGTGAGGGAAATGGATTGGAAATTTTGCAATAATAGTGAGAAATAAGAACCCACTTCTCTCAACTATTAATTGGTCATACAGACAATAAAAATAGCTAAGCTACAGAAAGTTTTAAGAATGAAATAGCAAACTTTATTTTGGGTCACATGGGATATGTAGAATCCTGTATACAAAAATAGAAAAGGAATTTTTTTCATGTCAAAGTCATATTCAATATTTATAAAAATTGACCACACTCTACCCCGTAAGACAAATCTAAAAAACAAATGGGATTTTTGTCAATCGCACTATGATAGCACTTAAATTAAAAGTCAATGATGAAGATAAACAGAGAATCTATATTTTGAAATTAACCACTTTATCTCATGAGTCTTTAAAGAATCTATTTAAAATTATTTTGAATTGAATGGTTAAGACATTTCTTGGCATGAAAATCTGCAGCATGCAGTGAAAGAAGAATTTTCATGGTAAAGTATAAGCTTAAATGCTTATAATGAAAAAAGAAAGAAAAAAATGACTGGAAATTGATTAGTTAACGCCCAATCCATATTGTGAAGAAGGAGCATCAGGATAGCCCCCAAAAACAATCAAATAGAAAACAATGACAAAACAGAGAAAAATCAAAGGTAAAAGTTAGTTCTTTACAAATGTAATAATAAGAAATAAAAGAAAATTCTAAAAATAATTATTTAGGATTTAAAAGAGAATGAACAAATACCCAATAATGGTGACATTTTAAAAGACACAGATACAGAACTAAAACAGATTTAATAAAAACAAAAACAAAAAAGAAAAACTACAAAATGTATTCTAGTAATTTGAAAAGATATATAGTATAGATAAAGACTTAAAGTAATATAACATAAATTTTGCTTAAGGATAAATGGAAAAAATCTGAATTTTACTATAAAGAAAACAATATAGATATCCAGGTCAAAATGATTGTACTGGTAAGTTCTATTAACATAAACAGATTCTTCTAGAGATTTAAAACAGAGATACAGTTTCATAACTCATTCTATGAAATTAATATAACCTTAGTATTTAAAAAAAAATAACAGAACAGTATGAGAGATACAAATTATACCCGATTTCACTATGATCATTGATGCAGGCATTCTAAACAATATATTACTCAAATCCACCAATAAATACAAATGGTAAGACATCATGGCCAAGTTTAATTTATTTGATTATTGCAATAGTTCTTTTACATTAAAGGACTACAAATATCATTCACTACATGAATAGATTCAATTATAAAAAAGTAGATGATTACCTTAAAATATACCATAAAAGTATTTTATGCAGTCCTATATTTCATTATTTAAAATTCCTCGCAAAGTTATTAAATAAGAATATTTTATGTTGCTAGTTAGATACCTTAAGAATATCTACTAAAAATCATAGCAAACATCATTGTTAATGGAGAAATGTGAAAGGCATTATTTAACAAAGGTTCGCATCTCCCCATATATCCTCTAAAAAAAGTACAGAATAGTAAGAAAACAAATTAAAACTCCACAGATAATAAATGATCTTATCATAACTGGAAGAGTCCCAAACTTTAAAACAACTGTACATATGAAAAGAAAAAGACACTAAATTCTAGTAAACGACCTTTTACACTCCTGTGGGAAGATTTATGATGATCAAGTACAGTGTGCAAAACTCCGAAGGCAGAGAGAAGAGAGAATCAAATTACATCTAAAATTTCTCTAAAACCAGTGCCAGAAAGAGAAAGTCACTCTAGATAAAAATACTACCCACTACCTCAATTCTCCCCTATTAAAAATGTTCCTGGTAAATGAGAGTTCTGATGCTAGGAAGGAGAGTAAAGCATGCACAATTTAAAGAGGTAATTTTCAAAGTTTTTTTGAGAATCGAAGTTGCAAAAGGAAGTGATGCTTTTTGGCAATTGAATGGTGAAGGGGGAAAAACAAAGGGGGAAATTGATTGATTAAAAAAAGAGACAAAACAAACATTACTCATCCTCTCTCTCTGTTCCTTTCTCTTTTTATTCTATTCCCCAACACACACACATAAACCACTCTGCTATACAGAAAAGAGGGCATCATTGATCTAGGAATATTGCAACATAGAGATAAATTTATACAAGTAGGATAAACACTAAACAAAGATACTGAATATGAGTTCGGACAATTTAGTTCTTGAACTCATACTAGAAAAAGTGCTACAAACGTCAGTGCTGAATATCACTATGGTCACCTTTGAAGTACTCCCTTTGGGAAGCTATGTATCAACGTAGCACCTAGTCCACCCTTGAAAGCAATTTTGGAACTCTTTTTCTGGAATGGCCATCAGAGCTGTTGTCCTATTACACTTTATGTCCTGAATGGCATCAAAATGTCTTCCTTTCATTATTTCCTTTATTTTCCAGTAAAGAATGAAGTCACTGGGTGCCAGATCCAGTGAATAGGGAGGGTGTTCCACTACAGCTATTTGTTTACTGGCTAAAAACTCCCTCACAGACAGTTACCATGCGAGCTGGTGCAAGAGCCATGAATTGTTGGAGAAAAGTTTAGGTCATCTAACTTGTTCACATAGCCGTTTCAGCACTTCCAAATAGTAACTGTGGTTAACTGTTTGTCCAGGTGGTACAAATTCATAATGAAGAATCCCTCTGATTTCAAAAAAAGGTTACAAATATCATTGCAACAAGTTCGCAAACTTGTCACACCTCATATATAATCAATAAATAAAAACTACCTATAAAATGAACAAACTGTCATAAAGCATAGATTCAAAACTACAGTCCCTGTGCCACGTGATAGAATTATACTCTAGCTACAAATTGATCTGGCTGAAAAATTATAATCAAATGGATCAGTCTTTTATGACTAAGTAACAATTTACAGAGGAATACTTTAAGCAACATCACAGGATGACAGCAGCAAATTCCAATTGTGAGAACATTTACAAAATATGCAAACATAGGCCAGGCCAAACTAGTCGGGTATACTAGATTCTCCATTCTCATGCTGATTAACAGAGGTACCATAAAAATAAAAATATCCAAAACTGGGAGGGCCTCATCTGTCAATTCAATTGTTCTCTGTGACTCAAAGATGTTTTGATTAAAAATAAAATAAAGGTGTAAGAAATATTTATTTCTGCCAATCTTTCTAGAAACATAGAGTCTGTCAATAATTTTCAGAATAAGTAACAACACACAGGAGTAAAATAGTGTGCTTACTCAAATAGCAAAACTGATATAAATAAGCAAAACTGTCATACGAGTATCTGAATATATCTCTTGCTTTGGAATATAAAATAATCCATGTCTATTTCTGTTGAGAACAATATTTTTAAAATAATATTTTCCTTTCAAATTTTCCCCAGATAAATATGCTATCAGGGAAACAATGAATACTGCTAAGATTCACTTACACTTGACAGTTATATGACTCCCAATAGCTTCTCAATCTTACAAAGATATTTTATTTCAAGCAATCCTGTCAAGGTAATTTTTCATCACAACTATTTTTCTACTTAAAATGATAAAAAGTCTTTATCTTCCGTAATCTACAAAAAAGATAAATGAATTTTCTGATTTGCTGGACTAGGATATTTCAAAGCTAAGACTCCACAATATCGAATTCATATTTAAATATAATGCTTTAAAAATGAGAAAATAAACAGAAAGGCTCATTTTGGTATTACTTGTGCATCAAGATCAGAAATTACAGAATACCATTTTTTTTTCAGAAATTGCTAGAACTATTGCTAGTTTTAGATTAAAAAGTTTATAACACAAATTGTTTCATTACAATCATTTAGTTAGCCTCTACTAATGAGAAACAATCTTATAGATAGTCCCAAAAGTGATAAATTCAATAATAGTTTGAAAGATATTTTACCTCGTAATTGTACAAATGCTACAAATTAGTATACTAATTATTTTGTTATAAGGCTTTAGTTTCTCAATTTACTCATTTTTATTTTATTTTTTCTTCCTAATCTTTGTGATACCACATACATTTTCTTACAATTAGTTATATATTTTTAATCTGAGGAGTTGATAGTCTGATTGAAAGCTATCACTCACTATAGGAATTATAGAGGTGACTTATAATCTATTAAAACTTCACCCACCACAATGTGGCCAATTATTATTAATTATTAGAATGTTATGTTAAAATAATCAGTAAACATCATTCAAAGCTAAAATACCTAGCTAACATGAAATGTATCTCTTTTTTGGTCATTTATAAACCTGATTTTCATCTTATTGAAATGTATAGAAACAAATAGATCAAGAGTAATTAACTGTACAAATTACGTTCTTTAAACAAGTAAAGGCAAAGATGTGAATTATTAGAAAGAGTTACTGGAAAGAGTTGGCTGGTCATTACTTACTAATAAAATATTACTTGAAGGTCTGACGCCCTGGTATCTTGAGTTATTTCCAGCATCCCTTCTTGGGATAAAGAGGAGGAAATGATGCAAATTCATAACTATTTGGGGGTTAACTGATATAGGAAGAAGAGAAAATAAAGCATGATTTAAAGAGAGCGTTTTGCTGCTTGAGCGACTGACTCCCTGCCAGACCACACAGACCACCTACCCTCCTCACATGGGTGAGTTGAAAAAGTGCAGGTTGTTCTTCATCTCACTTTTGTGAGCATTAACTTCATGGTACACTCTCTTGCTTCTGACAGACTTAATGGCCCACAAAATATGGGATGAAAAGATACAGGAGTTCACATAATATATAACTTGTGATTCACTCGTTTGGACTCTGGAATCCTTCCATTCTCCAAGCTTAAACTCTGGCAGTTGTCGTGGTCAGCTCTATTGGTGGAGTTGGCAGAGATGGGAGGTTATTACTGCGACGGTAACTGTGAAACTAAGGTCTCATAGTAATTGATTTCTAAGCTGTTTCGCAGACCTAAAATTCTAAAATTCAACCTTTGTTGGATGACTGTTAATGTGATGTGAAAACTGAAAAAAATTCAAATGCTTTAAGGATAATATCGACATAGCCAACAAACCAGAGCTTCATACACATTAAATAAAACAGGATACCATGGCCTACAGTGGCACGATAGAAAGAGAATTAGGGAAGTTGCCTGGAATCCTGGTTTTAGAAACTGGGTTCCTCCACATAATCAATGCATTGCTTTTGAGAAATTACTTAATTTGTGAGCCTCACTCTCGTCATCTATAAAACAGGAATAGTATAGTAATTAAGGTGTCTTTCATAAGTATTTAGGTGGGAAGTAAATGAGGACTACCACAAACCTAGCACCTAACGGTTGTACTTGTATAGCTGTGTGTGTGTGTGTGTGTGTGTGTGTGTGTGTGTGTGTATGTGTGTCCTTGTGCAGTTGAATACTTCACAGGTATATATGACTGTATTCTAATAAAAAGTATACTTATAAATTTGGTGTTTCCAGTTATCTAATGAGATTGGTGATTCTAAGATACTGTTCTTTCAATAACCTTATTACAGTAAAAGTTACAAAATTATCGAAAATGATTTAGCCCTGTGCTTATGTCTAACTGGGATGTTCATTTCCTCGCTGCATTTCGAAGCCGTAGATGATTCATTAAAGGGCATGTCAGTTATGGAGTGGCACAGCCATCTGGGCATCTCCCAACCCCTTCCATCTCCCTTTCTTCAAGATTTCACCAAAAGGAGAGTCACAGCATAGAGATGGATATGCCCCGGATTTATAGAAGTGAATCCCAGATTTTTGATTTCACAACGTTTAAAAGAATGAGAATCAACATAACTCATGACATAAGGTTACTGCACTTATCAAAAAAAATGATTAAAGATAACTTTTAAAATATACATATAATATTTTTCATTTTAAAATATAAAGCATATTGAGTTTGTGAAAGAGCACTTGCCACCAAAAAGAAACAAAACCAAAAAAAACTAGTTAATAGGTGATACCGTCAAAGAATAAAGGATCATCTCTTTAAATTGACCAAATAAATCTTTCTGAATATCTCACTATGTTGTTCTCATTTAGCTCTTTTATAGTGAATTGATAAAAATTTTGCCACAGAGCAGCATTTGGGAACCCCTGCTTTACTTCACTTTTCAAATTCATAACAGATATTTCAACACAAATGTATTTTAGAAAGAAAAATATATATTCTAAAAATTGAAATACTGATCAAAGCTGATTTTTTACATTTACTTGAATCTGTAATACAGTTTTTAAATTAATGTAATGAGACATTAATATTTTCAAAGTGTCTTAAACTGAATGATATTGTTCTTTCTGTAGTGTGATCCTAAGGTGTGAAGTCCTGTTTCCTTGGTTAATAGATTGTTTTCTTCATCAACTCTATGTTTTTATATTGGATAAAATCATTATTGGAATCATTATATTGGAATCATTATTTCAGAGTATAAGACATTAAAATATCTGAATTGACAGGGTTCTCTTTATTTTTTCCCTATGTCTACTTTCTAGTTACCTGACATCCGTGATGAATACTGCCCGCATGTAATATTTGAGTAGTATCAAAACAAATGGTGTATAAAGATATGATCTCCATACATAACCCTCCTGAAGGTAATATTGTCTAAACCCAGCATGCCACCACATGTCGGCCCCGACTGCCTCCCATGTGACCTTTTGTCACTTTGATATCTCTTTTAATCAGACCATCCACAAAGAAGCAAACACCACATGAGGCTGGAAGAGATTATTTCCCCTCTCCTTGTATCTTTTATCTCCTTGAAGAAAATTAATCTGTTCCATGTTATCCCTGTACAGCAAGCAATTTTAATAATAGAAAAGTGAATGTTGAGTTTAGCGGTTGCTTTAATTAAAAGGTGATCACTAGAGGGTTGATTTCCTAGCTAGTTGTTGACTTATGAACAGAAAATAATTGGCACATAAAAACCAGCAAGAGAGACAACACTCAGGACACAGAAGCTGTTGACAGTAAGAAAGTAATAACGCGGTAAAATCATTTATGTTTATATTGGGTATGCTGTGTTTATGTCTGTGAGTATGTCCAGTTATTAGCATTCCAAGGCTTAGCAAAGACATCACCTTGAACTTTCTTCCGAGTCATTACTCATTCTCTGTCTCTGACAATTGATGAGCTTGACAATCTCGTTAAACTGCCAAATATATAATTTGCAGTGGCTGTAACTCGCCAGCCCCTGGGTAATAGCAAAATGATGGTTTAACACAAACCTGGCAATGATCTTAATGAAAAATTTGTTTTATAAGCCAGGTTGCTAGCACGTCATCCTCCTTGAAGTCTGCACTGACTTAAGGCAAAACTGTAAAATTAGAGGACAGGGGTAAGATTAGGTGATCTTTTCAGGCTCTTCTAACCTGGATTTCTCTGATCCTATACTTGGGTTATCTTCTTCATACTCCTAACAATATACTCTTTATTTTTTTCCTAATGACTTTCCCTGGTATCTTCTTTATATACTGAAAATACTTACATTTTCTATCAACTGCAGTCAGCTAATAATTCAGGATTTGTGTTTAAGATGGTTTTTCAAGGTTTATTTCTGAAGAACAATAAAATGATACATTGTTTTTTGTTTGTTTTTGTCTTTTTGTTTGCTTTTGTCTTTTTTTTTGTTTTGTTTTGGTAGTAGCTGTTGTTTCTCTTTTTTTTATTTCTGGTGGGGTAGATTGATATAAGGGTTTGTGGGATGGAGGATGACAGTGAACCTTCTGAGTATTAGGGCAAGAGAGGAAGGCTGGGAAGGAGGTTACCAGCTTGGGAGTCCACCCTAGGAAGTGCTAGGAGAGAGAGAAGCCCACGGCCAGGCACTGTTGCAGTATCCCAGAATTTTCTCAGGGACTAAGACCTTGACAGGTAGCCACCTCCCCTGCAGCATAAACTTTCTTCTTCAGCACTCAACATCTTTTTAAACATTTTGCTACAAGCATAGCCTAAGGGTTGTTTTGCATAAATACTGCCTATCAGTTTCACAACATTTTCTTTAGTCCAGGAAAGCCCTAGGGCCTCACAGCTCTGGGGAGAGATTGGTCTGGATCTCTAGTGGGTGGTGGTGGAAAAGGTCACTGGGAGAAAAAAAAACACAAAAAAACTTTAGTTGCTGAGCAAAATATGGACAGACATCAGCGACAGTCTCATTACTGTTTATAGTCAAATCAACATAGATATGTTAGGAATAGAGTATAAAATAACTTTTTTTTTTTTTTTTTTTTTTTAAGACAGGAGACTTATGAGAAATAGAATACTCTTAATGGCAAGCTCTTCAGGCTAGGATCCTAGATTCCTTTTGAAAACAGTTACTCTTCTCTGCCATTTGATGGAAAGATTTGAAACACTAAAGTACATAGTAATTGAAACTAGAAAAGTTGCATTCAACAAGTTAGAAGAGCTGTTGCTAATTATGACATTGAACATGAAGAATTCGTGTTTCCCAGTTGAAGGGGGCCGGGTTAAAACTACCAGGCATGCAAGAGTAGATTGATTTTCTTTGGAAGCCTCGATAAGCAGGCTATTGACAACACAGAATTCTGTTAAGTAAAGAGCATGATTTCTGGTACAAGGGTTAAATTTGGGGACAGTTACTGGCCCCTGTTAAAACAGACTAGCAAGGATAGACAACGGCCCAAGAAAACCAAATGACTAAAAATCAAAAACAAAGCCACACAATATATGTTATTTTCTTTCTTATGAGAGCAACTCAAGAGCAAAATGCATGTAAAAGTCAATAGCCCTGGCTTACCTTTGGAAAAAAAAAAAAAAAAGAGCTAATAAGAGTTTCAGTGAAATACATTTTCACTGATAGGGAAATCTCTACAATGATATATAGATAAAAACCGATATATTGTTCTTCTACATGGTTTTTCTGCTTACAAGTTGAAGAGCAACCCTAAGAAAGAAAACAAAACAAAAAAAGAATGTAAACTCCAAGGGAATAAGATTTATTTGCCTGCTGTATTTTACATTAGATTTTAATAATCACATAACAGGAATCTATAATGGAAAATGAAAAAAACACATAAAGCATAGTAAGCATGCAGTTTTTTTGTGTTTTTTTTTTTATGATGGTAGTGTGAGATATAATTACGCAATGTATCATCTGTAGGCATAAAAATCACAAAACAGAAATGAAACAAAATTCAAAGGTGATTACTCATGTTAACACCTTAATATCTATAATCACAAGAGCATATTTGGGTTGTAAGATACAGACTATTCTAATTTGAATAGTAATATATGACCCCAGCAACCTATGCTGCCAGAAGCAAACGATCATGCCAGCAATCCTACTAGCAAGTTCAGATTCCACAATCATCACTGAAGAGCCTACTTGCTCCCAGTTAAACAAGAAGACAACCTGAACACATACTGTTAGACATGAAGGGTTAAGCATACAAGGCCATTTAACACTGTATCATTAAGGAATCAAATATTCTTTCAAATAGCAAAAATAATTAAAAACTAAGATTCTAAGTAGTCTAACAAGATTCAATACATTGTCCTGTGCTCATCGCCATGACACTATAAAGTGATGTTATCACTTTCCAGTCCCCAGATCCTATCACTGTTGTGCACATTTTCATTCATAAAATATTTGAGTGAACCTTTTGAACATCAGATGTTAACTTCATAGATCAGTTCAGTTCTGAAAACGTTAGATGCCTTATTCTCCATGGCCTCAGCTAGATTTCCCTTTGTCACTCAATCCAACTGAAAGAAAGATTATCCTTCTACTTGGATCGTTGCTTATTTTTTACCTGGCTATTGAGTAAAAATGCTTGAGATGAGGCCGAGTAGGTGGGCAGGAAGTTACTCTTTAAATATGCAGTAAATGTAAATTAAAACCTTTTTTAACAATAGATAAATCTAGAAATTATTGTTATGTGTATTCAAATATTAAACTGATGTTTGCAGGTTTCTTATTCTTTTTTCTAGGTTATGTTATTTGTTCTACTTCAGACATTTCAGAGGTGCCACCATCTTTAAAGCAGTACCAAATGAGTGATTATAATCAGGTATTTAAAGTCATGCTACTGAGATTCCAATCTTTTCTCTGTCATTTATTAGCTATTAATCCTGGGTATGTTATTTAAACTGTGTGTATCAGTTTCTTCACCTCTAAAATAATAGACTATAATTCATAGTGTTAAGAATCTTGAATTGATAACTTGAAGTCTGTACCCTTGAAACATAGTGAGCAATTGAGGATTGCCATCTATTATTATTAAGCAACAACCTTTCACATTTCATTTTTAGAATTAGAGTTTTTAAATTATATAAAGACATAACTTTAGGTATATAATTCCATTTTCATTTTGGTATTCAATCATGTTGATTATAGTTCTTACACTTATGAGAAAATATAAAAATGAAACTAGTTTCTAGCTGCTAAGCACAAAAAATCCTTACATGTGTGGTTATTTTTACTCGTATGCTATATATAGTTTATAGTATTATTTAGTTTCTATATTAGAAGAATGAAAATGCAATTCACACATATGCACACATACACATAAACACATACTTAAAATAAGAAGGTCCCCAAATGCAAGTTCAATACAAGTTTACTGGATTTAAAATTGGGAATAAAGATATTTTCCTTTAAAGAAAACTATTATTTTCACATTCCATTATTTATATACTTCTAAGTGCATAACTCCCCCGTTACTTTAAGTGTATATTTTGAACTTGGTTTATTTCTGGTAATAGTTCAATACATGTTAAAAAAAAATGAGATCCTAATAACATCCAAATTAAAATAAGCAGATATCTTCATTGAATTAAAAAAATAAGGAAAAATACATTTCATGTGTACTGATAGTTAGCTTAGCTATAGATTAGAATTGGTGATTTTTAAATCAATGATCTTTGCCTGGGGGGAAAAAAGTAAAGCAGAATCAGACTACTTTAGCAGTAAAATTTTATAGGTTGTTTCAAGATGATGATTAATACTATTTTTTAATTACACTACTTTTAAATTTTAGTAGTTATAGCTCTTCATCTCTTCATTACCATTTGTCAGTTATGCTGATTCTTTTTTCTCAAAAGGTATAAGAAAGGTTTACGTTTGTTTTATTCGATTGATCAAAAAAATTCACCCATTGATTGTAACTCAAAATCCAACTCTTTCTGGAAGAAATGTTGGAAGTTAAAAAACAAAAAAATTTATATATATATATACATATATATATATATATATATATATGTATATATATATATGTAAATAAATATATAAATATATAAATTATATAAATATATAAATATATAAATTATATAAATATATAAATATATAAATATATAAATATATATAAATATAATATATATATATAAATATATAAAATATATATATGATATATATTATATATATATATATATATATATATATATATATATATATACCTCACAGAATATCTTTTCAAATTTTTAGAATATATTTTGGTGTTTTAGTAGAGCATAAAGCAACTTAAGGAAGAAATGGACATATAAAATTATTAATTTTCAGGGTAAGGGGGAAGTTTAATTAATTAATTATTAGGCAAATATTCTCCAACGTTTTACATTTGGAGAGCTAGATACTTCATTTAC
The DNA here is from genome assembly GCF_004115265.2 of Rhinolophus ferrumequinum. NCBI lineage: Eukaryota > Metazoa > Chordata > Mammalia > Chiroptera > Rhinolophidae > Rhinolophus > Rhinolophus ferrumequinum. The sequence continues at coordinate 27,893,415 of NC_046295.1, read as the reverse complement.
ATTGAAGTATTTTCTCTGTTTTAATTTTATTTTCATTGTTGAACTGACCATCTTTAATTTTTAAATCTTATATTTTACCATTCTGTCCTTCTTAAAATTGTTCTCCTTGATATTATAATACTGTATACTACCAATTTTACTCTGACCTCAAATTTAATACTCTATTATCTCACCTTTTGAGGTGTGGGTATGAGTGCATGTATATATGTATGAATTATTTTCTTTTTTAGTTCTACAGTTAAACTTGCCTATCTATTATGCATTCTGCATAGTATTTCAATAGTTCAGTCCAACAAATATTTACTGATTATTTTTATAGTTTTCAAGGGTCTCTCTGACTGTAAAGTCAGATCTATGGTGAGAGAATAGACAATAATCTATACAAATGTATTATATAATCTATAGATTCTTGCCTATTCTATATGGAATAATGTATGCTGACAGAAGTCCAAACAGTGGTTACTTTAAAAATGGGGCAACAGATGGGTGACAGCAAGAGAGAGGCTTCTGAGGTGTTGGTAAATTATATTTTGAAATGAGTGTTGACTTTGTAAAGATTTATCAAACTCTATACACTTGAGATTTGTGTACTTCAGTATATGTATGCTATACCACAATAAGTGTTTATAATAAAATATATGCACATAACATGCATTTATAAAGTTAAATTGGCTAAGCATACATATGTCTATAAACAAACTAAAAATGATACTCTCTTGGAGCAGGTCATCACACTTTACTCTGACAACACAAATGCAACTTTGAGAGAAATGCTTCTTAATCAACAGATATATGCTGACTTCTTCCAATATGCCTGTCCCTTTCTTTGGTAACCACAGGAAACAGAAAAATATAAGAATAGAAAAGGTAAAAGAATAAGGCATGATCCCTGTCTTCCAAAAACTCCTACTTTGTTATCAGGTAATGAACTCATTGAGTTCATACTATGTGATTAAGCTCTGTATCCTAACAGGTGTTAAGTATGTAATAAATAAACCTAGTGGAGAGAAAAAGAAGGTAGGCCAAATACATAAACACACAGACCTGCATACTACGTCTTTAACAATACAGTCAGACCCATGAGTTCTCAGGAAATAGGGAGAATCTGTGTTTAAAAACCTGAGATACTAAGTAGTTGACATACCGTAAATGTCACAAAAATAAAGACCTTGCTAAAATGAGGAAATGTAGTCTACTAAAATAAACCTTACACAGGTGGGAGAAATAACTTGCTTAGGTGACAGCATAAGTGGAACCCTCTTTATGGAAGCTTGAGTCAGGAAGGCTTTCTCCTCTTGAGCTGATTCATAGGGCTTCTAGGGGTAAACAGCTTTAGGCTGTCTGTAGGAAATAATGGCTCGCAAATGCCACATGCTAGCTATGTGTTGTCTGGTCCTCAGTGAATTAAAAAAAAAAAAAAAGACAACATAGGGAAATTTTCATAAAGTTAAATGTACTTGGCTGAAAGAAGGATTTTTAAAATAATTATGCAGCCTATAAGGTGATATTGAAATAAAAAGAAACCAAAAAGAAACCCGCTTCCACAGATATTTTACCCAACAGGTACTTTAAAAATGGGCTAAGAAGGCATTTATATACGTGTGTGTGTATACACACACACACACACACACACACACACACACACACATCACACATAGGTATATATGTGTGTGTGTGTATATATATATATATACACATATATATATATATATACATTTTTCTGTTTTTTAAGTGCCTGATGTTATATTCTGAATATTAATAGATGGATGGATCCATGGTTAGCTAGATAGTTAATAGACAGATGAATAAATTCATACACTCTAAGATAAAAATAAAACTGCAGAGTTGAAAACAATAAACGTTAAACGTATATAAATATATAAATTAGTCAAGAGCAACTCAATTCTTATGTGGTTAACTAAATGTTATATTTAAAAAATATGTGTTTCTATCCTTTTCTGTTTGTGTCTCTTGAGTATTAATTGTACAGTGAAAAACAGCATGGTTTTGGATGTCAGTTTAATTACCATCCACAACTTATGTAACATTTTCTCTGCCTTTCTTCCCTTGTTTGCAAAATGACCAAAATAATACAATATAGAGTCAGGTAAATTAAGTAAAATATTGTATTTGCTTTAAAATCCCTGAATATATTAATCATTTTTTATAATAAATATCTGAAGTAGTATGTGAAGTTAATGTCAATTAAATCTACATGTGCTCTTACGCAGACTAAAGAATGATGGATTTAAAAGAGAAATTTGATAAACCATGAGGCCAAAAGAAAAGAAAAAGCCACTGTGGGCAAGCTTCACATTATGAATCATTATTCCTAACCTGATTTTATTCTATTTATTAACTTTTTGCTACAGACTTATCAAAAAATACAAATCAAACAAGTGATAAAAATTTGGTTGTTCATTGCTATGTGTGTCCTCATTTTTATTAAAAAATGTATCTTCAGCATGATGTTCTCTGCTACTATGACATTTTCTAATATCTCCTCTTACTACTTATGTTTAGTATCTGTGACAAGGGCTACATGTTATTCCTTTCCTTAGAAAAAAATCTAATTTTTGTTTTAAAAAAGTACCCATAATTGTATATTTTGAGTGGAGTATCATGGTAGTGATACAGGTTAGCTAGCAAGTCCCTAGGTAGACAGGGAGGTCCCTGGTGGAATAAACAAAAGACAGCCATATCCTAAAACTTCAGGTTTTGAAATCTCTCCTTTGCTACAGGACATAATGTATCAAAGCCTTGAGGTTAATCATAAAATTCATTTTGGCCTGACAAATGGAGCAGATCTGATAGATAAAGAGTGGGTTGGGTTACTTTGCTAATTCGTTTAGGATGGACACGCAGAACAAATCTGGTAGACGGATTTCATTAGAAGGTCCAGTTCCCTTCTTCAAACAAGTTCCCTTCTTCAAACATCTCCCCTTCCCCAAGCAGACAAGGGAAGGTATAAAAGTATGAGTTTTTGCCTCAGTCATGGGGCACCCCGATTCGGGACTCCCTCCCGCTAGGGAGCTGCAACCTCTTTCTCTGCCTCTAATAAACTATCCTTTTTTAAAAAAAAAAAACTTTTGCCTCTCCTGGTCCGTGTTTCCATTCTTCGGCTTCACGAGACATGATCCCGGCCCACACTCAGAAACTGCTAGCAGATTCAACATCAGTAGTAATACAGTTTAGTTCTGGTACTTGCATTTTAGTCAACCTGAAATACAACCAAGGATAACAGTTTTGTTCTACACAGATGGCTTCTACTGAGTCCTGCATTTTCAAGTACAACAGCATATTAAGAACTTGCTAATAATAAAAATGCAAATGTTTCAATTTTTATTTTGTTTATGAGTTACTAGTCACCATTTATATATCTTTCAATAAAATATTTTGAAATACTCATTGATTCATGCTTAATCTACAATTCCTTTTTGTTTCTTCTTGTTCCTTTTCCTTCCTAGGAATGGAAAGACTAAATTATAATATTGGGGTTTCCATTTTTACATTCTCAGAACATTAGGATCTATGTGTCAATGATGGTTTAACTAAGAGTTAAATAATACTTTGTTAGAGTTGTCTTTTTCTGGTATCAGCAACTTAAAATATCCCATTTTGGGAAATACTTACTTGAAAGAATCTGAGTTTTCTTTTGATCTACTAAGTGCTGGAAAGGTCCAAACAGTGCGGCTTCTATGTGCTTGCTAATAGTCCTGTTTCCTTTACTCATTGAATCGGAGTAACAATTAAAGTTTCAACAGTTGAAAATTATCCATTAATTATAACTAGGAACTAGACACCATGAAATACAGGTGATAACCATAAATGAGAACAATAAGTCTGTCTAGAAAAACAACATGATCAAATCAGTCACTATTCCAGCTGCTCATTTAATCTGAGGTTGCAATATTTTTTTCATTTCTTGGGTGATAACCCTGTAGAAGGTGCTTGCAGCTGACAAATATATATAATTCAGAATTATTTATTGCTTCAGGGAGGTATTGGTATGATGATGTTTGTTATTTTTATAGAAAATTTTGGATTTGAAGAAAAAAATGACATTCGAAATGTGAAATTCACTATATCACATTTTAATCTAGGATCAACATAATAAATTGGAAATGATACTGAACTAGATTTTTTGTGTGATTGATATTGATTAAGACTAATTATTATGTTCATATTTCCATTTTGTGGTGATATTTACCTCGGGAAATACATGAAATTCTACATATAAGTGGGAGTATTTTAAAATATATATTTTTAAATATTCCTTTAAACCATTACTTGAAATATTTTTTTATTTTCTTAAATATTCCAGTGTACTCTTAAGTAGGGAAATATGTATTTTGAGTGCACAGACAATGAATAATAGCAATATACAAGAAAATAATTATATACTAATCTTGTGTTTCTTTGTAATATGGTAATGTCATCACACATTATCCAGAATTTAGATGTACAAAGCACTCTCCAGTAGTTTGGAGGTGTACATGTAAGCTAACTCTTGCTCTCAAGAACATTATATTTGTAGAGAAAATGATATGTTTACACAAATAACAATATAAGATTAAAAGTTATAAGTATCGAGAGACAACAATAAAGCAAATGAAAAATAGAAAATTCAGTAATAAAATTAATATGCAATATTGAATTACAATAATATACAATAATTCCTTCTACATATAAATGGCAATTCCTTATTGTATATATGATATAACTATCATTATTATTATACAATACTCTTATTTTATTAACTAAACTAAATTGTGGAGACTGTATCCTATTTTCATCTCCTATTAACTCTTAACTAAATTGTAGAGATTGTATCCTATTTTTATCTCCTATTAAAACTTCTAGTAGATTTCAGGCAGTATCCTAAGCTGTTAGAATGTAAATATGAATAAAATACAGTTTCTAGTGTCAAATAACTCAGAACTAACAGAAAGTTATAGCTATAAACAAGCAATTACAATACTGAGTGGTAACCGCAAAATAAAAGTGTATACAAATTGCTGTGGGAGCTCAGAGGAAGGAGTAACTGAGTTCCACAGAAGTCAGAAAATCTTTCTAAACAGTCTGGGCTGAAATTTGAAAAATGAGTAGTATTGCCCAGGAGGAATAGGCTGGGAGGACATTAAGAAAAAGAGAACAACTCATATACAGACAATGAGATATGTGTTTTACCTGTTCTGAAAAGAGTTAAGGAGTTTGGCATAGTCAGAACATAGATATACGAAGAACAAAGTATGATATGTGCCCCAGAACATAGAATAATAATAAAAAATAAATAAAAAAATAAAAACATCTTACAATATGATGGTAGCTATGTCTTAAATATAATAAGAAGCCGTTACAAATCTAAAATAGTTGAGGGCAAAAACAAATTTGCATTATAGAAAAATCACCCTAACAATTCTTGGAGTTGATGGGAAGCAAAGAAACTGGAAACAGAAGGAGACCAATTAGGCTAGAAATGTATGGGAAAGATCTGGAGACTTAACTGAGTTGTAATAAAGAGCAAGTGATCAGAGGTGTTAAATGCCACAGAAGTCAAATTTATTACAAACTGGAGTGCTTGTTGTATTTAGCATTTTCAAAAACATTAATGACCAATTTGCACTTAGTCGTTCACTGGTCTTCTGAATGGTAGAGGTGGGGAAAGAGACTAGGGGGTATAAAGGAGAGACATTGGAAGGGAAAAGTAGGCATGATTTAGAAATTCATACTGATACTGATCAGAAGTCAATTGAAAATATGTCTTTTACTGAGGGAAAAGAAAAGGGCTGAGGGTATTTATTGCGGTTATTCGAACGAAGAGATAGTTTAACCATGATTAAGAATCATTAGTGGTCAAACTCCCAGTTATACAATAAATAAGTCATGGAGATGTCATGTCCAGCATGGTGACAACATTAACTTGTATATTTGAAAGTTGTTACAAGAGTATAGCTTAAAAATTCTCATCACACACACAATTGTAACTATGTGTAGTGATGGATGTAAACTAGACTTACTGTGGTGATCACTTTACAATATATACATATATCAAATTATTATCTGTATACCTGAAACTAATATAATGCTGCATATGAATTAAAACAAAACAACTGTCATGCAGAATGTCATGCAGGGTCTCAGCTCCCACGCCCCACATAAGAACACAGGATATGGTGAGGCCAAAAAGGAACACCCATGGAGCCATAAATAGGGGAGTCATACCACTATATTCTCGCTGGCGGCTGGGTTGGAGACACAGGAAACAGGAGCCACACGATCCGCAAGCCCGCCATCTGCTTGTCTGCAGTACGCAGTCCACAATCCCCACTCCGCGCTTGCTAGCTCAGTCACCCTCTTCTTGCTAGCTCCCATTTTGCTGCTAGCGTAGCCACGGTAGTTATGTTAGTGGCCAATGGCTCACTGGATACAGCTGAAGGCCAAAAAGCCACAGCTGATGGCCATCCAAACACAGTTGATGGCCATTTATTACCCGAGTAAGCACCTTTCCAGGTGAGGGCGAAAGCCTGGAAACTGCACTCCTGGCTCTGTCCCCACCACAACAAAAAACAAATTCACTTTGGGACAGTTCATAAATGAGGGGGTAATCTAAAGAGAGAACTTTGGTTATGTCTATATTTAGAGAGTTGATAACAAAAGAGGAGCATGTAAAGAGAATCACAAGATAGAAAAAGCTGACCAAAATGCAATTATCATGGGACCCCACAGAGTTTCTCAGTGGGCTTCTTCTAGATCAGATGCTCCAAAGATACCAACCAGACAAAACAAAAAACAAACAAACAAACAAACAAAAATATCTTGCATTTGATGGCTAGAAGTTACTAGTGCTCTTCCAAGGGAGTAAATTCATTGCATAGGTACTTGGGGGAATGGATTCCAGGTAAACATTTGATGGAGAGAAAACAATGAAGTAATTATAGTAAATTCAAACCCCATTTTAAGAAAACCAGTAGCAAAGAAAAAAAAAAAAGAAATGTATGAGAACAAGATATTTCAGAGAAATATGTTTCTTGAAGTAGAAACTCTACTTCATATACTCCACTTATACAAAGGGGAAGTAGAGAAAGCAGCTTACTTGGAAGTGATGTTGTTTAATAAGAGTGAAGATGCTAAAGAAGGAAAGCAGCAAGGTGATATTAATTACTACACTTTGTGACTACCTTCTTGCAAGATTTATAAGAAGGAATAAAGAGGGAAGAGGAGATTAAAGAATGACAAGGACTGAAAGTCTCCAACTCCATTTTGCTCTACATTATAAAGCCAATCTCATGCTATCCTTTTTTTAAACAGAACGTATTACATCATCCATCTCAAACTTTTGCCATATCCTAAATCCTTATGTCTTAATATAATTTTAACATTTAAAATCTTGGTATTCAAAGTATGGTTCATAGACACCAGAAGCATTGGCATCACTGAGGAGCTTTTTAGAAATGCAGAAACTTAAGTTCCATCCGAGATTTAAGGAATTATCATCTGCATTTTAAAAAGATCTGCAGGAATTTAATCAACACATTATGAGAAACATTGATTTATAACATATTAAGGTAAATAATATATTACTATTAACATATATGAGGCTGATGATTTTGCTATCTGTTGATATATTATGTAAAGTGTAGTCTGCCTATTTGAAAGAATATCTGTTGATTAATAAGTGATTGATTTGCCAAGAACCAACACACATTTAATTTGTTCTTAATATCAGAGAGATTAAAAACAAAATAAAATAACTTTAAAGAGTTAACACAAGTTTGGAAAAAAATATGTATCATACTTTAGAAGAATATTTCAAATGTATAAAACTGAACTTTTTCTGGCTGAAAAATTACTTCATTAATTTTAGTTTTTATTAAATGATTCTGCAAGATGACTAAAACCAGACAGGCTTTTAAAATATAGACATGAATTATCTAGAAATTATATTGCAACGCTGTTTCACAGGGTCCCTTCAAACTCAAGTGTGGCACAACCACATGCATTCCACCAGATTAGTAGCTATGATTCAGGTGATCAAATAGCATCCTCGTTTACTATAGCTCACTAAAAAATATACGTACTCCTTTACCTCTGTTTATTCATAGTCAGGTAGACATATTTAAATCCACTTGCCAAAGCAAATGGCATATGTATATCTGAAAAAATATTTTTGAAATATCATAAAGGAATTCTTGTGTGAATCGGTATTTTATATATATATATGTAATATATAATAATTGATATATATAATATATATAATAATTTTATATGTATAATATATATACAAATTGTAATACTCAATATATACCTATAACAAAAAATGAATACAAGTCATGTTTGACTTCTGCAATTATAAGAGGCGCTCAAAGCAGTTACCATCAGCATAATTTTAATACAGTTTTTCCTTTCTTAAAATGTGTATACATTTTTTTGGCACCCTCTGTATATACCATATATATATAGTGTGTGTGTGTGTGTGTGTGTGTGTGTGTATATATATATATATCAGGATTCTCTATCATTGCCAGTTTTTACTTCTCAGGGGCAAATACCTAACCACAAGAATATATATATATATATATACATATATATATATACACATATATATATGTATATATATATATATATATATTACAGTATTTGGAAGTCAATATCAAATGGCAGTTTTGTACATGGTTTTTATTATTAACGATTATTGTTCATTAAAACCATTGTGTTATTAAAACAAAACCAAATCAATATTTTATTGGCAGACCATCCATAGTGTAATCTTTAGAGATAACATATTTATGAAAATAAATCATTACTCACTATTCAACCTACACAAGGTACAAATCATTATGTCATGAATAGAACATAACCTGTTTTATTTTCAATTCATTTCTAATGGACCTAATATAGCAAAAATAGTTGAGTTGTGTTTTCATAAAAAAAAAAAAAGCATTTTCTGTGTAATAGAACTGGTATAGATAAATCATTTATAAATAATTCTGCCATAATCATGAGAATAGCACTATGACTACTGTTTACATTATCCAGTGTGCAATTTCTAAAATAATTCAATAACCCACATCTTTTTCTGAAATCATCCAGGGAAAAAGAGTTTCATATATGGATTATTAAAAATAAGGATAAGCTTATTCCTAAAAATATACTTTTTCTAAAATGTGTTAAATGCTGAATGCTCTCTCTTTTACAGTCATGCTGTACAAGTTCATCTCATTTTTGATGTATTAGCAGTACCACTATTCCAGTGGGTTTCATTGTGCTATATAAAGGAGTATTAAAATCCAGAGTTATCTCTCCACACAATGAATGTCTGCACATTTGTACTGCCTATTAGAAATTCCATATGCCTATCAGGATTCTCTATCATTGCCAGTTTTTACTTCTCAGGGACAAATACCTAACCGTAAGAATTCTTCCGCTTGCCCTCTAATGTGCCCCTTTTAAATTAGTAATGTGAGAGAAAACCATATAACTAAGCTTAGAAGAATTTGGTCAAAGGAAAGAACAGAGAGACTCTAAATGACATCCAGAGAGATTTCTCTATAAATGGTAACAATTTGGTACCATTAACGAAAGGGATCATAGTGTGTGTTTCAGCTATAGAGTTCTTCTTATTTTGGGGTTATCCATTGGGTTTGTGATAGTCAAAGAGGCATAATGGATTTCTGGAAAAGAGCATGCTTACAGAAAGTTCTGCAATTATTGGGCCAATTTTATTAATTTCAAGATGTCTGTCACTGATACATTCAGATATGTATGCACTCTTTCTCCCAACCTGGAGGTTCTCCTACAAGTTACAATTCTTTTCTCTCCTACTTTTGCTGGTAAAAGCCATCCAAAGTGAAAGGGAAGGGAAGGAAGAAACTGTCATCTGTCAGATAATCCCTGACTGATGCAAATTCACACAGAATTTGGTAGAAACTTGTATAATACTTGGTTTTCCAAAAATCTACTGGAGGATGCCACTGAAAAGACAACATGACACATTACCTGCAATCACATTTAGTTGAAATTTCATTGTAAATTAATTAATAATGCAAGTTTTTAAAATTATAATTTTATTAAATTGAATTTTTTTTCCTACCAGATGGTCTTTTTTGGGACACTCAAGGTTTCATTATATAGCATCAATTACAACATGAGATTCTTGAGATCAATAATTATATTTTTTCATGTGTATAGTCTTAATTTCATGAGTGAACAAATGTCAGGAGTTTAAGGCCTTACAAAACATTTCCTTACTCTGAATAAATTGGCATATAATTTGTGAGGAAAGAACATGTAGTTTTGCAGAGTTTCAAATACTAAAACCAACAGAATATTGCTAACCAAAGAGGATTAGACAAGTATGCTTTATAGTCTACTACAACTTTCTAGATTCTTTTATTTCTATCTTGTAGGTTGCATTATCTATTTTGAAGCATCTGTTCTGAATATTTATAAAATATCATCAAAAATTTATTTTCCTAAATGTCATCATTATGAGTTCATCAGCTAGCATGACTTTAACTTTCTCAAAAATCTCTGTCTAGCATTTGCAATGACAAGATTATGTGCACGCTTTTTCACTGTGGTAAAAGAATACACACGGCCAAATTTTGCAAGGAGGAGGCCTACACTCAGGTGGTAAACTACAAACCTGAACGATAAAAAAAGTAAAATTAAAACTGATAAATTACTATAAAACAAGAAACATATAATGAGTTCTTTTGATTTATGGTATTCATTTCCATTTCACATAAGCAATCTATCTTAATACATACTACAAAACCTTGTATCTGCTTTATTAAGTAGTACATTTCACATTTGGCTGTTTTAAAAGGGAAAGACATCATTTCTGCTTAGCAGAAGTCTAAATTAAACAAACTTTAAAGGGTCAAAAATAAAAGTACTGTTTGTTCTGTATTACTGACCTCAGTGCTGTAATCACCATTTATATAGTAGTCATTTAATCATACTTCGGAGAGTTAGAGACATTTTGTCTACATAGGTTAATTTACCCATATTTATGTATGGATGGGTGTACTTGCTCCAGAAACCTAATTATTGAATAAATTAGCAGATTATTATTTTTCTGCATTTTACATGGATTAATGTAAATATTTATGAAACTATCTTGTAATGTAGAGACACTTTTTTTAAAGTTCAGAAAAAAGCTATGAATGTCATTTTACTAAGTAGAAAATATGTCAGAATGAGCTGAATTTATCTGATATATTCAGTGCTTATAGTTCAATGTCTTTATAAAAAGGTATAGGAGGGCATACTACTCTATATTTTCCTTTTGGAAACTAAACCTTAAATAAGGTTAAGGAACATAACTTATTTAAATAGTTAATCAGTAGCAGAAGGACAAGAACCCGGAACTCGAAAATTAAGTCTTTGGCTCTTTCCACATACCAAGAATTAATTATAATGGGAAGGGTGATTAAGAAACATATTAAAGACTTAGGCCTACAATAATGTAATTCAATTCTTGGTAAATAAATAAAGACAGAAACCTGAGCAATTTTATTTCAAGTACTTGATTCCTGATTATGAATTGCTAAGTGACTCACAGTGAATTTATTTTGCTTCGTAATTTCAGATCATTCTGAGTACATTCAAAGATTTCACATTGTGAATTTTAATAAGGTTTTTGTATTGTTTTGTTTTTATTGTTAAAAGGTCACATAAGAGAACTTGAAAGTTTTCTTTACTAAAACATCCTATTTTATTTTGAAATCCTTCTTTTAGGTTAAACAGGACTAGACCATTTGCATATGAGAACATCCAGAAAGTTGTCTACGTTATCATTAGGAATTTATAAGTTACTATAATAAATTGATAAGTATCAAATATATAATATATTTTTATAAATACAGAGATTAGTTGATATATATATATATATATATATATATATATATATATACACATATATGCCTAAGTTAATATATGTATATATGTGTGTGTGTGTATGTATATAATATGTATGTGTAATATACATGTAGACTGAATGCAAGTATTTTGTAACTTTCAATGGATAAATTTAAAACTAGCAATAGCAACAAAAAGATAAAACAATAAAAGTGATTTTGATTATTTATTATCTTGTTTAAAGGTTGATTCTCGAAGATGGTACATATGCTGAGATTAAAAGATATGTATTAGAGTTAAATCCACTTTATTCCAGTGGTTCTCAGCAAATGGAAATTTTAGCATTCACATGACAATGGCCAAGTCAAAGACAATTTTGGTTACAGAACTGAAGGGTTGCTACTGTATGCACTAGAAACTAGGGATGTTGCCAAGCATCCTACCAAGCACAGAATAGTTTTAAATGTCAATAGTGTGGAGGTTGAGAAACTAGTCTATTCAAAAAGCCCTCTTTTTGTGGGTTGTGAATGAGATGGATTCACACAGGTTAAATAAGTAGACCGGTCTACTTCAGAGTTATGGCATGATTTTCAAATTAAACAGCTATTATACCCAACTATATGAACAGTTATTCACTGGGAAATAAATCAGTAACAGTTCCCTTGCCACAAATACTATCAATTTTGATGCATGAATGTACATAATTGTTTCTTTAGGATTCTATCTAGATTTAGTATTTTGAGATCTTGTACAAGCCTAGCAAAACACAAAATTTAAACAAGCTTTTTATTTATTTTAACCTCAAGAACTTAATTTTGAGTTTCTATGGCATTGGACACCAAATAGAAACTAATAATAGAAGAAAATAATATCCATTGAATATTTTCTCTCATTTACTTCTGATTTCTTTTATTGGTGAACATGAAAGTAGTAGCCATTTGGACTGAAAAAATAAAATAATAGTATTTCCAATTTCTAAAATAAATCAGCAATAACTATAGCCCAAGGAAATAAAATTCATCATATTTTCTCCCTTATTTCTTGAGCCTAGGGACACACTGACAGGTTGACAATTCTGATATATAAATATAACATTTGTGATTTAATAAAAAAAACACTTTATTTTACTTTTTACTTCAGTTCATTAATATTTTTAATTTGTGCATTGCCAAAAGCATAATGCTCTCTTTCAGTCAAAAGCAAATTAAACCCACAGGGAAGGAGAAATCTACCCCATCACAAAAGTGTCCTCCTCAGTTTGTAAAAACTACTGGAATGGCTGACAGAAAATCTCTGCTAGATAACATACAGATTCTATAATGCACTGCCATTTTTGAACATGCATGCATCCTTCAGACACTACACTGGGTTATTATACCAATTAGTCTCAGAGAATCTTCTTTTAGTTTATCCAGTTGGCCCCAGAATAATGAAAATTTCTTTGCTCAATCTGAGTACTTGAAACCCAGTAACATACCTGGAGGACCTAAAAAAATACACTGAAAATAATCCATTACCTAATCTAGCTTAAAAAAACAAAAACAAAAACAAAACAAACAAACAAACAAATAAAAACTTCCATAAAACATTATTTCATGGTGTTTATTAATCATTTTCAATAGAAGGGTATGTGATTGTTATAGAAATAATTGAAGAGAGAGAGCTATGAAGGCTGAGGAATATACAATATACTACTAAAAAAATCATTTGCTAAATTAGTCACTAATCTTCTTATCCACCTTGTCTTGTCTGCATCCCTGAGCAGCAATCCTAATATGTAGTACTTATTAATTCATGCACAAACTTGCCAATAAAATAGTTGTAAATGGGGAAGATTTTTCTACTTGGTAAATGACCCATTTCACTGATGTCCACACCTGCCATTTTAGAAATTAAATACTCACAGCCTTGCATAATATTTCTGCCAGAGAAGCTCAGACAGAAAGTGTTTTTAATATTATTTGTTTGTCTAAGAAGAAGGCTTAAAGACAAATGTTTCTTATATGTTGTTGAAACAAGACAGAATCAATAACCAAGGAAATTTAGTGTAGGGAAAGGAGATCATGTTTCTGATCCGTGAGGAATGATGAGATAAGACGCATTAAGAATGTCACTCATCCTCTTAGATCTCTGGGATCTCACATCATGAAAGACAACAAGAAATGTGAGCCATACCTCTGTACTTAATTACTTACAGTGAATGAAGTGGAGGGGTGTCATAAAACTCTAGGGAATGACTATAATAAGCAGATTATGCATAGTGCAAAATACAGTGTTCAAGTCATAAATTAATGGTAGCTCAAGGCCGAGAGAGATTAATTTGTGACACTTTATGCATCATAGAACTAAAATTGTGCTGGCCCATGAAAGGATGGCTCACTTTGCTTAAATAAAAGCAGAATTTCCTAAATCATCGTTTCGAGAGAAGTGACAATATTACATAAACTATTCCATTCATGCTCTTTTTTCTTTCTTTTTTTAATTGGTAGGCGTCCTATAGACACAGGAGAAATTGGTTCCGCATTCTACTCACTCTGTAGATATTGTACTACAAAAAGTATTGCTTAGACACTTCATTATATATTGCAGAATTCTGGTACTTTCTGCTTCCCTGGGAACTACTGAAAAAGTTTGTGTTTGGCCCAGATTCCTTATTGTCTGAGCCATAGGGTGAAAATGCTAAAAAATTAAGGATCCATTGAAGGAGAAGTAGAACTGTGAAAGAAACAGAGGCACTTGGCAGAAGCAGGGAGGACCCACAGTGAGCCTGCCACAGCTACCATCTTGCCAGTGCCCATTCATGCTCTTTTCACGATAGGAACAGTGGGAAACATAAGAACAGAAAATTGGTAGAATGAGATGTTGGCAGATTTCACTAAAACTATGGCCACTTCTATCCAATTTTATAACCCGTGGCTTCAGGGAGGTTTATCTTCATATCCTTCCTTATTAATCAGAATTTAGTTTCCAAAGCTGTGTCTCTACAATATATGTGCTGGACACTCTCAAAAGAACTTCCAGTAAAATAGATGACCCTCCATACTTCTAGTCACCAGGAAGCTGAACTTGAACCTAAGTTTCATATTCAAAATGGGATGTCTCGTGCCTAAGGTAGCTTATGCAGATATATAACACTATAATGGAGCAAATGTATGTTTTAAACTAGGTGGTCCATTTGATAAAATAATTCACTGAATACAAATTAGTGTATGGGAACAAGGGCAGATGTTTGCCTCACTGGAGTTTCCTATATATAAAGCTAAGATCAAGTTGGATTTTTTTATTCCTAATTGATATAAATGTCATTCGTATCATAGGACTACAGCATATTTTGCTTCATAACCCTGTTTACAGAGGATCACTGGATTAATATAGAGCGGGTACCAAAAAAATGTATATATATATTTTAAGAAAGGAAAAAACTGAGTTAATATATACCAGTAACAAAAGATGGATACAAATCACGTTGGACTTCTGCAATTACAAGAGGTGCTAAAAGTGGTTACCATCAGCATCCAGATACTTCTGATTATGGCAAACTACTACTTGAACAATAGTTACCAAAGTGTTAACATCTCTTAAAATGTGTACATATTTTTTTTGGCACTCCCAATATTTTTGCATGGCAACAAGAGAAACTGCTCTGCTGAATCACTGCAACACTAAATACTAATACAAAATCAAATTGAAAGTTATAAAAATTGACTTGGGTTCTGTCCACAAGCATAGAAGTCTGGGTGAATGTGAGATAATTTTAAGAGATTTCATGGTTGGCATGAAACATATTTTGGCCTATACATATAAAAATGAAAATTGTAACGACAATAAGAATACCATTCCATTATTTGAGTCAGTGAGTGAAATATTAATCAGCATTGGAATTGATACCATTAGCTAGTTCTTTGCAAAAAAAAAAAAAAAAGGAAAAGAAAAACTATATTACTTTGGCATGCTTTGCAGGAAAATTAATTCAGATTTATCCAACATAAAAATGAAATAAACACTCTAAAAGTACCAAATCAAAATATAGTGAGATGGTATATAATCTTAAAATAGGAAAAGTCTTTCTATACATGGCATTAAACCAGAAATAATAAAGGAAACAACTAGTAAATTTAACTACATAAAAGTTCTAAGTGACAAAATACATCATGAATGCAATTCAAAAGCAAGACAAAAATCCCTTAGTGTTTTTAAAATATATATTTTAATGTATAAGAGCTGTACAACTCAGTAAGAATTTTATAAAAATCCTACAGAAAAGTGGAGGACGGACTTACATATATAAAGCAAAAATTAACAGACCTAAAAAGAGATATAGACATCAATACAATAAAAGTACTGAACTCTAATACCACTTTAATCAATGTATGAATCACTCAGAGATAAAAATCCATGAGAAAACAATGACCTTAAACAACACATTAGAATTAATTAACAAATATACAGAGCATTCCATCGAAAATCAACAGAATACACATTCTTCTCAACTATACATGGAACATTTTTCAGAATAAATCTTATGTTAGGGCATAAAACAAGTCTTAATGAATTTTAAAAAGATTGAAACCACATCAAGTATCTTTTCTAACCTTCATCATATGAAATTAGAAATCAATTACAGGAAGAAAACTGGAAAATTCACTAATATACAGAGATTAAACAACCAATGGGTCAAAAAACAACTCAAAAGAGAAATCAAAAAAAAAATTATTTGAGGAAACAACAATGGAAGTACAACATACTAAAACTTATAGTTTGCAGGAAAAGCAGTTCTCAGAAGGAAGTTTATAGTGACAATTACCTACATCAAGAAACAAGGAAAACATGAAACAAATTAACTTTACACCTCAAGGAACTAGAAAAATAAGAGCAAAGAAACCCAAAGTTAGTAAAAGGAAGAAAATAACAAAGATCAGGGTATAAATAAATTAAATAGAGACTAAAAAGACAATAGAAAAGATCAATGCAGCTAAAAGCTGGTTCTTTGAAAAGGTAAACAAAATTGAGAAACCTTTAGCTAGACCAACCAAGAATAAAAGAGCGGACTCAAATAAATTAAATAAGAATGAAAGAGGAGAAGTTACAACTGATACCACAGAAATACAAAGGATTATGAGAGTCTACGATGAACAATTATAAATAAACAAGTCAACAATCTAGAAAAAAAATTGATAAATTCCTTGAAAGACACAAACAGAAGAAGAAAATCTAAACAGATGGATTACTAGTAAGGTGATACAATCAGTAATCAAAAACCTCCCAACAAACAAAAGTACAGGACCAAGATGACTACACGAATGAATTTTAATACATATTTAAGAAGAATTGATGCCCATCCTTCTCAAACTCTCCCCAAAAAGTAGAACAGGAGGGAAAACTTTCTAACTCATTTTACAAGGTGAATATTATCCTGATATCAAAATTACACAAGGATACCACAAGAAAACGAAAATACAGGCCACTAGTCTTAATGAACATGCATGCCTAAATTTTTAAAATAACAGCAATTCAAATTCAACAATACATTAAAGGGACCATACACCATGATCAAGTGAGATTTATTTCAGGAGTGCAAGGATGGTTCAACATCTACAAATCTATCAACATGACACACCACCTGAACTAAATGAAAGAGAAAAATCATATGATCATCTCAATACCTACATAAAAATATTTTGACAAAATTCAACATCCATTTATGATAAAAACTCTCAACAAAGTGAGTAGAGAGAATGTATCTCAACATAATGAAAGCCATATATAAAGGGCAGTCCTTGTTTTGACAGAGGAAGTAGGGCACATAAATAAATAAATAAGTAAGTAAATTAATTAATTAATTAATTAAATTAAAAGCCATATATGACAAACCCACAGCTAACATCATATGGAATAGTGAAAAGTTGAAAGATTTTCTTCAAAGATCAGAAAAAAGAAAAGGATGTCCACTCTTACCTCTAGTATAGGAATTCCTAATCGGAGCAATACAAAAATGAAATAGAAGGCATCAAAACTAGAAAAGACGAGGCAAAACTCTCACTATTGGCAGATCATATGATTTTTTATATATACATATATATATGTGTGTATATATACACATATATATATGTATATATGTATATATACATATGTGTGTATATATAACCCTATAGACACCACTGAAAAACTCTTAGAACTGATAAACAAATTCAGTAAATTTGCAAAATACAAAATCAACATACAAAAATTTGTTGCATTTTCATACACTAATAATGAACTAGCAGAAAGAGAAATTAAGAAAACAATTTCATTTACAGTGCATTAATAGAATAAAATACCTAGGAATAGATTTAACCAAGGAAGTGAAAGACCGATACAATGAAAACTACAAAACACTGATAAAATAAATTGAAGATACAACTAAAGGGAAAGATGTCCAAGATCATGGTTTGGAAGATTTAATGTTAAAATGTTCACACTATACAAAGCAATGTACAGATTCAAAGCAATCTCTATAAAAATCCAATGTCATTTTTTCACAGAAACAGAACAAACCATCCTAAAATTTGTATGAAATACTACTACTACTACTACTAATAATAATAATAAAAGGGAATCCTCCCATTTGTGACAACATGGATAGATCATGGATATTATGCTAAGTGAAATAAGAGATGGACAGTTTGAATTCATTTTTGGAATCAAAGAACACATACCTGTTTTGGATAAAACTAAAAAGATAGAATATACTGCAACTAAACACATGCAGATCCTCAACTTCAAAAATAATTTAGATACAGATACTTGATAGGAAAATGGAGAAAAAAATATATATATCACAGTATTAAAAAATGTGCTCATTTATAACAATGAGCTCTTTCACCTCAGCATGAAAAGAAACATATTTTTAAAATCCTATTCCAAACAGATGTTAAGCAGAGAACTGAAAAGCTGAAGACAATTCTAAATAGAGATTTTTAACAGAATTAATAATTCTAGAAAAATGAAACACTTTAAAAATCAAACAAGTGCTAATTAACTTTTTTAATGAGTTTATCTTTCAAAGTAAAGGTATATGAAGCTCACTGATGGTGTTTATATTACTTTGGTCAGCATTTCAACCTGTACCTTACAAGTTCAGTTTTGAAAATAACAGAAATGTCAGAAATGATTTAAAACAAAGGCATCCTGTGATCCCAGGGGAAAGTTTTATCATAGATATGGAGCAGTCATACTTATTCCATAATTGTAGTCCTGCAAGCCTTTGCCATTTAGGGGATGATGAGAATAAGAAGCCAGTTTTCTGTGCAATAGACATAAGCAATTAATCTTGGTGTGGTAAATCCTTCCTTTTGGATTATCAGACACTCCATTTACAAATAGAATATGATAACATATGAACTACGTGATACTTCTATTGCAACAATCTCATGGTAAAAGTACATATCATAAAGAAATAATCTTTAAAGCAGCAAGAAAAAGGCAGTTTGTTACCTACAAGTGAGCTCCCATAAGACTATCAGCTGATTTCTCAACAGAAACTTTCCAGGCCAATATATTCAAAGTAATGAAAAGCAAGGACCTACAACCAACTTTACTGTATACAGCAAAGCTATCATTTAGAATTGAAGGACAAATAAAGAGCGTCTCCAATAAGAAAAAGCTAAAGGAGTTCATCACCACCAAACCTGTATTATGAGGAACCTTAGAGGGACAGCTTTAAGATGAAAAAAGCTGAAAAATAATCTAAACAATAAAATGAATATCTATAACCACATATCTATTGGTAATAACTTTAAATGTATATGGATTAAATGCTCCAATTAGAAAACATATGGTGGCTTAGTGGATTAAAAAAAAGCAAAAAAAAAAAAAACAAACAAACAAAAATAAACAAGAGCCATACATATGCTGCCTACAAGAGACTCTTTTCATATTGAAAGACACAGAGACCGAAAGTAAAGGGATGCAAAAACATATTTCATGAAAATGGGAAACATACAAACAAACAAAACGGTGTGGCAATACTTATACCAGACCAAATAGACTTGAAAACAAAGGCTATAGCAAGAGACAAAGAAGGACTTAGTAATCTCACTTCTGAGTATGTATCTGAAGAAACCCAAAACGCTACTTCGAGGGGACTTATTCATCCATATATTAATTACAGCATTATTTACAATAGCCAAGATATGAAGGCAACCCGGTGTCTTTGAATGGATGAATGGATGTACACACACACGCACGCGCGCGCACACACACACACACACACACACACACACACAATGGAATAATACTCAGCCATTAAAAAAAAAAAAAAAATCTTGCCATCCACAACAAGATGGATGTCCCTAGAGGGTACTGTGCTGAGTGTAGTAAGTCAGACAAAGGAAGACAAATGTCATATGATTTTACTTATAAAAGGAATCTAAATAGCAAGATGAAAAAACAGAATGGAAACAAACTCATAGATACACAGAACGCTTTGATGGTTGTGAGATAGAAGGGGAGTTGAGGGTGGGTAAAAAAGGGGAAGATATTAAGAAGTACAAATGGGAGTTACAAAATAGTCATGGGGATATAGGGTATAGCATAAGAAGGATAGCCAATAATATTGTAATAACTATGTGTAGTGTCAGATAGGTACTAGATTTATTGGGGCGATAGGTGGGAGGGGGATCAGAGGGCAGGGTGAAAAAAGTGAACGCATTAAGAAGTACAAATTGGTATTTACAAAATAATATTGGGGATGTAAAGTACAGCATAGGGAATATAGTCAATAATATTGTGATAGCATGGTGTCAGATGGTTGCTGGACTTAACATGGTGAGCAGTTCTTTAGGCATATAAATGTTGAATAACTCTGGTGTACACCTGAAACTAATATACTATTGTTTGTTAGCTATATTTTAATAAAAAAAATCTTTAAATAGTCAAAAAATAGTATATATCCTAGGACTCAAAAGAAAAAACAAACAAAAAACTAGTAATGGAAGACATGAAGAAAAAGATCCATTTTTTTTTCTAAGTGAATCTTCAATATAAATTCTAATCATCCTTAACTTTCCAGAAAATATGGTCTGCAAAATGTCTTTACCTACCACTGGTGAATTGAGCACTGGTGTTAAACCATTGTCACTTCAAGGAATTCTGCCCTTTTCTATTATGAAAGAAGGGAAAATAATATACAATTTAAAACATAAATTTTCCATAGTATATCAAGGAATAGATATAAATACAAAATAAAAACTTGAGATTTCAATTGGAATTCTGTGAAGAATGTACACCGAAATATTTTATAAGATAAATTGACATTTGCAAGCCTAAGTGTGAACAAGAAAATTGATATTAAAGACAAAAATGTCATCACACTGTCAGGATTTTTATGTTCAACTACATTAACATTGGTTAGAATTTAAGAAGACATCTATAAAGGTTTACCCAGGTACAAAGACAGGCTGGGAGCGAGCCATTTCGCCAAAATAGATCATCAGAGTTGGAATTGATTTTGGAAATAATTTACACATAAACTCATTTCACAGATGAGAAAACTGAGACTTAGAGAAAATTGTTTGTCAAAAGTGACACAAGAAGTTAACACCAGAAGTGGCCTACAACTCAAGTTCAAGGAATATGAAGATACTCCTGGAGCACAATATTCTTTCCATGTCACATTTTTTTCAAACTGAGGATGTTACTTATTTTAAGTTCTTATTTACTTAAGGATTTGAAGGTAAACATCTTAAATCAAGTCAAACATAGGAAATGTAGGCAGTCTGCTAAAGACATATAGAATAACAATTACTTTGAGTTAAAAGTGATTGGGATATTTGGAATGATTTAACTGAATCTTCATAGATGACACTTACTCCTATCGAGAAATCTGGCTTCAATTGCTGCATTCAAGCAGTGGGGAGAAGTAAGTGAATGGGAAATTGCAACACAGAATTCTGAAATATTCTCAGTGATATTATCTAAGATTTTACTTATTACATTTTAAAATTGTTAAGTATATGCTAAAGTACTGCTACACAGTCAAAATAAATACTGTAAAATAATAGTAGCATAAAATAAATCCCCCCAAAATTATGCTTCTAAATGTGTCACATGGAAAAGAAAATATGGACTATACTATTTTTAATGAGAAAAAAAAGAGTCTTCTTAATAGAAGTCAATCAGAATAAAACCATGCCACATCAAAATTTGAATTATGTGTCTACTCTATAGGACACACATGCTAAACCATGATAACACTATCTTCCACTATCAGATCAGATTTTTTTACCTTGATATTCTATACTTGGCAAGTGGATAGGAAAAAGCTGTGTTTTGCTAAAATGCAGTTATATTGTTATGGAAGGTAAATGTAAAACTTCACTAATATCTTTGTAAGTCTGACTTTAAGATTCTAGAATGCTAATTTCATACATTTCTTTCTTTTTTTCTTTTTTCTTTTTTGTATAGCAACAGCAAACAGTTTTTAAATTAAGTTTATTGGGGTTATAATGGTTAGTAAAATTACATAGATTTTAAGTATATGATTCTATAATTCATCATCTTTGTTTCACATATTTCGATTCCCTGCAATACAGTTTTTAAAGAGATGGAGACAGGTGTGCTCAGATCATTTCTGTGTTCATGGAAAGGTGAATTAATCAAATCAGTACTAAAAATTATAGTACAGAATTATTTTAATACACTGGAATGTGGAATGAGATGCCACCAACAGAGACACACAAAACAATGCGATCCGAGCTCTTATATAAAATTTTGAGCTCTGAATACTAAGCAGACTTTTCTACATATTTAAAAAAAATGGTTTTGTCTATTCCTATGCGTGAGTGTTAGTGAGGGAAGCTTGTCAGTACCATTATATCCTTAGTTTTTAAAGTAGTCCCTTTACCCAGGTTTCTTGATTTCCTTTTCAGGATAGAAAGTATTTGTAATTATTTGGATACATATTGGTAGAACAAAATATCCATGTTTTCTTCTTTTCCAAGAAGAAACATTTGAGAAGTTTTCTGTGGATAATCTTTTTATGAAAATTAATGAAAAATTTCAGTACTTCAAGAAATGGTAATGAATTTTTATATGAGAATTATTATTATTAAAAAAAACACTGAAAACAAAACTTGATCATATATGTAATAATCAGAAGTTTCATTCTAATTATTTCCTAACAGGACACATACGCGTACTTTAGAGAATCAGATGGTTCAGAAGAATCATACAAGAGCAGAGAGAAAAACCCAACCAATCCAGTGTTCTGTGCAATTTAGCAAGTACATAGCTACTTAAGTATGAAACATGACTTATCTGAGTTGGAATTTTGGGTAAGAAAAAGAAATAGTACACGATGGTTTATGGATAGCTCACACATCTATTTATATATTTAACAGAGTACAGACGTGTCATATAATACCAAGAAAACATTATCCCAGAATTAATCTTCTATTATGCTCTTTCTCAAAAATCACCTTAATATGTCCATGCTACCCTACCCTACACACACATAATTCTTAACACTGAGCGATCCATATGATAAGCTGCAATTGCCTTGTGCATGTGCCAGGCCTTTATATGTCTTCCATATCTGGTAAAAAGTATATTTTTCCAGGTTAGAAAGGAATCTCAGGAGCAAGGATAGAGGATCAAGTGAGATTCTCATTCTGGGGTAGTTAGCCATTAGCAGGACAATGTAAAATCCTCTGTATTTACTCCTAACAGCATAGCTGCCATACTCAAAAAACCCACGCACCTTGCCAAGTACCACTGCTCAGTACCTTCAGCCAAATTCTATGTTTTTCTTTAAGTATGATTAAAAAAAAACACACAACAAAACAACAACAACAACAAAAAAACCCCACCAAAAAAAACCTTAAATGTCTATATGGTGTATTGTTAAATTTTACTTAATAAGAGATCATATAAAATTAAAATAAATATTCAAAACAATTTTTGTGGTTGCTGCAAAAAAAACTATCCATATACATGTTGAAAACTCAAATACACATGTATGATATCTTATATGCCTGAAAATTAGTGGTCATTTTGGAGATATTGCTTTCAATGTTGCTATTAATAGAACCACGTTATTCGATAGAAACATTTAAATGAGAAAATAAAATATAAATATTTGAGGACTAATTAGTCTAATTAGAAATAGCCAGATGTAGACAGAGCAATATATTCTGTGCCAATGAAAAACAATAGAAAAAAGATATTTATTTGACAGTGAATCAATATTTATTTATGAGAATGATGATACAAGTATATAAGGTCACTGGCAAAATCTATGCTTAAATTTTTTTCTGGAAAATTAAACATATTATGTAATATTGCCTTTTTTCAATCTCAATCATCTTTTCTTGTTTCCCTGCTTCTCCTTTATTTCTGAAATTTTGAAAAATATCTTCCATCATATAACTCCCACTAACAAAAAAAAGGTAAATCAATGTAGCATCAACTAGAAAATAGAAATGATACATGGAAAGACACTTTCATACGTCTTAATATGTCTATGGGAAACCTTTCAAAGTATTTATCTTTTTTAATCGATAATAGAGTTTGTATTGCATGAGTGGTTTCAGGCTGGGGCAAAGTGGAAATGATTGTCTTCGCATCTC
This sequence comes from Rhinolophus ferrumequinum, assembly GCF_004115265.2. Classification (NCBI taxonomy): domain Eukaryota; kingdom Metazoa; phylum Chordata; class Mammalia; order Chiroptera; family Rhinolophidae; genus Rhinolophus; species Rhinolophus ferrumequinum. Next base: position 27,868,945 of record NC_046295.1, on the reverse strand, counting down.
TCTCAAAAACAGAGAAAAGAGAAGCTGACAAGGGCATCAGCTGCAAATCAAAGTTTCCCTGGTATCACATGATACCTGTTGGACAATAAGTTTAGGGGTCTAAGTGCCCAGAATAGAGGAAATAACATATAAAAACAAACAGAATAATAAATAGGCAGTTTTAAAAATATGTTTTAAAAAATAAACTATTAAGGTAGTATTTCTATTTTGGTGAACACCTGGAAAAGCACTGCTTGACTTAGGACAGCAGGCAAGAAATGTAGCAGTGGATGCTGTGCTTAATTAACCACAGAATGTTCTTTCAATATATTATTACTAAGATAGATAATGTCAGAAGATTTATTAGGATACCTATTTAAATTGTTTTCATAAATGCATGTATTAATATTCTACATCAGACGAGAGAGTTTTAAATTAAAAAAAAAAACACAGAAAATTTAACTTTCCACTAAAACACTAAAATGACAGTTCTCCATGTAGTCCAATCACTGAAACTAACAGAGTCCAAATAAGGGTTGTTATTAGCAAATATGTGAATCCTATGCCACCCTGAGGAACAAACTACTAGCATAAAATAATTTTTGCTCACTGCTACGGAAACATGTTTAAAAACTAGTTATCTCCTCAAAATGGAATGTGCTGCCTTTAGAAGGTTTTTTGAATTCCATCCTGAAAGTGAAATTAGATGAGAAGCACAAACAGACACAAGGTTAATGGAAATTGTTGAAGGAATATAACACACACTGGACTGCATTCCAGATGTAATGACTCTGACACTTAAAAGTTGAATAAACATTATAGGGGTAGATTATAATGTCCCACAGCTATGTTAGAGGCTAGTAATGACTGGCATGAAATACTTCATGAGGCATAACTTGTTGTGCCTCCTGCCATAGTAGTACATTTAAATCCCTTCAGTTCCAGGAAATTGTATACAATTATCTCTAGTCCTATGTGTGAAGAAAAGGGATTCTGTTTAATCGATTAGCTGTTTCAGAAATTATGTTAACTGGCATGTTTGTGACATTTAAATTGCTACATCTCTTAAAAAGATACAAATGAAACTGCATACAGAGACTTCCTCTATAAAAGGCAGAAAAGGAACCAGACATAGAAGTGGATGTTGTTTCAGGTCATCAGGTAAAGTAGAGCTGAACACTGATTATTCTGAGCACCACACCAAGATAAAATAATCTAAAACATGGAGAGTCTTTTTAACTTAGGAAAAATGAAATGGTTGTTATATGGTCTTTAATATGGACTGCTATTTAATGCCAGTTAAGATTAAAGGACAAAAAGCACTATTACAAGAATGCTGTTGATTTTTCAACTGGAAAGTATAGCATTTTAAATTTAGATAGATGTCTTGTATTTTGTTTTTGTGTTTTTTTTTTTTTTTTGGTACTTCATGTTGTTTGCTTTATCTAAAGATATTTGGTAAGTGAATAATAATAGCTGACTTTTATTCAACATTTCAGTACAGCTTTTGCAAAGGCTTTTACTTTGGAGGCCTATGTTACATGCTATGCCAAACAACTAAGTGGTAGCTCAGATTATTTGGTGATAGGTGAGAACTATTGTATAGTCAGAAATAAATAAATAGAAATAGAATATTGACAAAATATACCTTTGGATATATGACTGCAGATAACAGAATTACCCAAACACCACAATGCCCATTTTCCCAAGAACCATTTGATTAGTTGGGTAAGATTTATGTTGCTGTAACAAAAAACAACAACAAACTAAATGTGTATATATATATGTGTGTGTGGGTGGGTGGGTGTGTGTGGGTGTGTGTGTATATGTATATATATGTATACTCATGTATATGTGTATAATACATATATATACATATACATGGGTATATATATATATATATATATATATATATATATATATACTCAGTAACTTAAGACAAAATTATTTACTTCTTGTTCTTTATAGGCCAGCTATGGAATTGGGAGACTTGCCACAGCAGCTGCCTTCCATCCGGTGACTCAAAAATCCAGGATGATTTACTCTTGTGGCTCTCTTATCTCAAATTGATGTCTCCTCTGCAGAGATAGAGAAAGACTAAAAAAGCACACCTCCACTGCCCAGAAGTTATATACTTCACTTCCATTTTTCCTTGGCCAGAAGTAATCCCATGACCTCATGTAATTACAAAGTAAAGGGAAAGTATAACCTCCCTTATGCTTATGAATGAATGAAGGGAAACCCAGATATTGATGTGCACTAACAATGTTTTACACTATCCTTCTGATTCCCAATAACCTGCTATCCCAGCAAGGTAAAGGGAAATAACAAAATCCCCAAAACAAATGCTCAGAATTTTAGTAAACAGCACTTAAAAAAATAAAATAAAAGCACCAGAATGATGCAGAACACATAAAATCATGGTCCTTGAGTGTCATTTTTATATTACCCAACTTCTATCAGACTGTTTGTACTAATTAGTTACTTAATAAATTCTGAGGGAATGGATGGATAAATTAATTGATGAGAGTATGATTCCTTCCTTTGGTCACTGAATATATGATTTATGTTCACATAATGACAATTTATACCAGAGTAGCATACTAACAGTGATGATGACAGGCTTTTCATCAAAATTAAATGTAGGTACAAATATTAAATCTAATTTTAATAACTTATGTATCAATTTTCTTAAAGACAACATCAGGGCTATTACTCTGATATATATATATATATATAATAAAACATATATATATATATATATATATGTTTTATTAAAAGTTTATTAAGTTAAGTTTTTTTTGGAAGAGAGAGGCATCTCAGTGGAGTCTTTCGAGTCCTAGGAATAAGATTGAAATCCCAACATCATAATTATCTAAGTGACTGTACATGAACTAATTAACTTCTCAGACCCTTATCAGCTCAGCTGTAAAATGGTAACCAAAATTCATGCCTCAAATTGTGATTGGAAATTTGAAATGAGACTACACAGAAAAAGCAGATAGCATAGCACTTTATATACAGAGAATGTTTTAAAATATGCACTCCCTTCCACTGTACATAATTATGACTATGTTATTATTTTGACCTCTTAAAATGTCCAAAATCCAGGTGCAGAAAATAAAATTCATGAATTGGAACAGATTGCTGTAATTGCACACACAGATACAAAATTCAGTGAATCATAAGCATTAAACATGTTATCTCATATAAGAAAAATGCTGCAATAATGTTTTTTGTATTTTCAACTTCAATCTGGGCAATATTAGCTCTTCAGATTGAAGCACATTTTTTACTGTTGGCATTTAGTTCTAGAGTAAATATTCTTTTAGCTTGAGAGTTATATGATAATTGAATAGAGTGCATTTTAATTTATTTTTAATAGATTGCATATTATCGTTTATATTTCAATCTATTATGGTTTTAATTTTACATTTATTTTCTTTTCTCTGAATTACACTATAAAAATACAGTTGTATGGAGTGCATCATAAAATTCAGAATTTGGTTCAGATAATACTATTAATCCCCCCCACACATGTTTATATCATTTTTTCATTAAAAAATTCAAATTGTATAGAAGCAGACCTCACCAAGTCTTCCCTCCTCCCCAACAGATGCTTAACCAAAGTTTTTCATTTTTAGACAGTTCTGAAGGGATAGGAGGCTAACGCTCCTCCTCATTCTGAGAATGAATAGTAGCTGAGAGTTTGATGATGCCTTTTAAAAACTGTTAAGGAATAAATATAAATTCCATGTTTCTGTTCATTCTATTTATAGCTAAATATGGGACATTGAATTTATCATTGTGAGCAGATTTTGTTTGTTTGTTTGGGGGTGATTTCAACATAACACTATACAAAGATAATGAAAAATCCCTCTATGCCTAGTAAAAGTCTACACAATGAAAGGCTGTTCTTCTTTGTAGGTTGGGTAAAATGCTGACAAATTATTATAATATTAACCTATTCTTCACTTAATTGGCTGGATTCAAATATACAGAATGCCAAACTGGATTCTGCTGCGAGGGATGCAGGCCCCAGCAATATAGTGGTGTGCTGGTCCTGAGGAGATAGGCTGAGAGCACATACCCCTTGAGGAATGCAAGGTACACTGGCTTTCAGGAGTAGTATGATCTGATACAGAGGTTTAAGCTTTCCTTTTGTGTGCTGTAATTTTGTTAGCTCAGCCTCAAGTCTTCGGTAATACTTTCTAAACATGAAAGTTTACTATCAACTTTGTTCCTATTTGGTAGGAGGTATGTACTGGAATGGCCTGAAATAGCAGAGAAAAGCTTTAATAAGATGACCAGAGGTATTAGTGCAGAATCCCTGAGAAGCATTAGGGAGTGAGAGGTAACACAACCAAAAAAACAGGCTAAACTCTCACCACACTCCTAGTCAATTCTCTTCTAACCCAGCAATGATTAATTATTAGCAAAGAATGGTGTGTAAGACTGTACTCCTGAAATCTATCAAGTTGAAATTTCATAATAAGTATGGAATTTCACTATGAAGGGTGACTCTAGGAATCAGGAAAGTTGGGGACTCCCAGATCACAGAAGAATAAAACTCCAAGCTAGATATTTGGTCAAGATGGTGCAGTAGATAAATGCTGTGCTTACCTTTTCTCACAACCACATCAAAATTACAACTAAACTATGAAACAAGATCATTGAGAATCGCCTAAAATCTTTCTGAACTGAAGCCCTACAACTAAGGACATGAAAAAGGAGCCACCTCGACAATGGTAGTAGTATAGATGCTGAACAGGCTGATAACACACACTGGTGAGACTATTTAAAGTTGGGAGGGACATCTCGGCTGTGGGGGTCCATCCAAAGGAGTGAGGAGTCCCAGCCCCTCGCCAGCCCAGGGATCCAATGCCAGGGAGAGGAGAGAAGTCCAAAGACTATCTGGTTGTGAAAAGTAGCAAGACTGTGGCTGAGTGAGATGGAGGGTTGCTGGAGTCCCAGGCACTCCTCTTAAGGGAACCACACATGGACTTACTCACCAACAGAATCACTGGTTCTGAGCTCCGGTTCGGGGGCAGCAGCTGGAGAGGCGACAGGGACATGTGGTGGGGAACTGAGGTGTCTGGCTTCAAGACAGGGATGGAGGGGCAGTTTTCTCCTGAATGGAGGAGCTAGCAGAGGACATCATTTCTTTGTTGAGCCCTCCCAATCCTTGCATGCAGATGCAGGCGGCTATCATATATGAGTCTCCATCAAGCTGGCTAACACAGCCTGTTCACCATATCCTGGTGATTCTGAGACTCCACCCTGTCCAACTTTTGGGTATATCCAAGCTGCTGCCAGGGGTTTTTTCATACAAACTGCCTGCTTTGGCTCATGCTGCAGACTTTCCTAGGTTCTCTCAAAGGTTCACAGAACCCAGACAAGCAGCATCTGACTTGAGCATGTCCTGTATCTCTGGCAGCCCTAAGCATGGCACTAGCAACAGTCAGGCTTAGTTCATGGCTTGGCCTCTCAAAGCACTTGCAAGCACAGCACAAGTGATAGCCATCTGCAGATTTTTTTGTGACGCCTATAAGGTGATCCTAGGTGGGAGACTGCCTGCAGCTAAACTTGATTTGCAGTTGGTCCCCTCCCAGGTTGTCCTGGAGCTGGTGCTTCTAGTTGCCAGCTTTGAAACAAGCTAGAGCATCACCCAGCTGCCTCCGAGAATGACACACCCAAGTAGTGGATTGGGTAGGCACCAGAGCCCTGCTGAGGCAGATCATGCTCTGTAGGGTCAGCCCCTGCACAACAACTCTTCCACTGTAGTCAAGGCCAGTCCTTACAACCAGTGAGCCCAAGGGTCAGTCCCTCCTATTGATGTGCAAACAGCAACCAAGGCTGAACTACAAGAGGAGGGCATACACACAACCCACACAAGGGACACACCTGGAGCGCGTGGCTCAAGTGACCAGGAAGATTGCACCACTGAACCCCACAGCACACCTACTACATAAGGACACTCTATTAAGAAGGAGAGACATATCAGCCCTACCTAATTCATAGAAATAAACTCAGGGATGCAGCCAAAATGGGGAGACAAAGAAAATGTCCCAAATAAAAGAACAGAATAAAGCTCCAGAAAAAGAACTAAACAAAATAGAGACAAGTAATTTACCACATGCAGAGTTTCAAACGCTGGTTAAAAGGATGCTCAGTGATCTCAGGGAGAAAGAAAAAAAAAAGTAAGAAACATAAAAAAAAGTAAGAAATAAAGAATACAATAATAAAAATAAAAAATACATTACAGGGAATTAACAATCAACAGTGGATTAGATGATGCAGAGGATCAAATCAGTGATTCAGAACATAAGGTAGCAGAAAACAGCCAATCAGAAGAGCAAAAAAAGAAAAAGAAAGAATACACAAAATTGAGAGTTTAAGGGGCCACTGGGACATCATCAAGCCTACCAACATTCGTGTAATAGAGGTACCAGAAGTAGAAGAGAGAGAGCAAGGGGTTGAAACCCTGTGTAAAGAAATAATGACAGTAAACTTTTCTAACCTGGTGAAGGAAACAGACATCCAAACCCAGGAAGTGTTGAGAGTTCTAAAGAGATAAACCCACAGAGGCCCACACCAAGACACATCACAATTAAAATGCCAAAGGTTAACGACAGAGAGAGAATATTAAAAGCAGCAAGAGAAAACCAGTTAGCTACATACAAAGGAGCTTTCATGTTAGCTGATTTCTCAACAGAAACTCTACAAGGTTTAGCAGGAAATATTCAAAGTGATGAACAGTAAAGACCTACAACAAAAATTACTCTCTCCAGCAAAGCTATCATTTAGCATCAAAAGACAGATAAAGAGCTTCCTCGACAAGAAAAAGCTAAAGGAGTTTATCAACTCCAAACTAGTGTTACAAGCAATCTCAGAGGGATTTTTTTTAAAGACAAACAAAAACAATCAAAAATATGAGCAATAAAATGGCAATAACTACATACCTATCAACAATTACTCTCAAATGTAAATGGATTACATGCTCCAATTAAAAGATAGGAGAGCTGAATGGATAAGAAAAAAGACCCTTACGTATGCTGCTTACAAGAGAGTCACTTCAGATAGTAAGACACACACAGACTGAAAGTAATGGGATGGAAAAAGATATTTCATGAAAAGGGAAACAAACAAAAAGCTGGGGTAACATTACTTATATCAGACCAAATAGACTTTAAACAAAGAATAAAACAAGAGACGGAGAAGGACCTAGTAATCCCACCTCTGGGTATTTATCTGAAGAAACCCAAAATGCTACTTCGAGGGGACATGTGCATCCATATGTTCATTGCAGCATTATTTACAATGGCCAATATATGAAGGTAACATGGGTGTCCCTGAATGGATGAATGGATAAAGAAGAGATGGTACATATATACACTGGGATATTACTTAGCTTTAAAGAAGAATGAAATCTTGTCATCTGTGACAACATGGATGAACTTAGGGGGTGTTATGCTGAGTGCAGTAAGTCATACAGTGAACGAAAAATGTCCTATGATTTCACTTACAAGTCGCATCTAAAGAACAAATTAAACCAACAAATGAAACAGAAACAAACTCATAGATACAGAGAATGTTTTGATGGTTGCCAGATAAGATGGGGGTTGGGGGGAGGTGAAAAGTGGAAGGGATTAAGAAGTACAAATTGGTTGTTACACAGTAGTCATGGGGATGTAGGGTGTAGCGTAAGAAATAAAGTCAGTATTATTGTAATAACTGTGCTTGGTGTCAGATTGGTACTAGATCTATTGGGGTGATAGATTTGAAGGGAGTTCGCAGCAGGGTGAAAAATGTGAAGAGATTAAGAAATACAAATTGGTAGTTACAAAATAGTCATGGGGATGTAAAGAACCGGGAATATAGTCAATAATATGGGAATAACTATGTATAGTGCCAGGTGGGTAGGTACTAAACTAGTCAGGGGGATCACTTCCTAAATTATATACATGTCTAACCACTATGCTGTACATCTGCAACTAACATAAAATAATATTGAATGTCAACTCAAATTGAAAAATTAAAACAAGGGGGGGAAGATAAAGAAGAATAAGAAGTTCAAAGTTCCAGCTATAAAAGAAATGTCTTGGGGATGTAATATACAGCATAAAAATATAGTCAATAATATTTGATAGCATGATACATTGTCAGATGGTTGTTGAATTTATCACAGTAATCACTTCTTTAGCATTGGAACTATAATCAATAATGTGGTAATAACACTGTATAGTGCCATGTGGGTACTATTGAATAACTATGATGTACACCTGAAACTAATATAATATTGTGTGTTAGCTATATTTTAATAACAATATTTTTAAAAAATTATATCCTGAAACAAATCCAAGCTGGAGTATTCTTTACAAAATAAATGAGATAAAATATGAGATATAATGTGTTTTATAATCATACTTAGGTTCAGAACATAGTAGTATCACAGTGTAACAATTTAAATATGAGCCATATTTCAAGAATATTTGGAGAAAGATAAGAAACGAGGTGGAGTCTAAAATGAATTCAAATGCTATTGTTTGAAAAATACAATTAATTAATAGAAAACCTTCTACCTCAACAAGTCATCTTTTTAATTAAGCAATATATATTTCCCATGTCTATTTTATATGCACCAGGCAAATATCTCAGAATTTTGTTCTCATGTGGAAAGGACCAGAGAGCCTTCAAGTGTATTTCTAGTTCTATAATATATAAATTATAAAAGCAATATTGTAACAATGAAAAAAATTTAAAATTCAGTTATCACACTCATTTTCTCTGTTGATTTTACCTTGCTGTTGCATTAGATCTTTTTTTAAAAAAAGTATCCTAAGTCAGTACTTTCTACATCTTACCTAAATAATCCTTTCTTATCTTTGACTCTTTTAGTGGTGATTCTTGTTTCCTGAAGAAAGAAACGGTACCCCCTTTTGGAATATTCTCCTGACACACGGAGGTGAATCTTCAAGAAGTAGGTGGACTTATGAGACCATCCCACATGGGTTAAGATAAAATTGACTCCTTCTATTAGCCTTATGTGATTCAAACTCAGTGGATGGAAATGAGGGGAGAATTAAGAAAACGGATTAAGCCTGAGATAGGAAGAAAAACATCCTCCAAAAATTTGTGGCAATGGAAACAAAAATAGTGACAATACTACAGAAGAAAGTATCTTACCAGATTTTTGAAGTCACCAGACGATCCAGGAGTCCAAGCCTAACAACAACAACAAAAATAATAATAATAATAAGGGAGACAGAATAAAACAGTTGTTTTAGATTAATGTTTTAAAATTATACAATAAAATTTCATAATTCTATAACACTATCACATTTACAAGTATTGCAGACTTATGAAAATGCTTTAGAAAATAACATTTACATAAAAATACTTTTTACTTAAATTGAAGTGTTGATTTCATTTCATATTTTATCGTGAAAACAAAGGAAGGAAATATAGTGGACAACCTGAAAATATGTTTCTAATTATTGAAGTGACCATAATAATTATTCATTTTAATTCTTTAAATACTCTAAAGAAGGGAGACTATTATTACCAAGTTTACTTGAAATCCTCTAATATGTATTACTACATATATTTAATTTTCTTGTGGGCAAGGCAAACAACATCTTCAATTTTAAAATTTATCCCATATTTCTGCCTTTGCTGGCTAATCAGACAGTAATTAGGTTCACCTCTGATTAACGGTTGAAAAGTAAATTCATGGAAGATGCTACAATGATAAAAATAAAAGGGTTTTAATTTCCAATTTACATTAAAATGCACCCTCTGTTTTTCAAAGGGGTTTGGTGTTCAAAGGAAAGGCAGTATTTGAACAGCACAAATCCCCAAAAGAAGACCCAGCACCTGCCATGGGATACAAAGGTTTTATAAATGTTGTCTTTCGTAAAGGCAGTGGCAAACATTGTGAGACCTTTTGTAAATATGTCTCCTACCTCTGTGTTTGAGCAGAAATATTGAACTTCTAACATTTATTATTATAAAATAAAGGAGAGTTTTTTAAACATTGATGATCACCTTTTCTTTTTGCCTTGGGAATCAAGTTTGAAACCACATGTTGGGTGGACATTGAACTACCTGTCTTTCCTTGAAAGAGAATGGAAAATATACGAACTGTGAAGAGGAGTTAATACTATGTGTGTGGTTTTCTGTGCATATAAATAAGTCAGCATCTTATTCTCTGAACATTTAAATTAGGTTTCTGACCAAAATTAGATACATAATGCTGGACCCCCTAACTGGTAAAAAATTGCCGAGAACAAATTTTAAAATTCCTTCTTGAGGGCCGAGAATTATTTGAGAAGACTAGCTGCTCACTTGAGAGGAGAAAATAAGCAATTTTGTTGTATTTTTGAGCGAGATCTTTGAATTGCCTAGCTTGGATTGAAAGGTGTATGTGGATGTTCTGTTTCCTGGAAGACTCTGTCCCTGGATCTTAGTTCTGCTCAGGGGAGCCATAGAGAATGTCTGGTATGTTTTCTTTCTTTTTTTTTCATAATTTGACTTATTTCTCTGTTATGAGTTAAAAACCACACAAGAAATCTGCAAAAATAAAAATGTGTATAGCTCAATAAATTGTTACAAACTAAATGCTCACATAATCACCACTTAGATCAAAACTAGAACATGACTAACACATAGAATCCCACAGCTTGTTCACATATATAAACAGCACACACACACACGGCATACATACCCACAGCATATATATGCATATATATACACATATACATACATACATAGGAAGGGAGTTTGAATCTACTTAGTTACTCCTTGCTAAAGCACACATTTCAAATAAAAATACAGAGCATCTGAGGCAACACAGATGCATATACAGGATTTGTGTAAATGTAGCATCAATGCCACATATTCATCAGAATTTTACAAGGGATATTGACTATGCATTTCCACAGAGGTACAGCCCTTTGAACGTAGCATGAAATGTCATTGTGTGTGTATATATATATATACAAACACGTATGTATCATACATATATATGTGCACACACACACGTTTTCAGTTTTTTTGGTCATTGTATAGCTTTATTTTACTTTGCCTTTGAACTTATACAATTGAAATCATACACTGTATGTTCTTCTATATCTAATTTCTTTCCCTTAACATCATGTTTGTAAGATTCATCTGACTCCTTTCTTGTAACTATAATTAACTTTCATTACTCTGTAGTATTCGTTGATTGAATATTATACGATTTATGTATTCAATCCTCTATTGGAAGATGTGTGGATTGCTTTTACTATTTAGTTATTATAAATGGTTCTACTATGAGCGTGATTTCATACATGTACATATATTTCTGTTGGATATTTTCTAGGAGTAAATTGCTAGATCAGAAAATGTGCAAATGTTCTGCTTTAGCAACATTGCCAAATAGTGCATGAGAGTTGCCCTGGTTACACAAATTCACCAGACAGTATTTTTATTCTGCTTAATTTTAGTCATCAGTTTACTATGGAGTAGAATATAATTATACTTTTTTATTTATACTAACTTGATTATTAATGAGTTTTATGGCACTCCAAATATTACTCATTTATATATATTTATTTAAGAATATACTTTTCAATATTCTTGTCCATGTTCTGGGTTGTCTTCTCTGTACGGATTTGTAGAAACCCTTTCTGGATATGTATTCTAGATATGACCCACTATGTTGTTTTTATCTGGTGAAAACATATTTCCCACTCCACGGCTCAACTTTTTATTCACTTAGTGTACATTTTGTTGAAAATTATTCTTTAATTTCTCTGCCGTCAAATTTAACCATCTCTTTCTTTGTTTATTTCTTTTTATGTCCTGTTTATTATACAAAATAATCATGTATATTCTTTGTTTTCTTCAAAAAGCTTTGTTATGTGATGATTTGTTAACCTCTCACATCTAATCCAAAAATCTACCCGAAATTTATGTTTTGCTGTGTGAGTTGAGGTATAATTTCATTATATTCAATACTCAATACTCAAATTGACCAAACAAAATTTAATGAAAATACCCTAACTTTCCTCATTGTAGTACAATGCTAGTTTTGTTATAAAATAAATACCCATGGATGCTAGGCTCTGCTTCTCAATGTCAAATCTAGATGTTTCCACTTAACTCTGTCTATATCATAAAGTAACTACCTTACATAAAGTAACTTTATAATACCAGGTCTGACAATTACATTCGCGACCTTGTTGCAATGACATTGCTAACCTTTTTTGATATCAGAGAGATTATTCATTACAAATTTGTACGAACTGGACAGTTAATCAAGTTTACTATTTAAAAGTCCTGAAAAGGCTGCATGAAAGAGTAAGATGATCTGAACTTTTCACCAACAATTCATGGCTCTTGCATCACAACAATGTACCAGCTCACACAGCACTGTCTGTGAGGGAGTTTTGGGCCAGTAAACAAATCACTGTATTGGAGCACCCTCCCTACTCACCTGTTCTGGCCCCCAGTGGCTTCTTTCTTTATCCAAAGAAAGAAAGACATTTTGATAACATTCAGGACATCAAGAGTAATACGACAACAGCTCTGATGGCCATTCCAGAAAGAGTTTCAAAATTGCTTTGAAGGGTGGACTAGGTGCTGGCATCCCATCGGGAGTACTTCGAAGGTGACTGTAGTGATATTGAGCAATGCGGTATGTAGCACTTTTTCTAGAATGAGTTTGCAAACTTAATGGCCCAACCTTGTATACCTTAGTGTCTAGTAGAGCAGATCTTTTACCTTTTCCTTCATTGAGTTTATTAATTTTTTTGAAATATAATTGACAGAACATAAAATTCACTATTTTATTATTTGTATCAGGTGTACAAAACAACATAGTGATTAGACATTTACACACATCACAAAGTGACAAACCCAAGAAGTCTACTACCCATCTGACACCATATGCAGCTATTATAATACCATTGACTATATTCCCTATGCTGTACTTTACATCCAGTGACTATATATATACATATACATATACATATACATATACATATACATACACATATACATACATATACATACACAGACACATACACACATATAGACGTATATATAGTAGTTGACATTCAGTATTATTTTATATTAGTTTCAGTTGTACATAGTAGTGGTTAGGCATTTAACTTATGAAGTGATTCCCCGATAAGTCTGAGACTATACATAGTTTTTACAATATTATTGACTATATTCCCCATACTGTATTTCACATCCCCTTGACTTTTTTTTAACTATAAATTTGTACTTCCTAAACCTTTCACCTTTCCCACTCATCCCCCAAAACCCCTCCCATCTAGCAACCATCAGTTTGTTTTCTGTATCTATGAGTCTATTTCTGTTTTGTTTGTTTAGTCTGTTCTTTAGATTCCACTTATAAGTGACATCATATGGTATTTGTCTTTCTCAGTGTGACTTATTTCACTTAACATAATAACCTCTAGGTCCTTCCATGTTGTTAAAAATGGTAAGATTTCATTTTTTTTTAATGGCTGAAACTTCTCTATTGTATATATATACCACAATGTCTTTATCTAATCATTTACTGATGGGCATTTCAGTTGTTTCCATAGCTTGGCTATTGTAAATAGCTCTGCAGTGTAATTCACTGTTTTAAATTGTACAATTTAGTGGTTTGTAGTATGTTCACAACATTGTGCAAACATCACCACTAATTCCAGAACATCTCTAATACATCAAATTGTTATTAGCCATCAAACCGATTTCTCCCTTAGCCTCTTCCCCTGACCACCTCTAATCTGTCTCTATGGATTTGCCTATTCTGGGCATTTCATACAAATGTAATCATACAATTTGTGGAGATTTGTGTCTAACTTTTTTCACTTAGCATATTTTCAAGGTCCATCCATGTTGTAGCACATAGCAGTCAGTATTCCTTTTTATGGCTGAATAATATTACATTGAATATATAAAACACATTTTGTTTATCCATTTATTAGCAGAAGAATTTTCATTGTTTTCACTTTTGGCTATTATGAATAATGCACTTGAACATTTGTGTACAAGAATTTTTTTTGTGTGAAATATGTTTTCATACCTCTGGATATATATTTAGGAGCAGAGCTTCTAAGCCATACAGTAATTCTATATTTCACTGTTTGAGAAAATGCCAAACTATATTCTACAGTGAGCGTAGCATTTTACATTCCTACCAGCAATGCATGGGAGTTGCACTTTCCATCCTCACTTTTCTTTTCTTTTCTTTTCTTTTCTTTTCTTTTCTTTTCTTTTCTTTTCTTTTCTTTTCTTTTCTTTTCTTTCCTTTTCTTTGCTTTTCTTTTCTTTGCTTTTCTTTGCTTTGCTTTGCTTTGATTTGCTTTCCTTTCCTTTCCTTTCTTTCCTTTTCTTTTCTTTTTTTTTTTTTTTAACTATAGCTGTTATAGCCAGTGAATGTGATCTCATTGTGCTTTTTACAGGTTTTGAATTTTCCAATTACACTTGACATACAATATGATAGTAGTTGCAGGTATAGAACACAGTGATTAGACATTTATATAACTTACAAAGTGATCACCCCAATAAGACTAGTACTTGAATGACACATAGTTATTACAATATTATTGGACTATATTCCCTATGCTGTAATTTACATCCCCATAACCATTTTTTTAACTGCCAATATGTATTTCTTAATCCCTTCGCCTTTTTCACCCAGCTCCCCAATCCCCTTCCCATCTGGTGACCATCAGTTTGTCCTCTGTATCTATGAGTTTGTCTCTCTTTGTGATTTTGATTTGCATTTCCCTAGTGACGAATGATGTTGAACATTTTTTCATGTGGTATTGTTCATCAGTACATCTTATTTGGAGAAATGTCTGTTCAAATCATGTGTCCACTTTATAATTGGGTTGTCTATTGTATTTCTGAGTTTCCACTACTCTTTTTATATTCTGGATATTAATTCCTTATCAGATATGATTTCCAAACATTTTCTCCCATTCCATGGATTGCCTTTTTATTCTGTTGTTTCATTTATCTCAATAATGTGGTAGAAATAAATACAGCGATAAAAGCGACTGCATGAGTGAATAAAACCATTTTATTTAAATAGAATGGCACCTGACAAATGCATACCTCAGATCCTTTAGAGGAAGGTTAGAGCTCTGGAACTGAAATGTCAGTTTGTGATCTGCCTCGTAGCTTTTAAGTTTTGTTAATTTAGAATATTTATCTAATTTTCAGTTTCCTCTTCTATCAAAAGGAGATCTTAATACCTAGTTCTTATAGGGTTAAAAAGTTCAGAATTAAAAAGTTATTCCTATGAAGATACCTAGGACAGTGCTTGTGTCAGAGTGCGGGCTCATAAGCTTAGATAAACTAAGCCTGAGATGCAGCCTGACCTTCCAAAGAACCCATTTCTTTGGTATTGTAAATAATGATCTATTCCGCCACACCATCTGTGTAGTCAGCTGCTCACAGCCTATATTCTCTTCCCTTTCCAAAGTCATGACCTTTAACTGGAAGAAGGGATTAAAACATCACACATGCTACCCTGTACCCCAAGTTATGCTGCTTTGTACCCAAGACTTACGCCACTAAATACATATTCTAGGATTTTTCTTACTGGATAAATTGCCCTCACAAATACTAAGAGTAAACTTGACAAGTTCTCTTCAGGTCTCAATCATGTCCATCCGATTTTTTATTTGAGAAGACAAAATACCGGCTAATTGGTTATGTAAATCTGTATAACGCAGTCACTCTACTGCTTACATTAATAGTCACAATGATAGGTATCACCCTATTTTCTAATGTCTATGTGTTCAACATAATTTATATGATTGGTCAGTATCTTGAGGCCATTCTATTTAAGTATATTACTTGGACTATGTTTTTTTTTTTTTTTAAGCCCCAGGTATTCTCCTGCACAAATACTCATTTCTACCACTCTCAATTTGAATTTTAACTCAGTTGGGGTGATTAATGCAACCTTTCAAGTTATTGTACCCCCAAACAATTAATGATTTGTGATGAATTGCAAAGGATATTCATGCAATTCTCTACATGTGTTCTTATTGGAAGGATATTTTTCTACTTTGTTTTGGAGGGAAAATAGAGTTGTTTTTGTAAGTAGAAAGCCAACAGCCAAATTGGAGGCAAAAGATTCAAATAAAACAAATGTGTTCTATAGACTTTGTACATTTGGATATATTTTTATCATTTTTAATAATTACTTAATGCTCTGCAAGACCAAGTTTGAAGAATTGATCATGAGTTGACACATTTTCCGTAGTATCACCTCAGTTTAGTTTAAATACCTCTAATTCATTAAACATAGTTTATGTATTTCAATGCACAGAACCATTGCTATAACTGTAATCATTTCACCAATGATGTAAACAGGAACTGCCTGAATTTTACTTGGAAGAAAAGTGCTACTCTGAGACATTTTGTTGGGGGGATATATATATATATATACACACACACACACACACACATACACATACATATATATGTGTATATACACACACAAACACACACATATACATGCATATATATGTGTGTACATATATATATGTATGTGTATACACACACACATATACATATGTGTATATACACACACACATATACATACATATATATGTGTGTGTGTATATATATATATATATATATATATATTACTGCATCCTCCTCTTGATACCCACAATGCAGATTGGCAAATGAAGAACTATTAGGTGATCCATGACAGGGAGATATTTAATTTGGCTTAAGATGCCTTGAGATGCATCAAACTTATTTAAACCATGGAAAGATTTTATTTCACATAAATCACACAATCCCATTCATCAAAGTTGCTCACTTTGAAATGATAATATTAAATGTAGTTTGATGTAAGAAAAATTGACTCCAACATATTTCAATATGCCTTCTATTTTGCTCCTATCTTATCTCATGTTGCAGTAATACCTATACCTTCACTCACGTATTTCATCAATAAATTATGAGTCAGAAACTTTATTAGATGCCAAGGGACACATATGACTAATACACAATTGCTGCTCTCAGAAGCTTAATGTTAACCAGTGAAAACGGAAGTAAACAAATAATTGCCAGGCATGGGAACTGCTAATAATAAGAATTTGCACATAGAACCCTGAATTAATTAAACAAAGTTATGACATGAACATGTTCTGAGATGCTAGCGCTATCGGTACACATTCTCCAAGTTGTCAAAATCAATACCTTTTTGGGGGCTCACGTGGCTCTTGTTTGCCTACTCTTTCTGCTGGGAGGGATCAATGAGAGCGGCATGTTAATTTCCCCTCCTGACCGTGGGCAATCCTGAACACTAAGCAACTGGGAGGAAGAAGGACAGGGGTTTTCCATGGATATATTTCACATGGCTCCTGCAGACTTGTTATAAAGGTCAGTTTGTTTCCCGCTAGAAAGTCAGTTGGATTGCTTTTGTCTATTGTATTTACTACTGCAAACCTGTGCCCAAGATCTAAAATTTAGCACATGGAAGGTACTAAATAAATAGTTTTGGAATCAATCACTTTGAGCATGTTCAGTTTTTGGTACTCGTGGTTCCAGTGATTGTCTACTGAACTCTCTACACTTTAGGCTCTTCATTCCCCCAAGTTCCAACATTAATCCCAGCACCATGGAATAAAGGTAACGTCTCCAAACAAGATCCCTAGAGTTCATGACTATGAAAACCACATCACTTTCATTCTAACCTAGAAGAATGGATGGAGTCAGTTGGAAATGTCTCCTGACAAGAGGCTTCATTTCCATCACACCATAAAAACTAAGTTCCTAAGTTTAATAATCTTGTAAATAAACTGATTCTTGGTTATTCATGCTCTGCCAAAGCACTAAGCCTAAAATACCATTTCTCTAGTATCTTTATCTTTGATTCTGCCACTTTTAGTTAAAGGGATCATGTCCCCATCTTCACAGTTTGTTTCTTTGTTACCAACTACTCTAGTAATCTATTCTGATTGCTCTCCTTACCCTGCATTTAGTTCCAGTTAGTGAAAAAAGATGCCATCACAAATTCCCTACCAAATTTAATTCTATGCCAAGTTTTGCTAGTGATTCCACCTTCTAAGGCAGGATAGGTAGCATAGGAAATTGACAGCCCCCTCCAGGGTACAGCATGAGGTGCCTCACTGGTAACACAAATAACAAGTGACTGTATCCAGCACCTGAAGCTGGAGAAAAGCAAGAACGAGTTTCATCCAGGTAGGCTGATCCCTATGATAGGGACCCAACCTTTAGCTAATTATAATGTTATTATAATCTCATTTACATTGAGATTACGACAACTCCCATCATGCATCTGACATCATGACAATTCTGGAGGAACCAAATAAGGAAGAAAAAGTATGAAATGGAGGGTCCCACCCAGGGGATATCACATCAATGGGATATCATCAATTCCCTCCTCAGGAGGGGTAAAAATCCCCATCTGGACTTCCTGGGCGCAAATCGATTTCTGAGTTCCCCCGCACTTCCTTCTCAAGTCTGTACTTTCTCTTCAGTAAATTCCCTGTGCTTTCCTACATCTATCTCACCCTTGAATCTTTCTTAGCAGAGACAAGAATATAGTCACCACTGTTCTGGGTGGAGTCCTCTCTTGGATATCCCCGTGAGACTACGGCGACACTTCCACTAGTTTTTCACTTGGCTGATCTGCTCCTGCACGTCTAACACTGCACCTTAAGACCTACCTACTCAAGCCTCACGTTTGTATTTCCACTGTTAGCCAAGTCTCCTTTTTCAGTTGCTTGGAACTGTGCTATATGACAAATAAGACGGAAGAACCGGTTGGTGTGTCCCTTTGTTTAACATATTTAACTGAGAATACATTTTGCGGACAGATATCCAATTGTAACCCCTCTTTGGGATAGTATCTTGAAAATGGAATGCTTTTTATTTTTACAGAATAAAGTACAAAGACAGATGCTTGGAGAAACTAGATACATGGAAAAATATCACTGAAATTCTTGCTGTTCACAGCTAGTCCTGTAGACAGTGTTATACAAAATGATTCATAAATATCCAAATGAGATACAAACAATTTTCAGTTAGTTGGTGTTCAGGGTGACTCAGATAGCAGGTGATGAAGCATGGAAATTGTTTCAAAGAACTCTTTACACTTGCAACACTAACCTACTCTTTTCTTGAGTGATTTCTGAGGAGATAATTTTTTAGTTCCTGTCTTCAGCAAGGGGATAGTATGAGAAACAGAAGCAGTTCTATTTGTTTGTTTGTTTTTTCCTTTTTCACAATAGATTAAAAAATAATGTAGAAAGATTTCAGACCAATCTTGAGACAGGGAAAAGTACCTTTTGTTTTTTTGTCTCCTTTGTTTTGCCATGTCTATATCTGGGAATTAGGTTGTTTTAGATAATAAAAATTTTAAAGGAAGAAAATGTGATCCTGTTTCTCAGGCTTCAAATGGCTATCATTAAGTTGTTTTAGAGGCTGGCTTCCAGAACTAGATTTTATGATAATTACATCCAAACAACGAAGGTTTCATCAAAGAATGGGGTACATTTTTGTTTGTGATTTGACACTTATGTAAAGCTCACTATGGCCTAGGCCCTGCTCTGTTGTACATACTAATTCATTTGCAACTTATAACAGCATTACGAAGTACATATTATGATTACCATCCTCATTTTACAGAAAGGATACTAAAACATCGAGTTGTAGAACCATTTGCTCCTGGTCACTGGTAATCGACAGAGCCAAGACTTGAACCCTAGCGATCTAGCTCCACAATCTCTGCCCTTCACCATTATACGATACTGTCTCCTCACATGACCTAATGAAAAAGTAACAAATGGAATATTGCATTATGTGGCAAATATGGGAAAAAGTCACAAAGAAGAAAGCTTTAGAACTATGATCACAATAAAACTTTCATAGGCATCTCCTTGTTTGATAACCACTGCTCCCCTTATCAAAGATCAATATGTGGAATCCCATCGTGAGTTAAACTGGTTACTCAACCAGAGAACAGAGCTTCCCTACAAAGTCTCTATCTCTCTCAACGAGCTGGCAAAAATTATGTAATGATTACAACTTGCATTCTGATGTCAGTCAAACTTGGCTTCGGATCCTAACTTTCTTTGACTATCCTTGGGCAAATTATTGAATCCCTTACACATTTAGTACTCAAAACAGCCTCACTACTTGCAAAAGATACTATCTCTGTCTCCATTTACAAATGACAAGGTTAATTCACAGAAAGTTTTAGTAACTTGCATAAGGTCACACAGGAATGGTGGCAGTGCCAGGTTTCCTATCTAGGCGGTTTGGCTGCAGAATGCAGGCTCATTGAGTTACCCTGAGGATTAAAGAAGGACACCTCCTTTGACATCCCCCAGTCAATTCTACTTTATTTCATTTCCAAAACCTCTGCACCTGTCTTTCTGACCAGGAGGAACTCTTATCCTTTATTTGGTTATAAACAGATTTGATAGAAATGTGTCCTTCCACTATGATCTAAGCTGATAAAAACAGATATTTTTGGTTTTACTCACCCAACAACAACTAAGTGTAGTGCCTGACACATAGTAGGTGATCTAGCATGTTGAGTCAAAGAATAAAAGAATAAATAAAATTAACTAAAAAAAAAAGAATACGAAGTTCCTAATCTGATGTACTTGACAATTAATAAGTGTTCAATAAATGGTAATTACTAATATGAGCTGCAGCGTAATTTAATTCACCATATAGCTTTTTTGCAGTACTAAAAGTCTGCAACTACAGGAATACCAACAACTTTGGAATTGTAAATACATGCTTGAAAATATCATTTGCATGCAGTTCTAATGCAGGCCTGGAACACTATCTATATATCAGAAATCAATAAAAAGTATTTCCTTAGAGCTGATTTCCATAATAAGCTAGCTAAAAGCCATCTAGAATAAATAAGTAGTTTTGATTAAAACACTTTCAATGTCCAAAAAAAAGTGAATTTGTAAAGTATGCTTAACATGGAAAATAAATCAATTATTAAAAATTATATTATAGAAGTAATTAACCAAAATAAAGGAGTCTTAACCCAAAATTTAGACATTTTGTAAGCACCAATGTTTATCATGAGTATACTTTTACTCAGCAATTCTTTTAACTGGAAATAGCTATGCCTTTGATGCAGTGTGGAAATAAAAGAGCTTTGTGTCCTGTACTATGCTAATTACAAACTTATTCTTCAGGATGAATTCAGTAATTCTGATTACTTCTGTTGATAAGCTGTTTCCTGTAACTAAAATGAAGACTTTGGTCCCACCTGGAGAGATGAGTAGACCAAAAAAGATTTCCTTTCTCTTTCTTCCACAAAAATGACTCACAAAATAAACTGAGAATGGGAAAACATCACTCTATTCAATTTCTGTATATTCAGTCACCATTACCACCCAAATTGTATTGGCTGGATCTAGCTTCCTGGACACTCTCTGTATAAAAGGCTATACAGTCATGGAGATTGCACACCGACAGTAAGATGAAAGAACACACCCCAGCAAAAATGGATATTCTTCAGCTAGCATTCATCCCTCTCATTTTCCCGTCATGCCTGAGGAAATGAATGTTTTCTTCAGCTGTGTTGCCATGATTTTTATGTATTTACATATCACTATTCCTTTAAGAAGATTTTAGCTATTTCATTCTCCGTTACAAACTTTCTGAAGATTTTCAACGTAAGAGCAGATTGTCCCTTATTATTCATGATCCTTACCACAGTCTATACAACCTTATATGGTTCAGCCCTTTGCCTACATTTCTGGTCTAAATCTTTTCTCCATCTTTGTACTGTAACCCCATCACGCTTTCTCAAATCCTAAAAATTCACTATGCTCCATCCCCTGAATAACGCCTCTGCATATGGTGTGATGAGGCAGCTAAATGCTAGATCCGTTCTCTAGGTTTTGCTCCTCTGAACTGCTTTCAGGAAAAAAAAAAAAAATGTAGAGAGGAAAACTTCTTTATCCATGTGGGTGTAAGCTCAAAACATCCCCCACTACTTAGTCATAAAAATACAAGAACCAGATTTACTAACTAAAGACAGAAAAAACAACTTCAATCACAATATAATGGACCTTAATAATGAACAATGAAAGAAAAGGGAAGCCGTTTATTATAAAGAGAATATGCCATTATCTTTGGTTGAGATAGAAAAATAAAAGAAAAATAAAAAGAAAGACACATTGATCTAGAAAGATAGACTGTTCTTAAGAGACAGGTTGTGATATTAGCTAAACATATCTAAAATGAAGGAGAAAACATGCCCAGGTGTGGGGACAGAGCCAGAAGTGCAGTTTCCAGGCCCTCGGCCTCACGTGGAAAGGTGCTGGCTCAGGTAGTAAATGGCCATCAACTGTGATTGGATGGCCATCAGCTGTGGCTAGTTGGCTGTCACCTGTAATCAGTGAGCCATTGGCCACTAATATAACTGCTGTGGCTACGCTAGCAGCAAGAATGGGGGCTAGCAAGCAGATGCTGGCTGAGCCGGCAGGCGCGGATTGCAGTTAGCAAGGCGGATTGAAGTTAGCAGGGCAGGTTGCAGCTGGCGAGTGAGGTCAGTTGGCAGCAAAGGGAACAGCTGGTTGCAAGTCATGTGAATCCAGCCTCCAGCGAGACTATGGTGGTATGACTCCCCTATCTATGGCTCCGTGGGTGTTCCTTTTTGGCCTAGCCACATCCTGTGTTCTTATGTGGGGAGCGGGAGGTGAGACCCCGCAGACAGCCCTGCACGACATCCTATATGTGTTGAAAAAAGTTTAACAGGTAGAACACTGTCCTGCAGGGCGGCCTGCGGGGTCTCAGCTCCCGCTCCCCACATAAGAATGCAGGATGTGACTAGGCCAAAAAGGAACACCCACGGAGCCATAGGTAGGGGAGTCATACCACCGTAGTCTCGCTGGAGGCTGGATTCACATGACTTGCAACCAGCTGTTCCCTTTGCTGCCAACCGACTGACTCCCCTCCTCTCCTCTCCCCTCCCCTCCCCTGCCATCCTTTCCCCTCCCCTCTCCTCCGTAGCCACCGCAGCTATATTAGTGGTCAATGGCTCAATGGTTACAGCTGACGGCCAACCAGCCAGAGCTGACTGCTTATCTACTACCAGAGCCAGCACCCCTCCACATGATGCTGAGAGCCTGGAAACTGCTCTCTGGGGCTCTGTCCCCACAAACACTTAAAAACTCAGCTAATCCTCCTAGAAACCTGTAATAAGACAACAACAGGAAACTGAACACTGGTGATATCTCCATTGCTACAGAGAAAAATATTATTGACAAAGAAGTTTCTGGCATATCAAAAGGAACAGATATTTTTCAAGGCCTGGGAAAGAGGGAGTGGACATTCAGGGCAGTAGTTCCTGGCAGAGGTACAGGGCTTCCTTCATTCGACCACCTGGGCACACATGCGTCAGGACACTCAAGAGCTTCAGATGAAGTTGACCGTCCAGATGAAACACATGTGAGGTTTAAAGAATGAGCCCTTCATAAAAAAAGCATGTCACAGGTTTAAGTATTACTGTTATCTAGAGTTAGCGGAAGCAGTTGGGACATCCTGGAACTTAATATGCCTACCCACAGAGAATGTGTGAACCATATCATAAGACAGGTACAACATCCATTACACCAATGGGACTCTAGAGACTTAAGGCTCAAATGACAAATGGAAATCGAAAGGTTTTGAATATACTATTTGGGAAAAAAAGGCACCTCAGCTTATAACTGGTGACTGAATCTTCCATTACAGTTTCTCAACTTAGCAAGATGGTCAGAAAGTGTCAAATAACATTCTCTGAGAAAGGATGTTATGTTGAGGTAGATTTCTTCTAAGACAGGATCAATGTAGTGCTATATTTAAGCTTATAATAGAAAACAACTTGCAGAGGTTCACAGGTTTGGGAAGTCAGATGATTGGTATGGACTGCCTGGCATCTTAGTAAGCGTGACCCAAGCAAGATTTTCATGGAATACCATTCTTCCACCAGTTGTCACTGAATCCCTGGTTCATTGCTGTAGTATGTGAGGTTGATGTGTTTTCTAAATTCAGTGCATATAAGCTAGTATTATAAGGATATTCTGTGTTCTATTAAATAATTGTACTTTCTAAAGAGCGAGAACCCGTACTAAAGGAATCCTTGAATATTTGCATGAGTGTTATTCAGTGCCATTGTTAAATATCTGCATGAGTGTTATTAAGAAAAATTAACAACTATTCTTAATAACAGGAATAAAAAAGGAGCAATGAAAGTACAGCACAGAGAATACAGTCAATAATGTTGCAACAAATATGTATAGTGCCAGGTGAGTACTATACTAATAGGGGAGAATTACTGCATAAATTATATAAATGTCTAGCCACTATGTTATATACCTGAAACTAATATAAAATAATATTGAATGTCAACTGTAACTGAAAAAATAAATACAAGGAACAATGATCATAGCAGTGATAAATAAATTGTAGTATATGAACTACAGCCACGCCCATGAACATAAATGATTCAGAACCTGGAGGGAAAGGGAGAGGTGGGGAGAGACAGAGAATTAGGTTCAGAGTGACCCGATTTATTTAAAGTTCAAAAACATACAAAAATAAATAATATATTGTAAGAGGTATAAATAAGTAATAACAACTACACAGAAAATCAGAATGGTGGTTACCTCAGTGGGGAAGAGTTATACTAAAATGTTGAAGGAACTAAAACCAGTTGATAATAATTAGTGAATGACAGGTGCTGAAGTCACCTGGACTACTCAAGAATCAGAGGACTGACTAAGCAAAAAAAAAAAAAGAAAGTGATTTTATAACGAAAGAATTACACTGTTCATATTTGAGGCTTTTTTTTAATATCAGGGGCATTATATTATTGTCTGTATGTTTAAATATTTTAATCCATACTTGACAATATGGCCGGTGATAATTTGAAATGGGAGACTTCGGCTTGTGTGGGAAAGCCTGGGTAAACAGAACCACTATATGGAGCATGTTGAGTAGAATCTTCCTTCTTCTCCTTGCCTCTTGTTTTCATGAGGGTATTCATTAAAGCAACCCACCTGGCCTTCTCCATGCTCCTCTGATCCCAAATTCTGACAGAAGGCACTGAGCACAACTAGCTCAGCCCCCTCTGAGCTCTTGCCTCTCTCAAAGCCCATCTCAGTCAAGTTCTTTGTTGCCATGCAATAAGCTTAGAGGGGTCAACTTGATCCTTTTGGGGAGGGCTGTGGTGTACAGATGTGCTAATGACTAAGATGGAAAGTCTGCTTAATTCAGTGGTCAGGTACTAATCCTATCTGCCTAACCATTTAAAAACATATTTTCCAAACAACTTCATAAACACAAAACAAAAACAAAACAAAACAAAACAAAAAAAAACTTGGCCTTTTGACCTCCATTTGTCTGTTTCTTGGGTCTTAATTCTGAATTGATTCCAAGCTCAGGAGGGGAAGAACAGGGTATTATTTATTGATCCTTTAAACCCTAATATCAGTGAATATAATAAAACATGGGGTTGCATCATCAGATCAATCGTTGTTTAATAGTCTTAATTCCTTCCAAAACTCTATAATAAGACAATATTCTATATAGAATCCTCAGAGTGTATACACCTCAGGGTCAGTGGAGGAGGTTTGCTTTTTTAATAATCATTTTTGTGTTCTAAATTCTTTTTCTGAGGAAGGATGGCCTCAGGAGGGATTTATTTTAAGAGTGTGACAGCTCACTTGGAAACTTCATGAGGCAAAAGTTAGGAGTATAGTTATTATAACAGCTCTCAGTTTAGTAACCCTTCCTGCCTCTACTCCCCTTCACCCACTAAATATAAAAAGAGAAAAAGAAGTTGGATTTGGTTAAAGTTGGTTTCAGCCAAAGTCACTTCAAATAACTAGCATTCTTTTCTTACCACCTAAATAAAATAATAAAGGGTGCTCCTATGCTGACAGATTTGTGTGAAACTACTTGCACAGCACTTCCGAATAATAAATAAGTATGGGATTTTGGAAATGAGTATGTCAGTTGATAACAACTATGAAAAACATCAACTTTTATATGATTAATGTAAATCCATTTTACTTAACAGTACCCCTGGTTTACCAACCATCATTATATAAATCGCAGTTTTTGTTAGTACATCAACTCTTTTATGCATCTCCCTGAATATCGTAAGTATAATCAAAGGTGATAATTATTTAGCTGCTTAAATTTATTCTAACAATTATATACTCCAAGTATCTATTATTGAAATGCTCATAAATAAAATACTATGAATGGTACTCAGAAAAAAAAAGGATCATTATTTTTGCTTTTCTTCAATTATAAAGCAAACCAAACATATGGCTGCAAATAAACGGATTAAACTTCAAGTGTATAACACCAACACAAAGGAAAATAGACTCTGCTGACTTAGACATACACAAACCAAGATGCCTCTACCATAAATTATTTTTCCTGGGAAAACACATTCCTAAACTACTTATCCCTTCCTTTTACCCAGTTCTGCATGGGTTCTTCCACTTGTTCTGCTGTAACCAATCTCAGTGTCCCTTAAAGTAAAGGGTGAACGTAACAGATGAACATTATGTGAACAGTTAATGCCCCTTCACTTCCCACAGAGGTTTGCATTTTAAAAGATTTTTGTTTATTAACATTGGTAATTTCCCATTTAGCAAAATATCAGGAATCTTGAAAAGTGAAACAATTCCAACCACTGCCAAGATATCTTGAAGTGAGGTGTTATTCTGATAAACTATTAGGGATTATTTGTTGGAGGAACCTGAGAAGTTTGGATTCAAGGGTCTAACTGGAAACATTCCTATTTACCCCAATCTCTAAATTCAGGTATTCCCTTCCTTAGTTCCTGAAGTCCATTTGCTTTCTCCAAAGGCACTGGTTTCTGCCTTGTTCATTTTCTGTGTAGGATGTTAAATCAAGGTGCTCAGAGCAGAGCTGCCATAATGGTCAACCAGTCAGATTTCCAAACACAAACTGTTGAAGAACATTAAAGCAAGTGCATAGTCCTGGTGCCATCAGTGAAACTCGGATGCTGTTCAGTGTTGCTAAATCCTCTACGCCTACCGAAGTAACCAAAATGATTATGTTCAATATTCTTAGTCTTGGAGGACGCTTATAGCTTGTTTTCCTTTCCAACATTATTTTCTAACAGTATGTAACAGTATGTAAAGTCATCAAACATAAATATGAACCCCAGCTACACCACTGACTGGTTTGGTGATGTTAGAAAAATTAATTCAACATCATAATCATAATTACTTAGTTATAAAATGAGAATACCTACCCATTATGGATTGAATTGTGTGTCACCAAACAAAGATATATCTGATGTCCTATGCTGCAGTACCTCAGAGTGTGACTTTACTTGAAAATGGGTATTTTATAGAGGCAATCAATTTAAAATGAGGTCTTATTGAAGTAGAATGGGTCCGTAATCTGATATGACTGCTGTCCTCATGAAAAGACAGAGGCACAGAGAGAACAGGATGTGAAAATGAAGGAGAGATTAGAGTAACACCTCACAAGTCAAAGTGCCAAAAAATGCCCCCCAAAACACTAGACACTAGGAAAGAGGCGTGAAATTGATTGTCAGTCACAGCCCTCAAAGGGAACCAAGTCCTGCTGACTCCTAGATTTCAGACTTCTACCGTGTTTCCCCGAAAATAAGACCTACCCTGAAAATAAGCCCCAGTTAAGATCAGCAGACAAACAGATGCATTTTGTATGTTATGATGATGTTTCAGAAGAAGATGACATGACTGTATTTGAGTAAATGTAGATTGTTGTACATGAAAAAAATAAGACATCCCCTGAAAATACTCCCTAATGCATCTTTTGGAGCAAAAATTAGTATAAGGCCTGGTCTTATTGTTGGGGAAATATGGTATAAGACCCAGTCTTATTTTTGGTGAAATACAGTGGCTCCCAAACCCATGAGACAATACATTTCTGTGGTTTAAACCAGTCAGCTTATGGTACTTGGTTATATAGAAAAGAATATACTGCCCATTAAGGTGATTGTGAAGTTTAAATAAAATAATTCGTGAAGCACTGACATAGGATAAGCTTTTAATGAATTATTATTAGTAATTGTAAGAGTGTTGGGATTTTTGAAAAAAATTATGCAAACAACTATACTCGACATAGTCTTCAGTTTTACATTTGGAAATTTAGTTATCAAAATATACCGGTAGTAAGGCCGTAGAGATGGAATTACAAAGTGGATACATCTCATGCCAGTGTGTGCTAATTGTTTGAATCCTCTGTAAATGGTTTGGCAGGAAAGGAGGTTAGAACACTTAGCTAAATTGAAGTTTAGGGATTATCTGTGAATTTAAAGTATCCATGCCATTTTGGCCCCTATTAGCACAAGTAATTGAGAGGAAAATCTTGCCAGTTATGCTTTTCCATAAGGCTTAATGTGGACTTAGACGTTTAAGTAATTCATTAGCAGACTTAAATGGTGCCATGGACCAACAGTAAAGGACGTAAAAGGTAATCTGTGACCTCCATTTTAGAGTTGAGCATATTGAATCCCACTGAACTTATAATAAACTCAAGGTTATATAGTTTACACTGGAAAAGCTGGGACTAGAATCTTTGTCTCCTAACTTCCTGTTGAAAATTGAGTTGTGATTTTTCGGGTTTTTTGTGAGTGTTATTTTTAGAATTCTTTGGAGCTTTTGTAACTGCCCGAACCCCAACACTGCACATGGAATCTGAAGATCAAGGTTGGGGAAATTCAGATCCAGAGAGGAGAAAGTCACTTTATAACATTTTCAATAAAGAAGCCTCAAAAATTGCACTTAGGGAGGAGAACAGTAGTGGGGACAAAGGGCAATTATTTTTATACTAAAATTATAAGCTGCATAACACATTTAGAGAAATATTTTACGTTGTTTAGAAGATCCATTAAATGTGGCCTGGCTGGCCCTTTCTAGGACAGGTCATTAAAGCCCTAAATGGTATTTGGGAATGCAGTTCCTGCAGATTGAAATCATTTGCATTTTATTATAAAACACGTAGGACACTTTGGCCATAAAGATCACTGGGATGACTACACTTCGGCCTGTCACACAACTTTGTAAATACAGAGTGTACTCATAACCTGCTTAACTAACCCCACTTAAGTTAAAGTGGGCTGCCCTCTTTCACCTCTGATGTGCTCAGCTTTTAAGTAGATCTTGTGGGGAATAACTATTAGACTTTTCATATGATGAACTTTGTTTCATTGTTTTGTTTTTCCTCTTTAGCTTATGATTTTATATTTCCCATCTTTAAGGACATTTCCATGCTGCTTATCCTAAGGATATCAGTAGTGTAATTGGGGGAGGGCAGTTTAGAATATTTATTGCAGAGAGAAGCATTCTCTCTCATATTGTGGTTTCATAGCCCAGAACCAGAACTTTCCAAAAGATACTCAATGACACCAATGTAGGGATCCCCTCTGAACAAGGTATCAATTTGAATTATGAATTATGAAGTGGATTATGGCCGTACTCACCAGAGCTGGTATAGTTAAGTGTCCATCAGTGTTTCCATTACATTTTGAGGTATTATTTGGTTTAAAAATGCCCTTCACCTGAAGCATACAAGGTTAGCCTAGGAAGTGAGGGTGTCCTTTGTTTTGTTTTAGTATTTAAAACACTAGCTCTCTCTCTATATAATAATAATTATAATAGTTATTATAATTATTATCTATCTATCTATCTATCTATCGATCTATCTATCTATCTATCTATCTATCTATATAATGAATGAAGAGAGGTCTGTGTTTATAAATGAACATGGCTACCAGAATGATCATGGCTTTAATACGGCGAGGTCATGGTGCTAAAGGTCTCATATCTGGGTACAATACACACTGTTCATCATGGAGAATTCCAAGGCTCAAAAAATGAGGGTTCCATGGTGGTACAAACATCCTCCGAAAATTACAAATGTACTTATTAGGCCTCTACATTCTAAATCTAAAGATCTCCATTTATACCTTGGATGGGATAGGCCTATATTATGGTTAGGACTTTCCTCTGGTCTCCTCTTCCTGTGCCCCTATCTTTACCTTGAATCCTTGTAAATTCTTGTCCTTCCTTCAAAACCTAGCTCAAACTTCCTAACTTCTGAGGACACTTCTGCTACTCCCTCAAATAGACTCAGAGATTCTTCTCCTAAGCCACTTTGCACCTAACACCTACATGCAATATAGCAATTATTATGTACCATTTTCCTGTGTATTTGTTTCTTTATCAGACTTGGCAAACTGTGGACAAAGATCATGTCTAGTTTATTCGTGGGGTGCTAAAGATATTAAAAACATTCAGTAAATATTGATTGAATGGATGGATAGATGGATGGATGGATGGATGGATGGAATAAATGTCCTATGAAAGAGGAATAGTAACAAGGACATTGGGATGAAAAAGTCATTTTTCAAAAGGACTGTCATTAATATGACTTCCCACCTTCAGTTTTCAACCTTCCATAGGGTACAAATTCTCATATGCCCCATAATGAATAATCTCCCAGAAAATTGAATGACTTGTAAACTCTAAGAGGAAGAGATATATGTAACAGGATTTGTTGAGAAAATTACTGATCAAGTAGCTAGGAGATGAAGTGTTTTTTCTGACTTAGCCACTGCTCTGCGACCCACTTCAAGTTACTTAATAGCTCAGTGATTCAATCTATCTGCAAATGATGATAAATAATAACAGTTCTTGGCAGCTTCTCAGAGATGTTTGGAGGAAAATGTTAGCATGTCAGAGACCGTTTAAAGAAAAAACCCTAAACTACATATATTTTATAATTTTTTATAAATTAAATATGGTTATATTGCTATTACATCCAATGTACTAAATAATTTATTGTAAGCAAGACTACTTTGGTGAAATCACATTAACCTAATTAAAAATATAATTGGAGGAGTTGATTCTTCCACTTGTCATCAGCAGTTGGACTATAATCATTCTATAAAGTAATGGAACAAAAAGTAGATTGTTCAATCATTTCTGCATTTGAGGATGGTCCTTGTGATTATTTTGATGGATAAACTGTCATATTCCACCTGAATCACAAAACACATTTTCAAGGAGAAGAGCTAAAAAGAATTACAGATGCTTTTAGAAGAAAATGATTGGAAGAAATATATATTCTTTTAATCACAGGTTTGCAAACAGGTTAGACATTGACAGCTATAAAATTTCCAGTGTCTCTCAAAATATAATCCATGAATCATATGTGTCAGTATATTCTAGAATATTGTAACCTGCAGATTCCCAGATCTCATTCTAGGCTTAAACAATAAGAAATTTTGAGTGGGATCCAAGAATCTGTACATTAAACAAGGTATCCAGATGACTCCCATGAAGATACCCAGGTTTGAGAATGACTACAGGAGTTTACATCCTTTGGTTCAGGAAACAAATGAAGAATGTACAGACTGCAGAAGATCAGAAGCAGGAAACCGAACTTCCCTGGGTGGTAAGGGGTGATAAATTATCCTTTCACTTTAAATTCATAAAGTATGTTATCTTTTGTAGAATTTGCAAAAGAATTACAAATTAATGCTCTAAGCCTGTTTAGGGGGGCGGGGAAAGAGATTTGGGGAACATTTGGGTAGATTAACCTGAAAAGAAAGGAAGGAGTTGATAGCTCCAGTTTGCCATATGTTACCAGATTTCATGAATAATTTGTATTTATGGAGAAAAGTGGAGGCTCCACAAACTCTTGTATTCTTTTTTCTGTGGGCTCCTGGAGGCAAGCCAACCTATTTTAGGTTCACGATCATTTTGATATGTTTTTAACTGTTGATTCGTCCAGCAATTATCAAGACAAATGGGGTAAAAATGTCAAGCAAGATATGGTTATAATGTATCTCTATTACTAAATGGATATAGCTTGATCACCGTCTGTTAGTAAGGTAGTTTCTGTTAGTAAGGTAGTACATAGTCTTATGAAAATTTCAACAATTACAGAAAAGAATATAGAGGCAAATGAAAAATACCTGATGTTCTGATACAGAGTGGCAATTACTTCTCTACTTCTGATGAAAATTTTTCTAGAGCTATATACCCAGTGTAGAATATAGATTCCATTTATTAAAACAAACAAACAAACAAAAACACCTATAATTACATTTACATATATAAATATACACTTATACATAATTTTAAATTATATTTTTAGCATGTTTTATTGTAATTTTCATTTCAATGTCAATGACACTCTTAAAAATCTCATTATCATGAACATCTATGGTATCAACATGAATATCTATGGTAGCAACTCTAACCTAAGATAGAACTGCCATCAACTATTTAATCTCTTTTGTTCATGTTTTGAAGGAAAGCACTCCCCTTCATAAAACCTCTCTATTCTATTTATTTTCAGATCAGGGATTCCTGGAAACATTCTTCCTTCTCTCGTCACCTCTATGGCCTAACTTGTACCTCAAAACCACTCTATCCATAAACCTTACACGGGAAGACATGGGTACTAATTGTGAGTCTTCTGAGACACCAGAGTTCTTTGAGATTCATTAACATCTAAGTAATCCAAGGTCTATGGCTTCTCTCTCAGAATTTTACAGTTCTGTTGACTTTATCAGCATTTCATAGAGAGTGCTTTCTTGAACAATTTTTCTCTTGGATGCAAAAGAGAACAAAATAGGTGTAATATTTTATCTAACATGTATTTAATACTTACAATATTCTAAGTATATTTTATAGATTATTTTATTGAAATCTTACAACCACCGTGTAAGGTGAAAGCCATTCCTGTTTTTATACTAATACAAAGGAAAACTGAGTCTCAGGCGGGTACATAGAATGTCCACACAATTTATCATAGTGGGGGCAGTTGGGGGATGGAAGAACGGGGAGCAACTAAGTAATGGGTACATTCTTTTGGGGTGATGAAATGTTTTGGAACTAGATAAAGATTGTGAATAAATTGCTAACACTGAAATGTTTACTTTAAATTATTAATTTTATATTAGGTGTTTTTTACCTCAATAAAAATAATAGTGGAACAGGGAATTAAATTCAGTCTGACTCCAGAGACCACACTCTTAACCACTGCAAAGTACTGCCTCCCATATGGCTATACAGCTCCAAATTTTTCTAGATTAAATGAAATCAATAACTTGTCACTGCAGAAATGTCCAATGTCTTTATCAAGCTGGCAAACATGCTACCTATCCCATAGAGTGCTGCAGTATTTTAGGGTGTGGTAAGCAGCGTTCCTGAAATTACTTTTTCCATGGAACCCATTTCACCTGGAGCATTTCTACAAGACTGTGTTTCATAAAACATCTTTATGGGATCACTGTTTTCTTCAAAGCTCTAAAAAGAATGTTTATTACAGAATTATTTTCACTTGGATGGTCTACTTAGTACATCAGCAAAACTTCACTGGAATTCAGGCAATATAATAAAGACAGGGCAGTTTACTGGAATTCCCTTTATGATCATTTCCTTAGCACTTGTTCATAACAGAAAAAAAAGAGCAAAGGAAGCTAAGCAATTGCATCTTTTATATTCTATTTGAAAACATTTAATATTTACCTTTTAGTTAAGTTTTATGCACACAATAGCTGTGGTATGTGTGCATAAGACTAAATTTTAAGTTAAAACAAAATACGTAGGCATGTGTAGGTTGGGCATTGTGCAATTTTTAGCACACAGGCTTCTGGGCTTAATAAAGTCCTTCATAAGGAACTGAAAACATTAACTTTCAAATCTTGAAGAAAAAAATAAATGCTTTATGTGAATTTTGTCAGTTTTCTTATTCAGTTATTTTTCTTAGTAGGGAAGACAAACAATTTCAGCAAAAATTAAAGCAGTTGGGAATTCAGAGCAATGCTTTATTATAAACTATTTATGTCCTCTTTAATCGAAACTGGCTTATGACCCAATCTTCCTATTCCCTTTTTCTATATTAGCCATTATAATGTCATAGAAAGGATGTAGAATTTGGAATCAATCAAAACTGAGTTTTCCTATCACATATTTACTTATGTGCTTCATGACTCAATTTCCCCAAGTAAACGTGGAAAGTCCTACTTTGTAAAAATTTCATAAGAATTATCTAAGATGTAGCTGTGGACCTATCCTTCCAAAAACATGTAAACCCTCTTAACCATCCCACTCATGGTAACCAAGAATTCTAACTCCCCTATTATCGGTAAGCCTGTTATCAGTATTTTAGCTTCACTTCCCCACGTACACAGTCAAAAGCCCATGTGAAGGCATTTCCTGGATCCTCTTAATAGCATCCTACAATCACTGGTCTCTCTTTTTTTTTTTTTTCTTCTTAATTACAGTTGACTCTCAGCATTATTTTATATTAGTTTCAGATGTACAGCATAGTGGTTATACATTTATATAATTTATGAAATGATACCCCTGATAAATCTAGTTCCCATTTGACACCACACATAGTTATTACACTATTACTGACTACATTTCCTGTGGTGAACTCTACATCCTCATAATTATTTTGTAACTATCAGTTTGTACTTTTTGTTTCCTTACCCTTTTTCACCCTGCCCCCTAACCCTCAATCCTATCTAGCAACTATACTTGTTCTCTGTATCCATAAAAGTGTTTCTCTTTTGTTTGTTCATTTCTATTGTTCTGTAGGTTCCATATATAAGTGAAATCATATGGCATTTATCTTTCTCAGTCTGACTTATTTCACTTAGCATAATACCCTCTAGGTCATCCATGTTGTTGCAAATGGTAAGATTTCCTTTTTTTAATGGCCGAGTAATATTCCATTGTATATATGCACTACATCTTCTTTATACAATCGTCTATTGATAGGTGTTTAAGTTGTTTCAATAGCTTGACTATTGTAAACAATGCTGCAATGAGCACAGGTATGCAAATATCTTTTCAAATTAGTGGTTTGGATTTCTATGGATAAATACGCAGGGGTGGAACTGCTAGGTGATAAGGTAATTCTATTTTTAATTTTTTGAGGAACCTTAATACTCTTTTTCATAATGGCTGGTCCAATTTGCAAACCCACCAGTAGTGTATAGGGGTTCCCTTTTCTCTACATCCTTGCCAAGACTTGTTGCTGATTTATTGATGATAGCCATTCTGACAGGTCATGAGGTGGTATCTCATTGTGGTTTTAATTTGCATTTCTTTGACGATTAGTGACACTGAGTATCTTTCCATGTATCTATTGGCCATCTGTATGTCCTCTTTAGAGAAATGTCTATTCAGGTCTCCTGTCCTATTTTTACCTGGATTGTTTGTTTGTTTGTTTGTTTTCAGTGTTAAGTTATAAGAGTTCTTTGGAAATTTTTGATATTAAACCTTTATTGTATATCATTGGTAATTATCTGCTCCCGATTGGTAGGTTGTTTTATGCATTTTGCTGGGGGTTTCCTTTTCTGTACAAATCCTTTTTAGTTTGAAGTAGTACAATTTGTTTATTTTTTTCTTTTGTTTCCCTTTCCCAAGGAGATCTATCAAAAAAAAAAAAAAGTATTACTAAAAGCAATGTCAGATAGTTTACTGCCTATGTTTTCTTCTACGAGTTTTATGGTTTGGGGTCTTACATTTAAATCTTTTATCCATTTTGACTTTATTCTTGTATATGGTGTAAGACAGTGGTCTAGTTTCATTTTTTTAAATGTATCTATCCAGTTTTCCCAGCATCATTTATTGAATAGACTGCCTTTATCCCATTTTATATTCTTGCTTACTTTGTCACAGTTTAATTGAGCATATACGAGGTTGGCCAATTAAGTTTGCAAACTCATCATAGAAAAAGTGCTACATATCTCATTGCTGAATATCACTATGGTCACCTTCCAAGTACTCCCTTTGGGAAGCTATGCACCAATGCCAGCACCTAGTCCACTCTTCAAAGCAATTTTGGAACTCTTTTTCTGGAATGGCCATCAGAGCTGTCTAAGTATTACTCTTAATGTCCTGAATGTCATCAAAATGTCTTCCTTTTAATATTTCTTTCATCTTTGGGTAAAGAAAGAAGTCATTGGGGGCCAGATCAGGTGAGTAGGGAGGTGTTTCAATACAGTTATTTGTTTACTGGCTAAAAACTCCCTCACAGACAGTGCTGTGTGAGCTGGTGCATTGTCGTGATGCAAGAGCCATGAATTGTTGGCAAAAAATTCAGGTCATCTAACTTTTTCAGGCAGCCTTTCAACACTTCCAAATAGTAAACTTGGTTAACTGTTTGTCTAGGTGGTACAAATCCATAATGAATAATCCCTCTGATATCAAAAAAGGTTGGCAACATCGTTGTAACAAGTTCGCAAAGTTCATTGTCAAGGTTTAGGTTTATTTCTGGACTCTCTATTCTGTTTCACTAATCTATGTGTCTGATATTATGCCGATGCCATGCTTTTTTGATTACTATAAGCTTGTAGTATTGTTTGATATCATGTAGCGTGATACCTCCAACTGTCTTCTTCTTCCTCAATATTGCTGTGCGTCTTTGTGGTTCATATAAATTTTATGGTTATTTGTTCTAGTTCTGTGAAAAATGCCTTTGGTATTTTGATAGGGATTTCATTCAATATATAGATTAGGTTGAGTATTATGGACATTTTAATGATGTTTATTTTTCCTATCTAATCACTGATATCTTTAAGTTATAATTATTACCACCCTTGTCATGCTTACATTTGGATGGTTCCCACTGCTATCTCCTTTGATGAACTCCCAGCATTGTTGGAGAAAAATCTGAAATAATCCTGATTGGGTGCATTGCAAACTCAACTTAATACATTTATTTTGTATTTGAACTACTTAACTCTCATCTCAAGAGCAAAAGTGGGGGAAAATCTATCTGTTTATCTATCTATCTATCTATCTATCTATCTATCTATCTATCTATCTATGATCACACTCTCCCATACCAGACAATTTTCCTACTTCAAAATAACAAACCACTTCTTTCCTCATAAGAAAACAGACATCACTCAATGTAAGCTCTCTTCCATTCAGTTGACTTCTGTGTGTTTTTATTAACATTTACTTTCAGTGAAAGGCATATATATATATATATATATATATATATATATATATATATATATATATATATGCGCCCATTGGACCTCAGTTTGGTTTGTAGCAGCACCATATTAAATTTAAATTTTGGCTATACACCCAGCCTATAAGATCAGAGAACCAGGATGACCTTTTTATTTATTTATTTATTTATTTATTTATTTATTTATTTATTTATTTTGTTGTTTATACCTTTTTTTTTAATTTATTTTTAATTTATTGGGGTGACAATTGTTAGTAGAATTACATAGATTTCAGGTGTGCAATTCTGTATCACATCAGGATGACCTTTTTAAATAGTCAGTGTCTCTCTTGAATGAATTGTTAATTTACCACTGAATTCCTCTGTTGACAAACATGTTCTAGTTTTTCTATACTTTCAGATATTGCTTCTTTTCCTTCTCCTTCCAACTGGTGTTGTACGTTTGCTCATGTTAAACTCCCAAAACTGCCTGCTTCATTGGACTACCATGGTTATATCACCAGACTTCCCAGGTAATGGATTTACCCTCTGAACTGAACTGTCTTACAATGTCTTCAGAAGGACCTCTTTACAATATCTATGCTATTTCAGTGGGTAATCTGAATTCCAGATAACAGCCTAACAAAGCCTGTCATGTCTCCCTGTATCTATGCCATACACCTTACATAAATTTAGTTTTTTCACTGAAAAAAATTAATATCTTATTGAAACTACTCAAATGTGAGTAGTAGTCAAGGTCTATGATAAATGAGAAAACTTTAGTGTTTTAAATAAAATGTCAATTCCAGGAAAGGAAGACTACTTATTAACATACAATAAAATTTAGGAGAGGCAGGAACCATTCTGCATTTCAGAGAAATGCAAGAACTTGAACTTGTTGTCTTCCAAGATCTGCTCCAACATCTTCTTGACTATTAGATCCTTATAATATTTATTTATATCTTTATCTTTCCCCAGTGTTTCAGACTTATATGTATAACTGCTCCCTGACTGTTTACCTGTATGGATTTCCAGATAATACCTCTTAATCTTCTCCATCATCTCCACTCAGTCATCACACACAGTAGATGTGTGTGTGTGTGTGTGTGTGTGTGTGTACACACAGGCATATATATGTGAATATATTCATATATATATATATTAAAAAAAACCAGATCATGTGGTATTTGTCTTTCTAAGTCTGACTTATTTCACTTAGAATAATATTATCAAGGTCCATCCATATTGTTGCAAATGGCAAGACTTCATTCTTTTTTATGGCTGAGTAATAATCCATTGTATAAATGTACCACATTTTCTTTAGCTAATTGTCCACTGATGGGTATTTCAGTTGTTTCCAGATGGGAGGGAGGAGGGGAGAGGGAGAAGGCCAAGGGATTAAAAAGAGAAAATCAGTAGACACATACAGTCACGGGGATATGAAATACAGTGTGGGGAGTATAACCAACAATGGTGTAAAGATGATGTACGGAGCCAGGTGGGCACTGGACTTAACAGGGGGATCACTTCATAGACTGTGCAGATGCCTGAACAATGCACTATATAACTGAAGCTGAAGTAGAATAATATTGTATGTCAACTATAAATATATATGTATATATATATATACACATAGAGTATATATATGTATATACATATATATATACTCTATGTGTATATATACATATATATATACTGCACATATACAGTATATATGTATATATATACTGTATATATATATGTATGTGTGTGTGTGTGTGTGTGTGTGTGTGTATATATACAGTCAAAGGAGGGGGAGTATAGCAGAAGGAAAATAGTCAGGGTATTGTAACTGTTATATAAGATGTCAGAGGACTAGTAGCTTGGGGTAGGGAGGTTGTCACTTTTTGAGGGGTGTAAATGTCTAACTATTACGTTGCTTTGTACACTTAAAACTAATAAAAGAAAAAAGAAAAAAAAACAACACTATTCAGAAGAGCTCTCAAAACTGAACAATAAAAAAAAAATATGGCTTCACTCATATGTGGGATATAAAACCAGAAGCAAAAAAGGAACAAGACAAACAAACAGAAAAACTCAAAGACACAGACAACAGTTTAGTTGTTAACAGAAGGTGGGGGGG
Source organism: Rhinolophus ferrumequinum (assembly GCF_004115265.2). Taxonomy (NCBI): domain Eukaryota; kingdom Metazoa; phylum Chordata; class Mammalia; order Chiroptera; family Rhinolophidae; genus Rhinolophus; species Rhinolophus ferrumequinum. The sequence continues at coordinate 27,829,800 of NC_046295.1, read as the reverse complement.
TGATAGATGAGGGAAAAGGGGTCAAATATATGGTGATGGAAGGAGAACTGACTCTGGATGGTAAACACTCAATGCAATATATAGATGATGTATTATAGAAATATACACTTGAAACCTATATAATTTTATTAACTCTTGTCACCGGAATGAAATTAATTAAAAGATCCAATTATGATATAGGGAAACTATGTTAATAGGCATTTCATTGATGAGGATGCACAGATGCCATATAAGCACAAGAAAAGATGTTCAAAATATTAAACGTTAGAGAAATAAAATTTAAAACTACAATGATATATCACTACACATCTATGAGAATCGTTAAAAAAATAATAATAATAACTGATGGCAGCAAATATTAGCAGGGATGCAGAGAGAGAAGGTAAGAGTCATTCTGAGGCCTCTTTTCTTATAGGCAGTCACCATTGTGTTTTGTGCTCATGTGACTTCTTGTGTATGTAGAGTGGGGGAGAGACAGACAGAGAGAGACAGAGAGAGAGCTCTTCTTCTTAAAAGACCACCAATTTGATCAATCAGGAACCCACCCCTAAGTTCTCAGTTAAACTTAATTGCGTCTTAAAAGCCCTGTCTCTAAATAGTCACATTGAGGATTGAGCTTCAACATATGAATTTAGAGAGAACACAATTCAGTTCATAGCGATTACTTTTCTCTGCTGTGTGACAAATTACCACACATATAACAACTTAAGACAACACACATTTGTTACATCACAGTTTCTGTGGGTAGGTCCAAGTATGACTTAGCTTGGTTCTTTGTAAGGCTGCAATCAAAATGTCATCAAAAAAATGGGTTCTTATCTGGAAGCTTTCCTGTCAATAGACACTTCCAACTTGTGTGGGAAGGATACTCCTGTGTTTCTTTTACTCTTAGATTTACAATACTTCTGACACCAGATATGTGTGTGTGTTTCCGCATCAAGCATTTCTCAGATACCAACTATGTGTCCCACAAGTCAAATCAATTCTGACACTAACCAGAATTACACAAATCCCACTGGTTAAAGATGCAGTCCCATAAGAACACTACTCTACACATCTCTCTCTCTCTCACACACACACACGTACACACACTTCTGATACCACTTCAGGTTTTTACCTCTGCCTCTAACCAACCAGTTATCAACCAGTGGTTCCCCTGACCTTCTCTTCAGGTTCTATTAATTTGCTAGAGTGACTCACAAAACTCAGAAAACAGTTTGCTTACAAGATTACTGGTTTATTACAAAAGATATGAATGCACAGCAAGATGAAGAAATATATAGGGTGGGGTCTGAAAGAGTCCTGAAAACAGGAGCTTCTGTCCCCAAGGAGTTGTAGTGTGCCACCCTCCCAGCATGTGGATGTATTAATCTGCCTATAAACTATTGAAATCCCGTGTTTGGGGCTTTTTTATGGAAACTTCATCGTGTAGGTATGATCAATCACGAACTCAATCTCCACCGCTCTCCCCTTCCTGAAGGATGATAGGAGAGGCTGAAAGTTCTACACTTCTAATCACGGCTTGGTTTTTTGGGTGGCCAGCCCCCATCCTGAACCTATCCCAAAGTCCACCAAGAGTAGCTTCTCTAGAACAAAAGACATCACCCAGGAAATTCCAAAGGATTTAGGATCTCTGTGATAGAATTTGGGGCAGAGACTTATATAATTTTCAATTTATACAAGTATATGCAAGTCATTAGAAGAATTTGTTTTCTTATGACTGTCGCACAGAGGTCCTTGGGAAGATTTCTTCCCAGTTTCAAATGTATACCTTTACTACTACCATCTCTGTTTTAGTTCAGATAATAGATTCCTAATTGATTCCACCACCTTTATTCTTAACATCTTCCCACCCTCATTCTCTATATTTGACTAATGTATGTCCAGTTCATCATTGCCTTTCAAGAAGATGAAGTGTCAACCCCTCCAGAAAACCAGATTGATTAAGTGGTTTTTCTAGGTGGCTTCTTCATTGGCAGTTCTCCATTGTAGTATGTTACCGCATTGTATTAAAATTATGGATTTAGATATTACTTCCATGCCAAATGTCTCCTCCCTTCTAAGATCATAATTCCCTTGAAGGCAGAGAACATAACTTTCTTCTTTGTACCCTTAGCACCTAACACAGTATATGACTCAGTAATTTCTCAAAAAGGAAACGAAACCAACTATTGAACTAAATTAGGGTATTTTGGGTTTGCTACAAAGATATACATTTTTCTAAGCCATTTACATTTCACAATGCAGTTTTCCATCTTTGAGCATATTAACCAAATGTAAAATTAAATCAGAGGCATTCAAAACACTGTAGTGTAACATGAAGACCCTTTATACCATATACGACTCTTTGAAAAAACAACTGAATATAAAAAATGATCAAGAAGTTTGCAACAACGCTTCTTCCCTCCAAAAGAGTGCTCAACCTAAGATAAATACGTACCACTATTATTGCAAATGCTTACATAATCAAAAACTTACGAGTTTATGTTACAGTTATTCCTCTTCTATTCACATAATTTTCAAGATGATCATTAATAAGTGTAACACAAAGTTAAACTCATTAGAGAAATGGAAAGGAGTAAAATAACATGTTTTCAATATCTATTATGAAACAGATATGAGATGCTCTAGGATAATTATGTCATTTTAATACACACACAACCCCTCTGATAATTATTAGTAAATTCATTTATATCTGAGGTAACCTGCCTCAGATTCCACAGCTACTTAACGATTGAGTTGCCATTCAACTCCAGGAAGGTCCAATTCCAAAGCCATGATTCTGACACTTCTTCACACTATGAGAATGCCTACGAAATGGTCTAGTTTTCAGTTCATTCCCAGACATACTGTTCTTCAGGAAATTCAGGGGGAAGAGTAATATTGACCAACAGCAGGCTCGAGGTTAAGACTGCACATCTATGGAAAACTGAGATTATTTGCATTGTGCTATGTTTGATTTAGTCCCCTGCCAAATGTCACACCAAAGCCTTGACACAACAGGGATTTGTGCCAAGTCATTCTCTGTCTGGCAGTGTACATCAGCTGGCATATTTCTTTAGATAGAATCTAAGTCACACAAATCTCTAAAGAGCGACTGAAAATGACTAAAAGGAAAATTATATTAAAACAATAGGGTCAAGAAAAAAATCTGGGAGTGTGTTTTAATTTTAAAACATCAGGAAATTATCCACATATACATATAGATGTGATTACAGAATACTGTATTTTTTTCATATAAGAGTAACATGGCAAAACATATACATATATTTTGAGCGATATTTAAAATATAAAGAAGTGTATGTAAGTGCATTTTCCCAAATATTAGGTCTGTATAAAATAACATAAGCCTCAATTATTACTAATGATAGCATATATCTCTTTTTTTCTTACAACCACAAACCAACTCCATCTTTCCTTTCAATATAAAATTACTGTGTCATGCAGAAAAATAAAGAGAATTGCCTCAGCAATTTCTGCATGGAGTTGGAAGGACCCTGGATAGGATAAATGATCTAGAGAAGCTTTAGGGAAACAGTAATATATTTTTGTGACTCTATTTAATATTTAAATATGTCCAGAGAAATGACATCAAATGTTCTCATAATATCTTATATAGAGCTCACTTAAATTCCTTATGTGTTGTTTTAAGCAATTTTTTTCTTGCTACTTCCTCCATAGAGGACGGATGGTGTTTTTAGTTCCTACATGTGAAATTCATTTTATCAGTCCGTATTTTTCTCCACTACAGTCCGTACGAATCTTAATTCCTTTGGTCTTTTCTCTTAGAGTCCCCAGTATGTACTTCTTATTTAGAAGATATGTTTTCTTTCCAGTTCCGTCTTAGAATTCAATGTTCCTACAAATCATGATCTTTTTAATGATCTTTGTTCACACTTTTCTTCGACAATAGCATTCCATTTTGAAATCGTAGGCATCGTGGTATTGGCCCTGTGCCATCCCCCTTTAGCTTTCAGGTAGTGCATTTATATATTTCTTACTGATTGGTGTGTGTTTATTTTCCTCTTTGCTTCTGCTTTTCCAATTGATTTATCACTTTAAACTAATTTCACTATTTGGTTTTCCCAAAACCTAGACACACCTAGGTAATTCCTGACTGATAATTTAACTCACAGATATCCTATTTCAATAATTCACTCATCTGCATCACGAACCACTACGCTAAACACCTCCCATCAACCTTTGAATAGGTAGTTCCATTATTTTACTTTCAAGGGCATTCATGATAACAGTTCTTTGAATACAGGTTGTGGGGATTAAGGCTCTGTTGACCAAGCAATGATATATATTTGATAATCGGATCTCCAATTCTGATGTTTTCTCACTAGTGTCATATTTTGCAAGATGAAAGAGTGTATATCATATACATGAATAAGTACTATAATTCCATATGTCTAAGCATGTGCAAGTAATGTAATTATTATCACAACATTTGTACAGTTTACTCATGGAGAAAATTTGAAATATATTTAAAATGTACTTACCTTTGAGCAAGGCACATCCTGCTGTGGTCTCAGGACAGAAACCTAATGTAAAAAGACACACATATATTCTTATTAATATACTTAGTGTCACAAACACGTTGAAAACTATCAATATGTAAAATTTAAAGACCAATTTGGTTTAAACCTCAATCATTGCTCATAATGTGTATCTGCCCATTGATTTAAAAAAGATGTTCTATCATTTGTCTGTTTTGCTAAAGTTTATTAAGAAAAAGGGATATGAGAAAATATTCTGACATACTTCTCAATCTGAACCTCCAAAGGAGCTCTGTTACTTTATGTCTTAAAATAAACTTTTCTCCCAAGTAAGAAATATAGAAACAGATTTGGTTCCTGATGTACAAAGGTCAATTTTAGGCAAAAACTCAGACATCACTTTTCAAAAATATTACATGGATTATTAGGTTCAAAACAGGAAGATAAAGAAGCAGGTTAAATAGATTTTATGATGATAAAAACCTCATAATATTTGTTCATCAAAAAGTGGCAGTGGAGCACCAATTAAAGTAAACAGCGAATCATGTCCATAGCAAGAATGTTTCAAATTTTCAGGCACAGAAATTGGAACGTATGTGCAAATAATAGATTTAGACATGCTTAAATACACTTCAGTACTTTAAAACTCAATAGAGGAAAAATAATCATGTATTGCTTCACTAAAAGCTCGATATTTCTATCATTTCTTTCTGTTGTATTATTCTCTCAGATGCCGTGCCACATTTCCAAATATGTTCAGAGACCCACCTACATAAAAGCTTAGCTCTAAATCCAAAATCTCTCATTGCAAATGTGATAATGCTAAGTATAAACAACAGCAACAACAACAACAAAAAACTTCAATTAAATGTAGAATGAAAGAAGACCAATCACTTTGTTCATATTTTTTTGGCATCCCATCTGACTGAAATTCCCAGTTGTCTGTAAGAATGAAAAACAATAAACTTCCTTTGTGATCTCCACTAATATTTTGGGATAGAAGTTTTACCATGAATGGTAAATAGCACCCATCAAGTTTAAATAAAAATAAACGTGTCTTCCATATTTAAAGTTCTGAAACTAAAAGAATTTTAGCTCAAGAAGTCACCTGAGTGGATACTCAAGTAAACTGGATACAAATTATGAATTAGGGGATTCCCATTGTTCTAAAGGCATGCCTTGAGTGTTCCTAGGCAATGGGAGAAAACCAAGCCTTTGGCTGGCCCAGAATGTTCTGTCAGCCATTATTCAAGCAGAGCAGAAACATGTGCAGAAGTGTGCGTACAGCTGCACACACACACACACACACACACACACTGACTTAAGGAGTCTATATAAGAGAATGTTTAACGACAGGATTTTGTTTACAAACATATACACATATTTATCAATTCTTTATTTTATGGCCAAAACTAGAATTTCATACTTCCTGGATTTGAATGTTGGTCCCTGGATTACTAGCCAATGCAGACTTCAGATCATTTACGTAACACTCTCTGAGCCTCAGTTTTTCGCTTACAATGAAGTTGTTGTAAAGATTGAATGAGTTAATTCCCATGAATTCCTTAGAACACTTCCTGAGACATAGTAAGTGGTCAATAAATGTTAGCTATTAAAAACTATAAAACATTTGAAAAATAAAAATAATGCTTCAAAAAATATTAAACAATTTGGATATTTAAAACATTTTGATATTTTTACTATTCATCTCTCAGTGTGGAAACCTTAGTTTAAATTTCTTCTTACTTTTATATTCACATAATTATAATTATGGCATAACTGAGAAACACAAGTATGGATGGCACATCTTATTCATGAAAGAATCATTAGAGAAATCAACGTAAAAGTGGCAGGGTTTTTCCATATTTATTTTTTTAGAATGAGGCATTTTAGATGGTATTTAATAGCTATAATTCTGTATTCTGTGTTTTACTTGTGGTCTGGCATGACTACAGAACAGAAAATCTCCTTAAATGACAGGCAGGCACTTAAAGTTTTCTACAGATTGAGCAACAATTCAATTGTCTAATATCCAAGGGAGTAGAAGTATGTAGTGAAGAGTAAGTAAACAACTCTGGATAGTCACCATTAGTGCCAGACTGTAATGAATTTACCACAGAAAGATATGGTATCAACAAAGCCAGATTTGGACTTACAGAGAAAACAGAATATCTCCAGATTCTAAACTATCCATTTCTTGAAGCATTAGGAATAATCAGGGCTTTAAACAGAGGATTAAGCATGCTTGCTTTGACTTTTCTGATGAAACCATATACCCTTACAATGAGAAAAGTTGTAGGAAGAAAGGAAGGAGAAAATATACTTATTTTTAAAAATTGGTTTCATTGAACAGAGTATAGGCTAGAATTAGAAGGAAGAAAGACTTGAGGAGAGAAAATGAACAACTTATCATCATCATCATCATCATCATCATTACTATTTAAATTATATATATATATATATATCAAACAACAAAAGAAAGAAGAAAAAGAAACCAATAAAACACTTGTAACCTCAATAAGGAAAGCACTAAATGTCAAACCAATGGTGGTGGTGAAGCGGGGATGGTGATCTGTCCACATCATTTCATTGTTTTAATTCAAAGATCTTCTACCCAGACAATTGCCCCCTCTATCTGCCTCTCACTCCACCCTCCCCCCCACACACACACCCCAATGGGGATATGAAGCAATTTCTGCAGACATTTTTGATCGTCACAGCTGGGGGTAGGGTGCAACTGACATCTAATGGGCAGAGGCCAGGGATACTGCTAAACATCCTACAATTCACAGGACCCCATCCCCCACAAGGAAGAATTATCCAGCCCCAAATATCAATTGTGTAATAAGGTTGAGAAACCCTATCTGATTTAGCACAGCAGGTGGGATCCTCCTACTTCAGCTCTTCACAAACTCTCCTAAATTTTGATATTACATCATTTATTTCAGGAAAATGAGAACTCACCTTGGTCAAGGGGCCTGACAGAGGACATTTTAGTTGCTAGTAACCTACTTAAACATTGCCCCTCTAATACTGAATGTAGCTATGTGTTAAACTCAGGTTCGTCAGATACTAGTTACCAAGCTTTTTACACTATATCAATCTGAACCCTATAGGTAATTGTAATCCCAATCATTTTCTTAAATGTTTTTCAATGTCAGAAAACGGTGTAGTCAATTATCTTTTTTTTTTCAGTTTTATTCTTTTAAAGAGCACTACATTAAAAGCCAGACATCATCCTGTTTAAAATAATTATATTAAATGACTTTATTTGCCTTGTTATTATTAGAAATTTGACAAGTCATCACAATTCAATAGATAATACCCAAAATAACTTTTTGGGAAAAAATTTTTTTAATATTACTATTTTATCTTTTGTTTACATCAAAATAACAACTGACCAACTTCAACTTAATACATGTCTATTAAGTATTTGCATAAAAATAACAATATATACAGTGACTTGAACTAAAACTAATCCTTGAAAATAGTATAATTGTTCCTATGTAATATAAACTAAAGTGTAACTCTGCACTCTTCTCATTTTGTTCATTTGAGAATATCTCCTTAGTATCACGCTGCTCGAAGTATTCAATCTATAAAGTATAAATGTTTCCTTGATTTCGATTAAGTGGGATTGACAACCTGAAAAACATACCACATTTCAATTTGATTTCCTTCAAGGATCTTCTCTGAAAAGGCCAAAAATCTGGAGGAAAATGAATTATTTAAAACCTTTTATTAAGTACAGATGGGTTTCAACGCTAAAAAAAAAAAAAAAAAAAAAAAAAATGTATTGGTGAAGGGAAGCCAGAAAGGATTGGAGAGTGTCATTTATATTGTTACTGCTGTGATTCAAAAGAGAGGGGCAGTCGGTGACCACAGGATGGACACGGGGTTTGAAAATTAATCTGGGGAACGTAATTTAGTGGTTGCCAGAGGGTAAGGGGGTTGGGGGGTGGGAGATGAGGGTGGGGGGGATCGGGTATATGGTGATGGAAGGAGAACTGACTCTGGGTGGTGAACGCACGGTGGGATTTATAGATGATGTGGTACAGAATTGTACACCTGATATTTATGTAATTTTACTAACAATTGTCACCCCAATAAATTTAAAAAACAAAAAAACAAAAGAGAGGACTTTATTCAGAGCAAACTTGGATACGGTCAAGTATGCATAGCTATGCAATGCCATAGGACCTACACATCCTCCCCATGTTTTGAGTACAAGAGGTTTTTATTTGAGTACAAGAAGTAGACCTAAGTCAACAATCATCTCAGCACAGCCAAATTACTATTTTACTTTAAAATAAATTAAATGAGTACCACATGATTTATGCCCCTTATGCACAACGTGAATACCTTAGAGTTGGTCAAGATTTTGTTTTATCTCCCACATTAATTAACTTTTTGTGTATTAAGTGACTATATAGTATATCTATATAATCTCCACATACATTAATATCAATATTTTATATCATTTCTTATCTTTATTTCTTTAAAAACCAAGTAAATTTTTATACATTTACACGAGTAGTGCATGTATTTAGAACCTGCATTTTTAAATTTTATTTTCTATACCTTATTCATATTGTGAAATATATCATAACTCTATATCTTTAATGGCCAAAATTGGATGCGTCCATTTCTAACTGAAATGGAAGTAATCGTGTCACCTATGTCAACTTTGTAAGCATAAGCCATAGAACTTATCATGGAAGCCTCTCTCCAGGCTACATCATTTTTTTCCCCTGTCACAGCTGTCACAAGATCCTAAGGGTAGTAGCAGTCACCCCACATCATCTTATTTAAATTTGAAGTCCTTAAAGCACCTTAACTTTTTTAACCTATCTTGGAGGAAATTTTCACTCCGTTTTCATTTCCCTACCGATGTGTGACCCAATTTCAGGAGCAAGTTCAATAGGTAGACTGTACTCAAACAGGAATGCTATATATAGTATGCAAACTAAACTTAAGAGATCAAATATAGCTATTAGAATCTATTTTTTGTATCTGCTTGTTATAAAACCAGATGTGCTGTGAACATAAAGATTCAAAACAAATTCAGAACGATCACGGTGTGCCACATATTTTTTCCCTCATAAAAGACAGTAATGATGCCATAATAATTACCAAACAAATAGGTAAGCATCATGAACAGCATACTATATATTATAGTTTAAGGAGAAACAAGAAATTTTAATATATTAATGTCATGGGATGAATTCCATCCCCTCAAAATTAATATGTTGAAATTCTAGCCCCTAATACTTCACAATGTGACTGTATTTGGAGAAAATGTCTTTAAAAGGGTCATTAGGTTTAAAATGAGGTCATTAGGATGGCCCCTAATCCTAACTGGTGTCCTTGTATAGTTTAGGACATGAAGACACACAGAGGAGAGACAATATGAAGATTCAAAGAGAAGATAGCCATCAACAAGCCAAGGAGAGGGGCCCTCAAAAAAAACTAATCCTGTAGACACCTTAATCTTTGAAATCTAGCCTCCACAATCATGAGAACCACTTTTTTTCCCTGTTGTTTAAGCCCCCCGTCTGTGTTATTCTGTTATGCCAGACCTAAGACATTAATACAATTGGTAATTTCCAAAGTTCGAGTACAGCTGTACCCAGCCATGTGACAGAGGTAAATTTTATCTTCAATGTCCTTCCACTTTCCATTTAATATTTATCTGTCTCTTTCATAGGATTCTTGTATAACTGAAGCTGTCATGGTGTTCCTAGGTTTCAAGAGGTTGTGTATCCTTGGAAACAGCTTCCCTTTCCTGTCTCTCCAAATGCACTCTCAAATTGATCCTCTCCTGACCTGAAGATAGAGACCTGATTTTAATTACTGAGAACATGTTGGCCTATATCTGTCGTCGAGGGTACTTGTCTACAAAAAGGAAATAATACCTTTTAATAAAGCAAGCCTTCTGTGTTATGTTTTGTTTTGATAGGAAGAAGCAGGTGTGAGGAAACTGCCAACTTCACTCATTACTGGTTGTAGTATAAATTGGAAAGCAATTTGCCAGCATGTATCACAGTCTTAAAAATACTTGCTCCCTTTCACCCATTTATTTCACTTCTGAGAATCTCTCAAAATGATATATCAACAGATGTTTACAAACAGTTATGTGCTCTGATAATCCATTTCACTACTATTTATATTAGCCTCATTCTCCCCAAAAGGAAACAAGCTAAATGTTGTATAATAGATTAGAGAAACTGAGTTGTTCTCACAGATAAGGGAATAGTATGCTTTTATTTGTAACTGTGTTTTCAAAGACAATTTAATGGCATGGGACTACTAAGCGTATTTCACAATTTTAGGTGAAAAGAGCAGAACATAATAAAGTTCCATTGTATAAAACAAAATTAACCCCCTGAATCAAGAATTCCCTTTACTCTGCCAAACTCCTTTCCCTCTCCCTCCCCCCAAAATAAATAATCTCTTTTTGTAAGTTAGTAAAACACTCAGAATTCTAAGAAGCAAACATGAATTATAAAGGTTTTTTGGCAAAGTCCTCCACCATCTCAGGAGCAGAGAGAATGAGGTACTCCATGGTTACGATCTGTGAATACAACCTGGTAATGGTTGCACTCTTGAAGTGACCTGCCTCTCCTTTACACTAAACATAATTGAAAATGCTGATATCCAATTTCAACTTCCCTTTCTGCTTTGGAGGATCAAAGGGTAGTCTTCCTTTATTCCCTACAGGAGGCATCACAAAGTATCTCATGACATAAGACATGAAGACTAAGGATATTGCATACTTGATTCTACCCTCTTGATATAAGCTACACACATCATTTTATTGTAACAGGACAGTCTAAACCTTATTGCACCATGATCACCAAGTGGGAGTTTAACAAATTCATATATCTAGAACTGAAGAAAGCATTGCAAATGGTACATAGTCATGAATGCCAGCTTATCCTGAGGCAAAATTGTCACCAGGGCACCTGGTACTTTCCACCACCCAATTATTTTTATAAACTGTGAATAGACATGTGTAAAGTCCTTTTGGTGTAATATGTACAGGTAAAACTCATGGAAGAAAATATGTGAAAATGCTCTTGGAGGTTCTCTCTGAGTGGTGATTTTCTTCTATACATCATTCTGTATTTTCTGCCACGGCCACTCTATTTCCTTTACAAGCAAAAGCAATGTTAGTATATTCCACAGAAGCAATGTTCATCTTCTATTCTACCTATTCTGAAAACAAGAGAAATGGGCTGGCCCCACCCACGTAAATGGACAATCACTGTGTCTGTGTGTTAAGGTCTCTATTCCCCAGCACAGCTCTCTGGAGGACTTGTGCTGGCACGACTATGGATTTCAGGTGCCAGGAGTACGAAGCCACAGTGTACCCCACAACTAGCCACCTTCAATCATCTCGTGCTACTTGACCCTCCATGATCACTGAAACACTCCAAGACTGACTTCCACTTCGCCTCCCTACAGGACTAAATTGTATCTAAAATACAGTTTTTCTAAAAACTTGAATTTTTGGAGAATAGTCATACATATATGCATTTTAAGAAACTGACATCCCTCAAGAATTACTTCACTATTTAAACAATAATATCTTGTCCAAGGAGCAAATTCCTTTGGGCATAATGGACACAGTGATGAGTTGGGGCCAGGGTAGTAGGACTCAGGCACTAGTTCTTCCATTTATTAACCTGTGTTCTTGGTCTAATCACCTATCCTCACTGGGGATTATGGCTATCTGTGTAATATCACAGTGTATATTATCAACTTCAACGGTCAACAAAGGCTACCCACCTGAATAGATTTGTGCACCTATGAAGTCGTCACTCTCTGTATGAGTTATTAGTTCTATGTATCAGGCACTGAAATCCTTAGTTTGAAGGAGCCAATAACAACCTGGGTGGCAGATTATACTTTTAAATATGATTTAAGCACCCTGATAGAAGCCTTGATGGGGGTATTAAAAAATGTACATAAACACTCATCACTGCTGTGTGGTATGCGCTTCATATATTTATTTTATGCAAGTTTTGTGAACAATATTGTGAGTCTGGAATAACTCAATAAGGGCTAATCATAATAGTGTTTCCCTGTCCTATTCATGGTAACACTTTGTAAGTGCCTGGTCTTCGAAAATGCAGAACCTAGAGCAACAGCAGATAAAATAATAGTGGAATCGATGTGGAACAGCAGTGTTATTATGCTGGGACTGCATGTCATTATGCAGAATGTAGCATTAGCACCTTGCAAGAAGGAAGAAGGCCCCTCATTATTTCAGAAAGCTGGACGTGAGCACTGTTTTGGAGACTTGACTGCTCCATTATCATCAGTCAATAACTGGCACTTACGGACCTGTCACCCCACCGGATCATCAACTAATTACTTTAACAATCAGATTTCATTTTCCTTTGTCTTTTTAATTTTCACCACAGAGAGTTTTGTCCATGAAGGTCACCTGTTTTACGGTACTGCTAACACAGACACATCATCATTAATACATTAGTTCAAATATTTCTCTGAAGCCGAAGGACTGGCTCCTTGTGAATTTTAATCCGTTATTTTTTTAAGAAAGGAGATCAGGCTACTAAATTCCACTTTTGTGGGAAATTCTCTGGCTTTCAGCAAGTCAGTTAACCTATTTGACTTCATTTTCTTCATCATGGGATGCAATAATTAGAATTGCCATCTAAGGATTCTCTCATTTTTGAATATCTATAGCTCTATACCTAAACTTTCTTTTGGGAAGAAGAGTGGGAGCTGGGAGGTTCACACGTCATCTAGAAGCTATAATTTTCTAATTGATCTCCCTGTCTTTGATTCTATCCTCATCCGCTCCACCTTCTATTTTATTATGGGGAGATTATCTAAAAAGTGAATTCTGTTTATGTAAATCTCTCAGTAACTTCTGAAAAGAGCTTCCCATGACCTAGGACAATCCATAAACTTGCTGGTTTTGGCATTCATGAAGTAAGTAGCTCCTGATTTGCTCAGCTGTCTCATCTCCCACCATTCACCCATATCACCCTTCTGCTCCAGAAAAAAATAAACCACTTGCTCTTCCCCGAATACGCTATGTTCTCTTTCACTTCTGTGTTTTTCATACTCTGTTCCTTGTTACTCATGTTTTTCATATTCTGTTCCTTGTTCCTTGAGTTCTCTTCTGTTGTTCCTCCTCCTGGCTAAGTCCCTACTCAGCCTAAGTCCTTCAGAGCTCAACTCATACCATCTCCCTTTCCATCCTCCTCCTGAACGTATCATATGTGTCTCTTGCATGGAATTCATTCCTGCATCGGAACCCTGCACTGCAATCATTGCTTTAAAGGTACATATCTTCCAAAACATTTGTTAGTTCCTAAACAGAAGGGACTTTGCCTCTTGATTTATCTTATCTAACACCAGACACAATGTCTGGCACAAAGTAGGCACTCAGAAAACATTTTTTTTGGATGAGTGGATATAAACTGAACCATATGTTTCACAAAACAATTTATTAGTACTTGTTATTTTTGGTACATGCAATAAGATATACCCAAACATATGTACTCCCCTTTCCCTTACAACAGGAAACTGAACATGCTAGCTTAATAACCTAATCAGCCATAACATGTTAGAATAGAGATGGTGACTTTCACTAGATTTTTCCTTATCTTTAAAATTACTTTTTTCAAAACCTTAAATTGAAAACAAAAAGAAAGATCAATATAACCTCGCAAAGCACCATTTATATCCTCATTCTAACAACCACTCACTTCCACTTCATAGCACACCAGGCAGAAGAGCTTGTTTGTTAACTAGAAAATAGCTTGCTAATTTTATGCACACATTTTCCAGTCAGTACGTACTTTCCCCCTCCTCTGAGTTGAAAGGCATAAATCCAGGGAATCAAGTTTCTAGTCATCCTCTGAAAATACATTTTAAATTAAGCATCCATGTAAGGATAGTCTGGGCACCACTGAAGAGCAGTTTTAGAAATGCATACCTTGCCATATACAAGTTCACTTTTTGAAATAGATATGCTTTCATGGCTAACATGCATTATAACAAAAGCACTGAAACTGAAAGTAGGGAAACTAGATGCACTCTATTCTTTGGGTTTCAGATCTTCTATAAAACAAGATCCTCGAAATAGTTTTGTTTTTTTGTTGTGTTTAATTTTTAAGTTTAGAATTTTTAGTTGGCAGGAGAAAACAATCCTACAAATGTCTGGTACCAATTTCCTCTAATATAACCCCACAACACATACAAATGTACATACATATATGTGTGTTTCAGTTTTCAAAGAATAAATATATCTTCTGAAGATACATATATAATTTTAAAACATGTCAATATTTTATACTTATTTTAAAGAATGATCTCACTGTTCCTTGTAAAATGTATTGTAATAAGTGAAATGCATAAATTTAAGTGCCTGAAAAGAATCGGAGTACCATTGAAAGAAAAAACAAATCACATTCTTCAACACAATCAGCCGAAGGAGGTTTGTTTGTACAAGAGCCACTGTATAAACGTCATCTGAATATTAGAAGGAAGATGTTAGAAAAGCCTGGACAAAGAGGATATTCCAAGGGCAGTAATAAGGGATAACTGCAATTCATCAATAAAAGATAATGGTGAGATTAGAAGAAGAAAATTAGATTAATTAGATCAAATTATCCAATATTAAATAGTTGCCTAATTGAAGGGTTAGGTGAGGTCCTATGAAGAGTGTAACTATATGAAGATATGCAACAAACATATCAACTAACACAAGTCTAACACACCAAACACTCTGCATGGAACAGTATGTGCTCAATAAATGTTAGTTTGCTTTACCTGAACTAGGTTAAAACTTTTGAAATTGAAGCTTATTTTTAATAAACTTTTAGAATTTCTCAAAAGGACTATTCCTTCTGCCCAATAAGTTTTTACACACTCCCTTTTCCTAAGATACTACTTCGTCCTATTATCTGTTGGCTAACTTCAATGCTTTGTCAGATCTCAACTTACATATCTTTCTCCAAAAATATTCCTTGCTCTGTGTGTGTGTGTGTGTGTGTGTGTGTGTACACACACACAAATGAACATGGTAGTTTCTCAGTAAAAATAATGATATGTATCATTACAATGTATTTTGAAGTCATTATTAGTTATAATTTAAAAAGCAGATATGATTCAGCTTTTCAAAAGAAATCTTACCATTTGCAACAACATAGATGGATCTGGAGAACATTATGTTAAGTGAAATAAGTCAGACAGAGAAAGATAAGTACCATATGATCTCACTTATTTGCGGATTCTAAAGAAAAGAATAAGTGAATGAACTAATCAGAAACAGTTTGGGAGACAATGAGGAAAAACTGAGGGTTGCTAGATGGGCGGGAGGGGTGGGGGTTGGGGGGGAGGGTGAGGGGATTGGAGGGCAGTCGGTGACCACAGGATGGCCACGGGGTTTGAAAATTAATCTGGGGAACGTAATTTGGTGGTTACCAGAGCGTAAGGGGGTTGGGGGGTGGGGGATGAGGGTGAGGGGGATCAAATGTATGGTGATGGAAGGGGAGCTGACTCTGGGTGGTGAACACACAGTGTGATTTATGGATGATGTGATACAGAATTGCACAACTGAAATCTATGTAATTCTACTAACAATTGTCACCCCAATAAATTAAAAATAAATTTAAAAAAAAAATAAAGCAAAAAAAAAAAAAAAAAATCCCTAATCCCTTCAGACCCATCAGCACATTGAAAAGATTATGGAAAAACATGGACCTTTCAAAATTGAGGTAAATTACAAATTATTAATTTAACACATGCCATAATCTAGGTTGAGAAAAGTTAAGGCGCTTGCTCAGGCTACACATAATCAGTGGCCGACCGAAAACTGGACCCCTGAGTGCTGCCCTCCCCATCCAGTACATGTTGTCTTTGGAGAAGAATTTCTGCAAGGAGCACAAAAAGGTATTCATGGGGAAGATAAAATAAGGAGACAAAAGGTTGACTCAGGAGTTTTACCACCTTAATTGTACTATTCGATCAGGTCTTCAGAGTTATTATAAAACTCAATTGTTTAACGTGTAATACTCATTTTGAAGTGCTGAAATTGAATGTTCAATTCTCAGTATGCTGAATAATCAGCAACTCCTCGACATGAAAGGAAATGTTCTTAGTATGGGATTGGCATACCTGCTTCCTCAGACCCTGCCTAGTCCAATGCTATACTTCTAGTAAGTTAATTATTAATATTTTCAACTGACTTACATTGCATTTGGTTCAAGATATCTCAGTAGACAAGCCCAAAATATAAAGTCATGAAATTTAAGTACATGAAATTTAAGTACATGAGGGTAAATAGCCATAGCACCATGGGATTTATTATTAAACCATTATATTTATATTTAACCATTTTGTTTAAATTCTTACCATGTTACCAGAAACAACTTTTATTCTTTGGAAAAAAAAAAAAGAAGAAATGATGCCAAAAGGATTTTTCCAAGCAGTGGTAATTCTTAAGGGTTATTACTAAACGTGCTATTGTTTTAGATTATGTGTATATATTATATTCTTAAATTAAATTTTCTTGCCCATTATAGGATATGCATTTTATGTTTAAGTGTTTTTTTAAGTAAGAATATTGTACAGTGCAATGAGAAAATACATTTCCAATTTCTCTCTTGCATGAAATATCTGAGTTAATAATTTGACCTAGAAGGAGTAGAATCTTTCTTTTCATTAGACTTCCCCTTTCATCAAAAGCCTTGTTAGCCTACTGAGTCATGACGAGTAATCCTTTATATGCTAGGGTACACTGTTCTTCCTGATAAACTAACAAATTAAAATGTAATGTGAAACAATGACACTGGGAATATTGAGGAACAGCCCCTTATGTGGGAAGAAATCCATAATTAAACTATGATGTACATTTTAATTATAATCTTATCAAACTGATAATACAGAACAAAACGCAGCTTGAAGGAATCCACTGAAACCATAATAAAGAGTATAAACAAGCTACTTCATACCCTTTATTTTCTCCTCTACTTTCTACTGTGGGGTCCTTTTCTCACCGTTTACCCCATCCAAGGCCTCATTTCATTATACCTTACCAAGAATTAGAAAGCAATCAAGTGATTTTTTTTCAACACCTTCATCTCAAGCTAAAGTAATTATTCACCTTTTTTTTTCTACTTTTTTTTTTTTTTTCTTAAACTTGGTTTGCTGAAGGGTAAAATGAACCACAGTACTTATCAGCTCAATGCATACACAAGTGATACTGAAGGCAACTGACCGAGACTGAAGCCAGAGGTTAGCTGCAAATCCATTAGTGATTTTAAATAGTGGGGGAAAAACATTCTTGTGAGTCTGCGATAATGCTGAATAACTGCAGAAGTCACAAAATAAGACAATGTAATTTGCATTAATATGTTGTCAGAAACAATTACAGAAAGCTTAAAAGAGTGCAAAATGTTTCCTATAAGATGATCAAAGCCATGTTTGCTGGTCATGTATCTGAAAGTAAAATTTCTTATGACTTTTTGACTCATTCTGCATTTAATTTTAAGGGACATATTCTACGTATAGGTGTACCGACTAGGAAGCTAACATATCTAGAAAATATTCCTTCCAACTCTGAAGCACTCATATAAGAGAAATATTTAGAATTTACAGAATATACTGTGGAAATTCTACAGTGCTTTTTTGGGAAAAATTAATGACATACATTTTATTTAAGCTTGCAATCCTTTTTAGAGTTAGTTGGTATTAATACACTTTCCACTATAGAATACATAATCGCTATTTAAGGAAAAATCTGTTTTAAAAACCTAATCTCACATTTTAGAATTACAAATCACTGTACGGTTTGCTTTGTTCCTGTTTTACAAACTCCCTTCTAAATCTATTGTACACTTTCATAAGGGAGCTTTCAAGTCAGACACCAGGAAATATAATCAATGGTATTATAATAGCTATGTACGGTGTCAGGTAGATAGTAGACTAGGTGGGGTTATCACTTTGTGAGGGTGGGAGTGCCTAATCATTTATGTTGTTTTGTACACCTGAAACTAGTAATGAAAATAAATAAATAAATAAATAAATAAATAAATAAATAAATAAATAAATAGTTAATTAGCAGATCAATGATATAACACAGTCCATACTGACTCATTCAAAGCAATTACAAAGATTGGTTCTTTAATGGAGATTTGTTAGCTTAAAACATGAAGAAAAATTCAATGTCGATAAGTATTGCCTTTAGCTAAAAACATGTTTTGGAGTAGGAACTCTAGTCTTATATAACTAGAGTCTTTGGAAGGGATGCAAGAAAAGTCCCAATTAATAAATAGGAATGAAAATAAGAAATTTCATATTTTGTTGTTTCTGTTTAATATTAATAGCAACTAATATTTAAGAAACAAAAGAAAAGCTTTTCATATAATAATAAATATAAATTGGAAAATACAAAATCACCATTAGGCAAACACCACAGTAATAACTGTTGCAGGAAAAAACATATCAGTGGATACTAAAATAATTGGGTGAATCAGGATATTCACATAATCTCAAAGTATCTCTCCCAATGTACTTATTCATTACAAAGGAAAAAATAGTAAATTTGCAGTGGAAAGACTCAGCACATGCTACCTTAATTATATCCTGAGAAATACAACATATCATATATCCCGATACGATGCACTGAGAAGGACATAATATTACTTCTGTGGTATTGCTAAAAATGCATAATCTCAGTCTCAATCATAATCGCAATCATGCAAAAACATCACACAAACCCAATCAAGAGGCTGTCTCCAAAGTAAATGACCACTGCTTATCAAATGTTTCAAGGTCGTGGAAGACAAGGGAAGACTTAAAGAGTGTCACGATTGGCAGAAACCAAAGAAATAGCAATTAAATAAAACCTGGGATCATAGTTTAGATCCTGGAATGCACAAAAGATATTTGTGTAATAACCAGTGAAATTTCAGTAAGAATCATGATTTACTTAATACTATTGCACCGATGTTAACTGTACATTTACACAAAGAAATTTTGTTATGACTATGTCATATGTTAACATTAGGAGAAACTGGATGATAGGTATACACAAACTCTTTGTACCATTCTTTGCAACATTTCTGTTAATCTAAAATTATTTCAAAAACATTTAAAGTTATTATAATTGGGCTTTAGGTGAGTAATGATGTAAATGAAGCCAGCATGCAACAAAATTTTCTTTGTAGCTACAAAGTTATTCCAGTGCCACCATTTTGCTGAATTTTATAATTCCTCATTGTACTAGTATTTTTGTCTCCTCCAAATAAATTGATGAGAACATATTACTCCTCCATATTTTATAATGA
Organism: Rhinolophus ferrumequinum; assembly: GCF_004115265.2. Taxonomy (NCBI): domain Eukaryota; kingdom Metazoa; phylum Chordata; class Mammalia; order Chiroptera; family Rhinolophidae; genus Rhinolophus; species Rhinolophus ferrumequinum. The sequence continues at coordinate 27,809,966 of NC_046295.1, read as the reverse complement.
ATAATATGAACCAAACCAATTGCTTAACTCTCTGTTTTCTATTATCATTATTACACTTGAATATACCACAATCTTATCTTGTCTGTCTTATTATTTCATCAATCAAGACAAGTACTTACTCATTGCCGCAATATGCCATGTACTGGAAAAAAACTATGAGATGATTATAATGTATCTACCTACAAAGATTAAGAAGATCTAGAAAAAATGGTTTATATAATTTACATATTACACACCTACTCTAATCCATTATCACATAAATTGAAATTATTTTGAAGGTGATTGATACATTTATGTGTTTGATGTTTGCATTTTTTGGTTGAGGAAACAGCTTCACTGAGAAAATATCAAGAACCTGAAGAGTTTTGCCATCATTAGGTTTGTATATAATGATATGAGGTCATATAGGCAGAGAAAAGAAATAAATCACCATGTAATGGAAATTTTGTAACATGAACTTTAAATCTTTGGAAGAAAAATAGAGCAGCATAATAGAATGTCAGAGGCACAGAAACACATTTGTAAAATTCCAGGCTGGGATTAACAATAGGAAGGGTATTTTAAAATCGATTCCAGTTGGACAGAAGTTCTAGATTCCCATTTAAATAGTAATTTTACTAACTTTGCTTTTAATCACGCATTTATTTTCTGTTTTCTCCATATTTCATGAAAATAAATTATTTTATAAAATATTTCACTTCAAACAAAAGCACAAACAGTACTGCATAATGAATGATAACACTGTCAGTAGGAAATGACTGAGCAACAAAGGATGACACATCACTGAGCTTAAAAACACATATTTGTTAGCTGATAAAAATCCAAATTTGCCATTGACATATAATGACTAACAGTTTAGGCTGTACTCAGGTGGAACTTACAGTAGGGTGACTTTCCTGTGTTACTGGTATATGCCTAAAAATGATGACAAACATTACCAATAAGTATCTAGGAATTATTTCAGCTAAGTAAAAAAGAGTCAACTTCTTTAGGGTCCAAAATTTAATTAACTGATATATTTAGTTTTCTCTGTCGGTTTTCTTTGTCACGGTAACTTAACATTTTCTTTCCTAAGTACACACATTTTGTAAAGAAATGAGAGATTTAAATACAATTCCAGAAAAAAAAAAAACAGAGAAGAGAGACTGAAAAAATACCAGGTAAGAGGGATTTGGGACACCTAATAAGGTGTATAAGAGAAAAGAGGATAAAAGAATCGCATCACCAAAGGTCAAAGCAAAGACCCAGGAAAGAACAAAGCTCCAAAGGACACAGAAAAGTAAGAAGACTTAAATCTGAACAATATATGCAGCTTTCTCTTCTAATTAGCAGACATTTCACGACATGAAGTATAAATAAACCACAAAGTTACAATCTTTCTAAAAATCTGATTTTTTTCCCCTTTTATTCTTTTATGCACATGTCAATGTATAGAAGACCAGTACCTGGCCATCCTTTCTACTATGAAAAGTCGTGTCAGTAAAAGAATAAGGTATAGAAAAGTAGCTCTTTCGTTAAGGGGCAGGAATATTTTTACTATATAGACACAAAAGATCATATTAATATTATACAATAGAAACGAACATTTAGCTAAAGAGGAGACATAATCAAATCACATAGCCACTATGTGGCCTCCAATGTGGTTTATAACATTTTAAAACATCTATAAAATTTTAAAATTTGGCCAAATTTGGTCAGATTTTAAAGAAGTATTATTTTATTCACCTGAGGTTGATGTACAATGTGGAAAGAGGTATTTCATCAAGCATTGGACTCTTTCATATTCTTCATCTGAAGTGAAAAATTAAATGTAAAGTGGATATGGCCAGAAGAGTCCTCTGCTTGAGTCATGACTTTACTGAAAAGTCTTCAGTGTCTCTCTCTAATGCTCTTAGAAATTTATTCAAATTCCTTTGCTGAGTTTATTGCTATCTTGCATTACCTGGGACAGAACCTAACACATAATAGGTGCTTAATAAATATTTGCTGGCTGGCTGGCTGGCTGCTATAACATTCCTTGCCTTTGGCTACATTTAGCATTTAATGCAGGCTACTTTATATTGTGATTTATGTTTCTACGGTTCTCTTCTAAAAAGGGATTGGCTATTAGAACATTTCAGGAAACAGCCCCTATTCCAGGTGGAAAAAGCTCTGACACAATACCAAGGTTAATCAAAATGGAATGACTAAGCCTATAGATAAGTGTCCATTTTTTATTCAGTGCATATCTACGTAAACAGGGTGAGTGCACTGGATGTCATGCAAGGAAAGTTCACAGGGTGTAAATAGACCCAAATAATAAATTGTCTGCTCCAAAATATTTCATCCTGCATTGTTTTCTCTGTTCACAAGGCCAAGACTCTCTATTGATGGGTGGGGGGAACTCATCATTTACTGACGGGATTAACACGTTTTTAATTCAAATTGGAATTTAGCAAGACAAGTGGGAATACAATTTATGGTGAACAAATTATCTGGCTACTGAAATCTCTCTTACAGCAGAAATTCCCTGGATGAGCTTCAATTCTATTCTTGCCTTCAAACATTGAGTTTAAGCACTTGAATAGATATTGCATTTATATTTGTGGAATATCTAAAATAATACAAATACTTTGTTAACTCTAAAGGATCAAAACTTTTCTTAGGCCTGAACCTCTCTGATGTGTTCCCATTTGTCCTCTGACTCTAATGCACAGGCATATCTGGCTCAGAATCCCAGAATCCTGATTCTATTGCTCATTAGCACCCGGTCCTTAGATTTAAATCAACTGAGTCTCAAGTTGCCCAGCTATTAAGAGTGACTATGCTTATGGCTTACTGTACTAGATGCTTAAAAAAAAAAAAAAAAAAAAAAAAAAAAAAAAAAAAAAAAGAGAGAGAGAGAGAGAGAGAGAGAGAGAAACAAAAGGTAAAACATTTTATAAAATGCGTATTACAATCATCACCGTCATTGAATTTGTTTTTTTGCTCCGAATACCTCTCCCATATGAGCCCTAAGAACAGCACCCATCCAATGTTTCAGCAGTTGTTTTTCCTTTTCTCTCAGAAATCTCAAAACCTAACTAAGGCTTTGCTGCCCACTGCAGGAGGAAATGAGGAGAAACCATCTCTCTTCTTCCTGGATTCTTCAGTGGCTTTATCTCTAGTGTTTTTATAATTATTCTGTGATTTATTACTTGAAAAATCTTGCTTATAGATGTTTTCATCCTGTGAACTCAATACTAGTTTCAAATGTATGAACGTAAGTTTAATTATTATATCCATTATACCAAATTAAGAAAAATGACAGGGACTTAATGTATATGAACAATTATTTTTGTTATTAAGTATAATGACTGTATGAACATTCACACAAAATGTTTGGATTTCCTATTCAATTATTGTATTTTATATTTTCCTGCTATGATTGTTTAATGGATCCTATCCAAAACTTATAATGCATTCCGGTTAATGTCTACAAGGATACCAAGTATTCTAGTAGGCGATAAATAAATTTTGAATGAATATACCGATTTACTAATATAAGTGAAAACCAAAACTAGTTTCATAACAAGCATGGTGATTAGTTCAATTTGAATAGGTCTTGGTGTATTTGGTAAGAAGAGTGAGGATTTAATACATATCATAAATGTATAAATTGAATAGAAAAACATAATAGGGTGAAAGTTCAGAGTTTTATTTTTAACAGCAGAGTAGAATGTATTGCGGAGATTTCCTCAATATTTCTACTGTAGTAAAATCTTGTTATAATTATTTTTTCAGACACTATAGCACATGTTTTCTTGAAATTTCATTTCATTATGTTCTGTATTACTATAAATATGTAGATACTCAGCTGAAGTTTAAATTATTATTTTTTTCTGTTATACAGAAGTTTTTAATTAATTGTGTTATAATGGGATTACGCCTTTAAAAATAAAAAAGGAGGGGTGTACTGGAGTTCTGCATAAACTGTGCACATATTTGGTCTATAAAAGATTCATAAAATCATAGAATCATAGCTGTCTGTTTTTTAAAAGCTGAAATGGGCTTTAAAGATGATAAATTTAAGGACTCTGTTTTGAACCTGTGCAATTATAATAATGACCTTTAATTCTTTCCTAATGGCTTAGATGGAATTAATTGGTTATTTCAATATCAGGGCTCATCTTGCTTGGAATTTTAAGAGTCTCTTCTTTCCCATAATAGGTTCTATCAAGATAATTTAAAATGTTCTGAAAGCACATTTTTAAGAGCCTTGATATTCTCCCTCTACTGTCTCTCTTTCATCTTCTACATTATTTGCAGTGAAGAAGAACCTAGTTTTGTTCCTTTGTAATTCTGCTTTGGTCAAGCTATTATTTAGATCTTAGTAACAGTCTTTTCTTTTAATTATGTTTCTTATATTAAGAAAATTTTATAATTGGGTACTATTTACAGAAATCTAGAAACTTTTTCCTTTAATGGAAGTTACAAGGTATCAAATTTCTAAATAGTTGCCATGCTGCCATCTTCTGGTTATCTTGCAAGATTTTTTTTTTTAAGCTCATGAACTTAATTTTTTAAAAAAATGTCTCTTGCTATACTTTCAAATATTAGAAAACAAATCTGTACTAAATCAAAGAAAATAATTTCAGTGATTAGAGTCACTGTATCTAGAGTTCAATTAGCCTGAAATCTTAAAGATAATGATAACATCTTATACATTTATATAGAAATTGAATGGGTAACCAAAAATAAAGTGTTTTATCACATGATTAATCACCTTGGAATGATTAATGAGACGGTTCCATAAGATTTTTCTATCACATTACTTTTTTAATACATTTTCTCACACCTTTTCATATGGCAGTCAGATGAGTGCACTCTTGCTAAGTGAGAAATATCCCAAAATCTACAATTCCTGTTATTATAAAATAGTGAGGGTATTTAATGGTGTTGCAGATAAACCATTTTGCCAATTTGATTGCCTTGTTTTCACTTTAAAACTCTGCCAGCATCTTCAGCAGCAGCGCAAGCCAAAGACCCACAGAGACAAACAGGCTACAGAAGCCAGAGTTTCATGTCTTTAAAAGCTTTTGTCATTTTAAGGAATCATTAAAACCCACAGAGCCCTCTTTTTTGTTAGTTTAATCTAATGATTTTCAACTTTTTTGGGAAAAATCCTTATTCACTCCACCAGCATTCACATCTTAGTAGCCTTTGAAACAAAAATAGAATTGTTTATATATAAGACAATTAATGTCACACTGAAAACTGATATCAAAATAGAAGATATTACTATATACATTGCTTCAAATTCAAATAAAGTGTCTTCAAGTCCTATGCTTTTTCAGACAACTATATGAGAGTACAAATCATAAAAACTCATTGAAAATCTGACTCCAAATGGCCCCAGTAAATGTTTAGCAACTGTTTATTAAGTGCAATCCAAAATCGAAAGCAGCTGAGACAGGGGCTCATTTCACTCCTGTTATTAGTAATTAGTGATGAAATTTAATGGTGTTTGTAAGTAGCTCTTAAGCATTTGACATATTAAACAGGGCTTAAATATAAAGGACAATTAAAATGTAGTTTTTAAGCTTAATAGCCTTGGGCAAACAGGTATTTTGAACAATCAACACCTCTGAGAGCATATGCCAAGTTTAAATGGTAAAATTGGCTCATTTGTTGTGGGTACAGAGATGACCTTGTAACTGGTGGCCATGATCTGCATTTATGTACCGCACCCAGATGGCTGAAAACTATGCTGCTTGTTAAGCTGTAAGAAATTCCTGTCATTACTTTGCCATGACAAAATTATTTTTTAATCTCCTATATCTAAAAAAAAAATATGTTGTCATGATGATAGACAGATATTAATTGGATAGTCTATCATTCTACAGATTTACTATGAATAAAACTAACATCTCTATTTATAAAATGTGCTGTTTGATCTATTTGAGAGTTGTTTTTTTTTTCCCAATAGTGAAAAGATTCTTTCTTGATACCCACAAACAGAAAGTAACACTCTTACCTGTGTCAACCCCATAACTTTGTATTCATTACCAGAAAACTAGCTGAACTTAATGTATTAAAACACCCACACATATGCATACATTATAAATATAATTAGCTAGATAGATACAATTGCTAAACAGCTTTACTAAATCTCCTATGTTGTTATAATTACTGCTCTCAGGAAAAATCATAATAAATTATTATACTCAAAATTCATTCCTCTGATACACATCTTATACCTAAATCCAGACGGAGGGGAAAAACTCACCATTTTATGCAATGTTTAAAGAAACAGTTCAAATTCAACTCAAGACATGTCATGTTAGAACAAAACTATGTAACAGTAAACATACCTCATTTGTTCTTTCTTTTTGTTAGCAATACTTACTGAGTTTCCATCAGATTAAATTTCAAGTTTCATTGAACTTTAAGGAAAAGAACATAAAGGATGGAATAAACACTAATATTAATATAAAAAATCATCACTACAAAGTATTAAAGGATGAAATTGACTTTTAGTTATATGAAGCTGGAAATATTTTATGAAATGAAACCTACCACTACCTAAGACAAAAGAATACTCAAGAGAGCTAGGGAATAATGAAAAAAGGGCAAGGAGTACTGGGATTGAATCTAATTCCACCAACATTTATTGATCTCCTATTTTATGCCAGACACTATGCTAGGTTAAAAATATTACCGTACCTAGCAAATTTCCTGTCCTCAAAGTATTCAGAGTTCACCAAGGGAGTTAGACAGGGAATCATCTAACTATTAAACAATGTGATAAATGTATGAATGCAGTATTTCAAATGAAAGCATAGATTAAGGGCCTATTATGTCTGTGATGACCCATTCATTATGCCTGTGATGACGAAGAAATAACATATGAACGGGGCCTCAAAGAATGCTTAGGTGGTTGCCAGATAAAGGAGTGGGCATCTGGCAAAACAACAGTGGCATAGTTAAAGATTTGGAGTCTTTAAAGTAAATGTATTTGGTAGACAGATGATAGGGACAGTCAATACAACTAATGCACAAAATGCACATGAAGCACAATGTAGGAGACAAAAAAAGAAAGGTGATTGAAGAAACTTTGATACTAAGCTAATCAGACAAGGACTCTTTAAAAGGGGATGTGTCTTGATATTAGCAAAAAATATTGTTTTTTGGCTATGTTACATGTGAGATCTAATCTGATGTTCAAAGCAGCCCTATAAAAAGGTAAAACATACTATGCTCCCATTTTACAGAAAATAAAATCGAGGCTTACAGAAAATAAATGTTTTCTTTGGGGTTAAACAGGTAGTAAGTGACTCAACCCAGTTAACTATCTCAAGGTCACATCCACCTACTTTGCTACACTACCATGCAGCCAAACTGGTGTTTTCAAAGATAACTTCACTGGTAGTGCTGAGCAAGAATCCATTAGAGAGAAGAGACCGTAAAGGCCAAAGAAAAGCGATGTTGTCGCCACGATCCACATCAGAAATACCACAGGTCTAACAGCGGTGAATGGCTACAGGGGAGGCAGCTTTACCTTGGAGTCAAGAAGCTTGATCTCAGGTATTCACTGGCACAGGCTACTGCCAAGGCCCTGGGATGAACCCCAGCAGGGCTTCATATAATCTTACACCTTTGCAATAGTTTCAAGTGCATTAACCACTGGTTAAGGCTGCTGGGTCTCTCTACTTTGCCTTCCAATCTGTCACAGTTTTGCTTCTATGGTGTTGGAGAGTCTGCGTGTTTTTGCCAATCTGGCTAAAAAGATATTTGGGACATATATTTAGTTTAGGAATAAGGGTGTCTATTTATGCATTGCAATAATGTCCTTGCAGAAGTAAGTTATGGAAAACTATCCTATTATAGGAAAAGTAATCAGGAATAATCCTGTATCAACTCATTCAGCTTTGAGAAATGAAGTTTTAAGGCAGTCCAGAGGTCTGATCACAGTATGGAGGTCCATTAGTACTCAGCACAGGAAATATGTGGATAGTGGAGGAGAATAAGTGGAGCCAGAAACAATCCTGAAGAGATTTCTGAATCATTATGCAAGCAAATTATAAGCAGAATGTTTGTTCTCATTGAGACTTAGTGTGGGGACAGAGCCCCAAAAAGCAGTTTCCAGGCTCTCGACCTCACATAGAAAGGTGCTGGCTCAGGTAGTAAATGGCCATCGACTGTGATCAAATGGCCAGCAGCTGTGGCTAGTTGGCCGTCAGCTGTAACCGGTGAGCCATTGGCCACTAATATAACTGCCGTGGCTAGGCTAGCAGAAAAAGGGGGAGCTAGCAAGCAAATGGTGGCTGAGCCTGCAAGCGGCGCAGTGAGGGTTGCGAACAGTGTGGCTCCTGCTTCCTGTGTCTCCAACCCAGCTGCCAGAGAGAGTACAGTGGTGTGACTCCCCTACCTATGGCTCCGTGGGTGTTCCTTTTTGGCCTCACCATGTCCTGCATTCTTATGTGGGGAGCTGAGACCCTGCAGGCCGCCCCACATGACACTTGGCATAGTCGGCAGGATCCCCTGCACTACACTTAGTCAAAAAAAGATGTCAAAGTGGGGCTATATTATACTAGGTAATCAATTATATACAATTATAAAAATGCCATGCCTAATTTTTTTCCTCATTTTTTTTTTGTTGGACATCAAAATATATATGTTTGATCATTATTTCGGTGTTGTAAGGCATACATCTATAGTAGTACTTCAAATAGAAAATCTGCCTGTGTTTGAAGTTGCATGTTTTGTTTCCCATTGTATCATATCATATCTTAGTACATTAGATATATCTTGCCCTAAAAATACTTGATGGTTCAAGACTAAACAGCGTAAAATTGCCAGTGATATATCAAAATGATCAGACCATACTTGAGAAAAGACAATTATGTTTCCATTCTCTCTATAAATAATAGTATTATGGGACTGTTGTGAAAAAGTGATTGATGAGTATGCAATTAAAAAAAAATACAGGAAGAAAAATGTTATAAAATTGTTTCAAGGAAAAATGTTATTTTTCCAAATTTTGAGGTATTTTTCAGTGTCTTTAAATATGCAATTTCTGGGCTTCCAGTCAACATGGCAGAGTAGGAAAAAGCTGTATTTGCCTCCTCCCACAACAACCTCAAAATTACAACTAAACTACAGAAACACCATCATTAAAAACCACCTGAATTCTAGCTAAACAGAAGTCCTACAACTAAGAATATACAGAAGTCACCTCGAGACTGGTGAGAGGGGTGGAGATGCAGAACAGGCCAGTGCCACACCTGCTTGTGACAGTTGAAACCTGGGAGAAATATCTCAGCTGTAGAGGTACCCCCTGACAGTCAAAGGGTCCCAGCTCTACACCAGGCTTCCCAGAGAGAGAGAGAGAGAGAGAGAGAGAGAGAGAGAGAGAGAGAGAAAGAGAGAGAGAGAGAGAGAGAGAGAGAGAGAGAGAGAGAGAGAAGTCCCCATAACTTCTCACTGTAAAAACCAGTGGAGATTGTGATTGAGTGAGATGGAGGGTAGCTGGAGCCCCAGGTGTTCCTCTTAATGGGCCCGTGCCTAGACTTACTCACTGACAGTCTCACTCCCTGCTGAGGCAGCAGATCAAAAGTCACTACAAACATATGGGCAGGAACTGAAGTATATGTCTTTAGGGCAAGGGCTGGAGAAGAGGCTTTCTTGGACATTTTGTTCCTTTACTGAGCACTCCTTGCACACTGCATGCAAATGCAGGTGCAGGCAAGAGGCATATCTGAGTCTCATCAACCTAACTAACACCATTCATCCTGTCCTGGTGATTCCCTGAGACTCTGCCCCATCCAAATTGTTGGCCGTGAATTTCCATGCAAATGGCTTGTCTTGAGTCATGCTATGGACTTTCCTAAAATCTCTCAAAGTTTCACAAAACCCAAGCAAGCAGAACCAGACCTTGGTGTGCACTGTACCTTTTGCTAAGCATCCCCAAGCCGGTCACTACTGGTAGTCGGCCTCAGTTTGCAGCTTAGCCTCTCCCAGGCAGCTCCAAGACCAGAACAAGAGGCAGCCATCTACAGAGATAACTTTGTAGCTCATACCAAGAGGCCATGGACAGGGAACAGGCAGCAGCTGAACTTGGCCTGTGCCAGAGGCACTCCAAAGAGACCCCAAAACCAATACATGTGATGGCCAGCTTCAGACAACACCAGAGCACCCCCAGCAACCTCCACAAATGACACACCCAAAGAACAGACTGGGAAGGCATCAGTGTCCTGCTAAAGTGAATTCTGCTCTATAGAGTCAGCCCCTGCACAACAGTTCCTCAACCACAGTCACAGCCAGTCCTCACTACCAATTAGCCTGAGGTTCAATCTCTCCCATTAATGTGCCAACAGCAATCACGGCTTAACTGCAACAGGAGGCCACACACAACCTACAAAAGAAATATACATAGAGCACACAGCTCAGGTAACCAGGAAGACTTTGCCACTGGGCCCAACAAGGCACCTACTATACAAGGCCACTCAACCAAGACTGGGAGACATAACAGCCCTACCTAATACACAGAAACAAACACAAGAGTCAGTAAAAATGGGGAGATGAAGAAACATGCTCAAATGAATGAACAAAACAAGAACCTGATGGGTCAGCTGGTTAGAGCACGAGCTCTCAACAAGGTTGCCAGTTCAATTCCGGACATTGGATGGTGGGCTGTACCCCTGCAACTAAGACTGAAAATGGCTACTGGACTTGAGGCTGAGCTGTGCCCTCCACAACGAGATTGAAGGACAACGACTTGGAGCTGATGGGCCCTGGAGAGACACACTGTTCCCCAATATTCTCCAATTAAAAAAAAAAAAAAAGTCAAAACTGAAGAATGCAATAACTTAAATTAAGAATACATTAAAGAATATAAACCATAGATTAGATGAAGCAGAGAATGAAATCAATGATTTGGAAGATAAGGTACAAGAAAACATCCAATCAGAATAAAAAGAAAAAAGAATCAGAAAAAGAAAAAAACTGAGGATAATACAAGGGTGCTCTGGTACAACATAAAGTATACCAACATTCCCATTACAGGGGTAATTAAGAGAAGAGATAGCAAGGAACTGAAAATCTATTTGAATAAAAAATGTCAGAAAACTTCCCCCCACCTGCTAAGGAAAATGGACATACAAGCCCAGGAAGTAAACAGAGTCCCAAACAAGATTAATTCCAAGAGGCCCACACAAAAGCATATAATTAAGACACCAAAGGTTAAAGGCAATGAGAAAATCTTAAAGGCAGCAAGAGGAAAGCAGTTAATTACTTACAAGGGAGGTCCCAAAATGCTGTCAGCTGATTTCTCAACAGAAACTTTTCAGGCCACAAGGGACTGGCAGGAAATATTCAGTGATAAAGAGCAAGGACCTACAACCAAGATTACTCTACCCAGCAAAGCTATCATTTAAATCAAAAGGAGAGATAATCAGCTTTTCAGACAAGGACAAAGCTGATGGAGTTCCTTACAACTAAACCAATATTACAAGAAATGTTAAGGGAACTTCTTTAAGAAGAGAGAAGGAGAAAGAGGAAGAAGAGGAGAGGGAGGAGGAAGAGGAGAAGGAGGAGGTAGAAGAAGAGGAGGAAGGGGAGGAGGAGGAGAAAAAGTTAAAATATATATATACACACACACACACACATATATCTATATATATGAATAATAAAATGTCAATGATATATATCTATCAACAATTACTTTAAATGTAAATTAAGTAAATGTCCCAATTAAAAAGACAGAGGGTGGCTGAATGGATATGAAAAGATCCTTACATATGCTGCCTGCAAGAGGCTCACTTCAGTTTGAAGGCCACATGCAAACTTAAAATAAAGGAATGAAAAATATATTTCATGACCATGGGAATGAAATAACAACAAAAAAACTGAGTAGCAATACTTATACCAGACAAAATAGACTTTTAAACAAATTCTATAACAAGACACACAGAAGGATCCAGCAATTCTACTTCTGGATATTTATCCAAAGAAACTCAAAACATTAATTTGGAAAAAAAAAAATGCACCCATATGTTCATTGCAGTATTATTTACAATAGCCAGGATATGGAAGCAACCTAATTGTCCATCAATAGATTAATGGATAAAGAAGAAGTAGTACATATATACAATAGAATATTGGTACATATATACAATGGAATATTACTCAGCCATAAAAAAGAATGAAATCTTGCTATCTGCAACAATATGGAAGGACCTAAAAGGTATGACTATGCTAAGTGAACTAAGTCACACAGAAAAAGACAAATACTGCATAATTTCATTTATATGTGGAATCTTAAAAATCTTAAAACAAATGAACAAACAAAACAGAAGCAACTCACAGATACAGAGAACATTTTGATGGTTGTCAGATGGCAGGAGAAGTTGGGGGTATGGGTGAAAGAGGGGAAGGGATTAAAAAGTAAAATTGGTCGTTACAAAGTAGTTACGGGGATGTAGGGCATAGCATAAGGAATATAGTCAATGATATTGTAACAATTATGTATGGTGTCAGATAGGTACTAGATTTATTGGCGTGGTCACTTTGCAAGTTATATAAATGTCTAATCACTATGTTGTACACCTGAAACTAATATAATATTGTATGTCAACTGTAATTGAAAAATGAAATTTCATTAAATATAAAATGCCAACAAATAACAATACTATAATTTCTTGTGATTACTGTTATCATTCTAATTAAATATTCACTTTCAAACAATTTTGTATTCTTAAAGAGGAATCCCAAAATTCTATCAAGCTTTTGACCTATGAAACACAGATCCAGTTTTCAGTCAAAAGGGGGAAAACAAGGAACAAAGAGCTAGACATTTGAAAAGCTTTCAAAAGATAAACTTGCTAATACTCTGTAATATAATAAATTGAAGAGCTAGAGAAAATTTCAGGGTGCTTAGCATGGGTTTCTCTGATAAATGATTCCCAGCATGGGTTTCTCTGAAAATGATTCTAGGTTTGCATAGAAGACACTTGAATTTCAGCTATATTATGTCTGAGGAATCAATGAAATATCTGGGAAGAAACATAATCTTTTAAGAGGAAATATACAAGAGGATATATAGGAAATATATGGCTCTGATGGTTAGTAAAGAAAGCAGATATATATATATATATATATATATATATATATATATATATATATATATATTTTACTTTATGCTTTTATAGTAGTTTTAATTTCACAGCAAATTGAGGGGCAGGTACAGAGAAATCCCATCTACCTCCTTACTCCACAGAGGTATAGCCTCCTCCGTTATCAGCACCCCTTACCAGAGTGGAGGTTAGTTACAATTGATGAATCAAAACCCACACATCATAACCACCTGAAGTCCATAGTTATACTATGGATTACCCTTGGTGTTGTAATTGTATTGGCTTGAACAAATGTATCCACCATTATAGTATTATACAGAGTATTCTCGCTGACATAAAATCCTCTGTATTCCACCTCTTCAACCACCCACCTAAGCCCCTGGCAACCACTAACAGTTTTACTGTCTCCTTTGTTTTGTCTGTTCTCAAATGTCATCTAATTGGAAACATACAGTATGTAGACTCCTCAGTTTGGCTTCTCCCATTTATTAATTTGCATTTAATCTTCCTCCATGTCTTTTCATGGCTTGAGAGCTCATGTCTTTTTATTGCTGGGTATTGTTCCATTGTCTTCATATACCACCGTTTATTTATCCACTCACCTACTGAAGCACATCTAGGTTGTTTCCAAGTTTTGGCAAATATGAATAAAGCTGTTATAAACATTCATGTGCAAGTTTCATGTGGACATAAGTTTTCACTCCTTTGGGTATATGCCAAGGAGCATGATTACTGGATTGTATGGTAAGAACATGTTTAGTTTTGTAAGAAACTACCAGACTAGCTTCTAAATTGGTTGTACCATTTTACATTCCTACCACCAATGAATGATAGTTCTTGTTGTTCCACATCCTCACCAACATCTGGTTGTGTGAGTGTTCCAGATTTTGCCCATTCGAATAGGTATGTAGTGATATAGCATTGTTGTTTTAATTTGCATTCCCTAGTAATATATGGTATGGAGCATGTTTTCATATGCTTATCTGCCATTTGTGTGTCTTCTTTGGTGAAGTGTCTGTTAAGGTTATTGGATTGGACTTTTCTTTAACTGGGTGGTTTGTTTCCTTATTATAGAGTTTAATAGTTCTTTGTATATTTAAATAACAGTCCTTTATCATATGTGTCTGTTGTAAATATTTTTCTCCCAGTCTGTGGCTTGTCTTTTTATTTATTAACATTGTCTTCACACTGTAGTCAATATAAATTTACGAGAAATAAGCATTTAGTGACAGCACAAACTAAAAACAAAACAAAACAAAAAAACAAAAAAGTGAATTAGAATGACCAGAAAGGAAATGTACACTTGAAGGGGATTAGTAGAAGGTATTAAAACTGAAGAGTATTAAGTGCAAGGATTAGGATGAGGAGCAAGAAAGTCCAAGAAGAAGAAAAAATTCAGAAAGTAGAAAAAGTGTTAGTAGAGATTTAAATTTGGAAACTAAAGTCGAAAAGGACTTAAGAAAGAAAAAATCTAAAAAATATCAATATCTTCAGAAATGCAAGGGCAATGCAGGCTGAGAAAAGGATATTAATTTTAATATTTAGGAGACAACCACTAAACTCAGTATAATAAGGTTTTTGTCAAGTAATGGGGATTAAAGTCTGATTATAATACTTGAACAGTAAATGGGAGGGAATATGAAAGACAATGAACACACTTCTGGACTTCCAAAAATATGTACAGAAGAAATAAATATATTCTAGAAGACAATGTTTGCAAACTGCTAGGGACAGTATGGACTCAATTTTGTAACAGAAAACAAGACACACAAGATAATCATATAATACCTGACTTTACATCAAAATATAGCACTGTTACACCGAGATGAAGGTATTTCAGGCAATTTTTTTTTTAATTTTTGATTGAATTTTTATTTTAATTTAAGATTTTCCAAACCTTCTATAATAAATTTCCTTTTGTAGTCATAAATATGAAAAATTACATGTTTATAAAATATGCGTTAAACATATTTATAAAAATATATTTGTAAGATATAAACCAAAATGAACTAGTTATTTAAGGAAGAAGCTGATGTTTAAGATAGTTTAGATTGAAGACAAGTTGCAGGAAGAGAGGGGTAAAAATAAAAGATGAATTAAAAAGGATAATAGATGGAGGAAGAACTTAGACAAATAAAAGGGAGTATGACTAGTGCAAAAATAAAGGGCTGACACTGGATAAAGAGGGTCATCTTCTCTGCTCAGGAACTGGGGTAATAATGGAGGTAGTAAATTTTGAAATCAAGATAAAATGAAAGT
The DNA here is from genome assembly GCF_004115265.2 of Rhinolophus ferrumequinum. Taxonomy (NCBI): domain Eukaryota; kingdom Metazoa; phylum Chordata; class Mammalia; order Chiroptera; family Rhinolophidae; genus Rhinolophus; species Rhinolophus ferrumequinum. Next base: position 27,794,613 of record NC_046295.1, on the reverse strand, counting down.
TAGTTAAATGGTTAAGGTGTGAATGTAGTAATTTTCTTAACAATGTAAGAGATTCAGAAGTCAGCAAAATTGAGGTTGAACAAGGATCGGTGACTCAGAGAATATGAGTAGCTATCACTGGGAGAAAATGGACAAGAGAGGGGACTATAACAAACAACAAAGATAATTACCAAGTATCGAGGGCCAAAGTTGAGTCTGATAGTCATACATTTAATGAAGCAAGTGTTATGCTATTTTCTCCAATAGCATGGAGCAGCCTAGAACAGAAATGGAGTGAAAAGTGGATGTTTGCAATAAGCCACATAAATGGAGAAGAGTCAAATAAAAAGTATGTAAGGTAGTTCTTGAGAAGGCAGGCAACATGACAGCTTTGTGAGTCAGGCCCAGCAAAGATGGAAAAACAGGAGGAGTCCTTGAAAATACAGACATAACCAGAGATTAGAGTAGTATTTCCCAAATTACTAAAGCGTAATGGGTGACAAATTAATTCTGAGATAATGGAAGAAACAATTTTTGTAATCAAATACAGTTGAATATATATACATTCAATCTGTATCATAGAAATGTGTACAGCATAAGAACATACTATAATTTAAAAAAGAAAACTATAGGAATTCCTACAGAATTGAGATGTATCCCACAATTTTTCAAGTCATTGACCACAAAATTCTTCTAACTTATGTATTTTTAAAATTAAAACAACTTTCATTTAGAAAATAGATGATGAAAAGGTTGCAGTAAGATTGAGGAGTCTGTTAAATTCTAATAGATTAGGTAGAGGGATGAGTTTGAGATAGAGATTTGAATTTAAAAATTAAATATTTTATATAGAAAGCCACTATAGATTATACATTTACATGATTCAATTAATAGAGTTATAATGAAGATTATTGGGAATTTGAAAGTCTTGGGTATAGAATATCATTTAGAGGATATTGAAGTTGCCCACAATCTTCTGAAGGTATAAGGCAGAAAGGGACACTGAAAGGCCAGTACTAAAGACCCTCCAAGATGAAGCTAATCACCTATGTAAATCAGGAAGTACAGGTTTTGAAAAAATGGTGTTCTGGAATCTGTAGGTTGAAAATGAGGAAGAGTCATATGATAAGTTTCGTCAGTTCAATATTCCATAAACAGTAAAGAGAACCACACAAAAGTCAACTGTTACTGAGATTAAATTCACAGGAAAAGAAGCAATTCAATTTTGGGAGATTAAAAAAACAAAAACAAACAAACAAACAAACAAAAAATATATATATAAATAAACATATACACATATACATACACATATATATACATATACACACACACATATGTATATATGTACATATGAGGGGCATTAGAGGAAGTCAAGTCTTAGATAAATAAAGTGTTTAGTATATGTAGATAGTAATTGGGAAGAGAATGATTTCCCAATAAACATAAAATGTGAAAAGTATGAAGAAAGTTTAGAACCTTAACTAAAGGATGAAACAAGGAAGATAAAGAACAAATCTAAAGGGAGTTAGCCTATGAGATGTTTGGATGAAGGGCTTTCATTCTGAACTTTGATATTCACACACAAGTGCGCGCGCGTGCGCAAGAGAGCCCGCGATTTAGAAACACAGAGAAAAAGAACATGGATTAAACCTGATTCAAAGTACAAACACAAACCTCTTGTAGTCTGCAAATTCCCTTTCTCCACTCTTCCTAAAGGGGAACAGCCATTAGAAAGTCCTAAATTAAACATACATATATATATATATTTACATATATATGTGCGTGTGTGTGTGTATACACATATATATATAACTTTATATATATATAACTCCATATATAATTATATATGATACATAATTATATATATATATATATATATATATATATAATTCCATATATATGTATATATACATTAAATATATATACAATTCCAGAAAAAGTTTTCTGTCAAAATAAACAGAATAAAATTTTAAAAGTAAAATACATTGGAAAATTCTGCATACTACAACATTTTTGGATTATCTTAATGCTCATCTGTGTTATAAATGTCTGAGCCATCTTCCAGCTTAGGAAAAAAAAGACTTAATTAATTTTCTTTAACATTTCTCAAACTTGAACTTGACACCATTTGGGTAAAACGAAATAGAGTGACCCTGGATTGCAGATTCTTTGGAGACAATGGCAACAACAAAAGATTATTTGACTAAATTATTTTCAAAACACCTTGAAGTGATTTTTAACTATGAAATATGAAATTGTAAAGTAAGACTGCATGATCTGAAACTGGATGGATGAACGAAGAAGAAAGAACTATTGTCTGTAGATCCTGAGTTCTTAAAATGCAGAAACCACTTGCTTGATCTTTGTAGCTCAATCTAGCATATAGTAAATATTCAATGGATGTATTTTGACTGATTGAGTGGTACTTCATTGATATTGGGCATTCAAATACAGTATGCCCAGTTTATGAAATGTTGAGAGGGCCATGGCTATATCATAAAGACTGCCCTCACTGTTTAAGTATCAATAAATGTGGTCATCCACATTTCTAGGTAATAATGATACATATACCAAACAACTTAAAGCGTACAAAGAACAATCATTAAAAATTTTAATGAACATTTCTTAAGGAATGTGCAACACAAGCATTTATATCTCTAATGCAAGGAGATCAATGATTAGTAGTACTTTGTGCCAACCGATCAAGCATAATCTCTTGGTTCTATACTAAGGGTTTAGAATGCATTTGAATAAGAAAGAGTTATAAATGAAAGAGCCACTTGACTGATTCCTTTTTTTTCCATTTGAAAAGAAATAAAGAATCGGATACTTATTTAAAAGTCATCTTCTATCAAGAGTAAATATTAAGCACTTCCATCCTCCACCAACTCTGAATATTGAAGCGCTTTTAGTGACAAATATAAGTGGGGGATTTTAAAATGGTTACTTCCCAGAATAGATTCATAGTAAGGAAAATGCTTTTATAACCTAAGTCCTCTCTGATAAAGTAAAGCTAAAGCTACACCCCCTTCTCTATGCTGCATCAAGTCTAAGCAGGCCAAAGATATCTTAAAAAAATAAAAATAAATAAATAAAAGGTCTCTTCAAATGCCAAGAAATTAAAATATACTGTATTTAAACATCAAAGGTATTTTCCCTTTTGGCAAAGGCTGCCCTTATATAACCTATGATAATTAAAAAATCATGCCAATCTTACTGTGGATCTTATTATATCCCTTTGTTAATTTTAAATAATCTGTGGAAAGGTAAATTTGTCAAAGTAAATAAAGGAGGCATCCTTGTGTCTTTTGGAGAGCAGGTCAACAGAACTTTTGTTGGATTAAAAAAGTAGTTTCACTTTTGGGATTCTGAACATCCAGTTCTATTTTATTCATTGGTCAAAACTCATTTTAAGTTTACAAGGCTTAACAATGCCCGTTGTTAGAGGAAACATTTCAATTTACTTGTTGTTAAAGGTTAAACTCACCAAACAGAACTAACTAATTAACTGCCTCTCAAGAAATTGTACAAGCCATTGCATGACTTGTTACAGGGTTCCTTACAAACAAGATAGATGCTTTTTATGACAATCAGTCAGAATACATTTTGGTACAAAAGTCAAGCACATAATCAAAAGAGCATAATGATAAGTATAGGCTATTTTTCAGTTTACATGAAAATAGAGTTAGTCTGGGTAATTTTCAAAATATATGGACATAAAACTGTAAATTGATGGATATCAAGGGGAAGAATAATCTGTTCCCTACTTAGAATCTGAAGTTAACTCTCTACATAATATAAGGCAATAATTGGCCTCTTAGTAGCCACATAACCCAATCTTAATGTCTGGGTTCCAGTAGTGAAAAGCTTCTTATTCTATATTTGGGCCATTTCTTCTTCTTTATACCTCTGTTTTATGATGTAGAGATCGCTTATATTTGTATGTTTAGGGACTTTTTTGTGGGTTATCCTAGCCATTCTCACATCACTAAAAGATAAATACCAGGAGGTTAGGAATTCATTTTTTTATTCAACTCCGCATCCCTGACATCTACACAGGATCTAGTCTATAGCTGGTTCTCAATACATATTTGTGAAATGAATATATTCATCATTCTTTCCTCATATATTCTCTTAGGACATCTAATACATGCTGCCAACTACTTCTACGACCGCCCCCCCCCCGAAAAAAAGTCTCTAATAGAGCAGACTAACATTTTCTCCATATATATTATATATATATATATACACACACACACACACACATATAACATATAATATATATAATATATATTATATACACATATAATATATGTGCATATATATTATTTACATATAATATATATTATATGTATTGAGAAAAATATACATATATTATACATACATATATGTGTGTGTATGATATATGTATATATGTATATATGTATGTATATATATGTGTGTGTATATATATACACACACACACACACACACACACACATACACACACACACCAGGATATACCGAGGGAGAAAAAAAAATGTAGACATTGTAGGAGATGTTATCTATGTATTACTTTTTGAAATTGAATTGAATAATGGTACCAATGTGTACTATGACATTTGCTCAAAAAATAGTGTTAATTAACTGAATGCTAGAATCATTCATTGTATTACAATTTTTAATACAGATTTTTCCTTTCTTAAAATGTGTATACATTTTTGGCACTCTCTGTATGCATATATATATATGTATATTTATATTTATATGTAAAAATTATTTACATCACATTATATAATTTTAAACTCCTTGTAAAAGTAAGGAAATATATTACAAGACATGTAAGGATTATGCAAGTAGAAAAGATGTGCCGAATCTCTTGAAATGATGGCGAAATTTTAAGGGAGTGATTTGGGGAAAAATATTGAAGTGTGCTATGTGCCTCACTGAACTAGATAAATTGGACAAATCAATAAAACGTTTCTTTGATATCCTCACTGGTTGTAAAAAAGATCAAACTCTTATACGATATACAAATTATTTTATCATTCTCAATATAACTGCAGAACTGAAGAAACTGTATTTTCTCACTAGATTGGCTGTTAGTATTTGCAATTTAGAAATAACTGTCTTCTTAAATTAGTGGGACATTACCTCCAACACTAATTAGCAATCATTTTCCTTTTCTTTTTATAATTTCAGATATAGCAGTAAATTTTCAACTCATCCTAGTGACCTTCTAGGGTAGATAAAACCTCCTGGCCAACAAAGTTAGCACTATTTATATAGCATCTTATAATTGACTGGTACCCTGCTTAATTTCTAGGATCTCTGCCCAGCATACCAATGGCAACTTCTGGGGTTGAGACAGGAAATTTTTAAATTGCAAATGAATTTTTTTTTTTTTTTTGTGGCTGTTAGGAAAGAGACTTTTTTTCCTTTTATCAATGTGTACTATTACTAAATGTGAAAACTTACGCTATGCACTTTGGAAGAGACAAGTGGGGTGTATTTTTATATGAATTGTTTGATTATTAGTTGGTTACTCAAAATATAATTTTTCATCTTATAGTTAATTATAGTCAATTTTACATATGCATTGAAATATTTACTGCATATAAGAAATTACTTGATAATTATTGTAAATTATGTTGCTGTCCTAAAAATTAAATGATTCTTGCGTATACATTATGGTTTTTAAAGATAGTAATGGTGATAGCTAACATTTGTAAAATATTGTGTAGATTATGTAGTGTTATTATATAATCTCAATGTCCCTCCAAAGACTTTGCTGTTAAGTATGATTACCACCCGCCCCACCCCACCCACTTTAATGAGGAAGGATTAACACCATAATAGTTAGGAGCATAGGATCTGGGGCCAGGCTCACCTGGTCTAAATTCTAATTCTGCCGTTTATTCTACGACTTTGAGCAAATGTCTCTACATCTCTAAGTCCCAGGTGAATGATATAAACAACCTTCAAGTGTTCATTTAGGATTAGAGGAGATAACGCACAAAGTGCTTAGCCCAGTGCTCTTCACTTAACAAAAGTACAATGGTTCCTTAGTAGCAATCATTGTTAATAAGGGGGTTGGACAGGTAAGTGATTAGGAAACAGCAGAGGCAGCAGAAGTAGTGCAGTGGGTGAACAAAGTTTAAACCCAAGGCAGTGTGACGTGATAGATTTTTTTCCTTAGACCAATACTCTACTATCGCATTAAAGTGGAAATCAAGTTAAATGCAAAAATATGCTATGTGAACAAACACTTTCAGATTACTTTTCACAAAATAAAAAGTATAATTCGAATATTTAAACTCTTTTCACCTATTATAACTCAGGGTTTATACGTATTGAGATTTCTTAAAGTACACTTTTGTGCACTCATTATTTGTACTAGAAAAGCTATTTGTCAGTGAAAACAAGATAGTAACTTTTTTCAGCTTAAAAAGCAATTTGGTTAAAATGGTACCTAATTATTCTATTCAAAAAGAAAGAATGGCCTTTCAAATATGTGTTTATCAGCCTCTTGCTCATGAACATTCATGTTTCTATTAAACTCAAAAAAAATACTATCTGATTGAATGAAAAATAGAACTACAAACACCATCATCAATGGACTTCTGTAAGGGAAAATATGAAGAAGGAGAAAAAAAAGACAAAGTAGGAAAAAATGTATATAAAAAAAACAAACCTTAACATGAGTCGAATATATATATATATATATATTGAGTAAATATATATATATTTACTCAACAAATCATAGAGTAACTCGTACAGGAAACTGTGATCCTTACGCTAAAAAGGTTCACAATACAACAGCAATTAGATATAAAAGGATCATAGGGGGAAAGATTAAAATGAGATGGGGGAAATTTATAGAGGCAAGGAATGGTAAGATGCATGGATCTTACCTGAAAGGTTATTGGGGTTACTAAAGGTTTGGGGGAAACAAGTAACAATCTCTCAGTGGTGTTCTAGCAGACATCCTGTACACATAGTTACCCAACATACATTCCCTATTCCTCATCTTCTTCTTGTTACTACATCTCTACTTTTTTTCAGATAAGGACTGAAAATCCTCATTTAAAAGAATAGGTGGACAGGAGATTCAGATATAGTTAACTAAACAAGATGAAAAGTCTGTTGGGAAATTTGTGGGAAGATCTCAGAAAAAAGGCAAGAATAGTATGAGGAGATAGATTCTCTGCTAGGATGTCCTCCTTGGATGAACCAATACTAGCAACCATCTAGCTTTATTTTTTCATGAGAATATCTGAACTCCATTTTATTTAGCTACTCTTAATCAGATTCTCAATTTCTTGTATTTGAAATTGTTCACAACTATCACGTATTCCATAACTTACAGATTAAATATTATAGAGATGAATAAACATTGATTGAAGAGGTGAATACGAAACTATTATGTTCTGAATGTGTCTGACCAAGAAGCCTGTCATTCCAATGTCAGAAACAGGAAATCAGAAGAGAACATGGCTCCACTGATGTTGGATATACATTTGAGGTTGTAATAGAATATTCAGAAAGTTGGAAATTATAAAATATGTATCGAGATAAAGATAACAGTGGGGGTAATTTATCTAGAATTCAACAGATTTAAAATATAAGATAAAACTGAGGAAGGCCAAGGGCTTTGGAGGACACATGGGGAAAGCTGCTAAAAAGCTAGAAAAATAGACTTGACAATGGAATATGGCTGCCAAACTAGCAAGTTTAGGCATATTTGTGGAGACCAAATTTGCAGGAGTCATTTGCAATGAATGCAACATTCGTTCTTTTAGAAACCAATGGGAACAAACAGAGGTGCTAAGGATTGCTGATAAAAGGATTTCTAGAGACTGAGGACAGTGACTAGAAGGGTCATGTTGTCCCTCATATCTAGAACGTCCTCCATTCTCTTTTACCATCACCGCCACCTACAATCTCAGCTACTAGTAGTTCTACTTGTTCTTCAGACATTATTTTAGAAAGTTTACTCTTAAATTGATCCCTTGCATTATATGATTATATTTAGTATTTATAGTACATTCACATAAAGCTATTTGTTTGTTTTCCCAATGGATGTGTGAGTTCCCCAGTAAAACAGGGTAGTCCTGTTCACCAGTGTATTCCTGGAGGGAATGACTGAGGGATTTCATAACTTTTTAATTACCACCACCACCACCCCCTACTTGTCTGTCCACTTTAGGTTGGAATAATTTGCAACACTGACATTGGGAAGGAGCGTCAGATTGTGCAGAAAAATCACATTTTGAAACAAAACAAATCATTTATAATCTTGGGTATTTTACTTACTAGATTTTGGCCTTAGGCAAACTATATAAGTATTTGAATCCCCTATTATTCTTCTATTAAAATAGAGATACTAGCTCCCTCCTCCATTCTCCAGAATTATAATAGTCTTAGAGACTATATGAATATATATTCATATGTATACATGTATTTATATATGTATATAATAGCTGGCCTACTTGCTGTTGGTACACAATAAATGAAAGGTAAACTGTCATCAAACAGGGTAAATAGAAGCTATAGTCATATAAAATGATGCTGATCTTACATACCCTTATGTTGTCTATATAATTTCTACTTCTTTAGATAGCACTTCCAACATGAGACAATTTATTTCAAAGAACAGTCTTTGTTGTAGAAGCATCATTACAGCTTATTAAAATAATTAAAATATTTGTTTCCTCAGCCAGTGCAAAAGAAGCACACAAATTTCATGGTTTATGCAAAACAAATTTTTAGTTTAAAAAATGAAAGCAATACATTCAAATTTAGGAAATTGGCTTCATAAAGACTTGCTAATGGATATTGGTACATTAAAAGAAACAAAATTCATCTTTTACTGGAAACATGTTTGTCCAAATCAACCACTTTACATATTTAATAGATAACTTTATATTTTACCACAAATGAGCTACCTAATGCATCATAATTACTAAAGTGCTGCAGTACATTTATATAAGTCTCACAATTTAAACATTATAATATATTCCTGGAACATATTTAAAAGACTACTCACCCCCTAATGCCTTATTAGCAAAAAAAATAAAATAAAAATAAGACCTTTTGAATTTTCTGAGGCAGCTAAAAATGTTAATTAAAACTTTTCTAGGATGTTTCATCTGTTTCTTCCTAAGATATCACTAGTGCCTAAACCACCATCATTAGTTTGTTAGGTTCATCACTATAATAATAACGAGTGAACTGGACATGAATCCCACAATGATAAGAGGAGAATCTATTATACTATGCGTGAAATAATCACTGTTAAGAAAAGACAAGGTATTGATGATAATAATGAGGGGAAAAAGTTAAAGTCTGTTTTCCATTAGTGGGACAATCGATGGGAAATAAGCATTCTTTAACTGCAGACTTAGTTTATATGAGCAACTGCTGTATTAGAAGACCTAATCAGGATGCTGTAAATAAGCAAATTACCAGCTGTCAAAGAAATTATTGCTATCAAATTAAATGAGCTTCCCCCAGGAAAGCTACTGTTGCTTTTGCCTGAAGGCCAGCTCAAAAGTGAATCATGAGGGACACCAGTCACAGAAATAAAATAGATTTCAAATTAATTCTCTCTATGTAGACAAACTTTAAAAATAAACATTAACACTTGTTTCTAAATTTTGCCACAGCAAAGTAACAGCAATGATAGCTGCCTACCTTAGGCCAGATTAAGTATTCCTCAGTGACCTCTGATTTCTTGCTTGATAGATTAACATACATATGATTATAGAATATCAAATTAGCTAGTACACATGGCCATCCCATAGGTCAGACTAAAAAGTGATTTCCAACATGAACAGTGATAGATAAAAGCAACTTGGTGATTTATATGCATTCAATGAAATGAAAGTCAATTGTTTAATGCTACCTTGTCTACTCAAAAATAATTGATTCAAGAATTTCTTTAGAGGCCAAATCTACAAGGTATATATATTTTCTCATCCTGCCAAGTTTATTTTATGCACTATTTACGTATATGTGTCCCTAACAAAATTGAAATTAAATTGTTGAAAATAATTAATTTTGCTTTTATTTAATCTAATTATTTGCAATATTTTAGTTCATGCATTATTCACTGAAAGCAAAATGACTGGGTTGAGGAATGAGGGATGTAATGTGAATATTTTAGAAAAAAAAATGTCCTTATCAAGGGTGTTTTAAAACACATTGGTTGCTGTATCAATGTCAAAATTCAAGGGTTTTACCTGAAGGTTAAATTTAAAGTTAGCCATTTGTGTCTCAGGAAAACTATCTGCCATTGTGGAGCTAGTTAACCAGATCGACACAAAGGATGATCTATCATCTTTAGGAATCTTATGCGTCATTTGGGTATGAGGTTAAAAATTTGATTTCTGAAAGGACTTTCTTTAATCTAATTACAAGGGCTGACCTTGGGGAAAAGAGTTAATATGTTACATTTAACTTCGGTTCTCCTATAACCTCCTATTAGCTTGTCTTCGGACTCTGCATTACTAACCTACTCCTTAGTTGTTAATCTCATCTAGCTCTCCTCTAAGTCTCACTAAGGTAGTGAATCACAAAAATTTTAAAGGAATATGCTTTTAATAGAGACCTACACCAACAAAATGTCATTTAGACATAAAGAAATTGATCTTTTAATGGTGGGATGCCCAGTATTGTGGTATATACTGTAAACTGTTCTATATTCCATGTGTTCTATATCCCATGTGTGCCCAGTATTGTGGTATATATTGTACACTGTTCTATATCCCCATGTGTCAGGACGCATGACATACTCCCAACATGTACAACTAGCCCTGGCTAACCCTTGGTAAAAGAGCTCAGATCTCTTATCAGGTGAGCATTTAAGCCACATGTTTCACCTGCTCATTAACCAAGCTGGTATGGTAGGTCAGAGAACTCAAATGCTACATGCTCTATCTTCTCTCTTAAATACAATGATTCCAGAAACATCATTCACTCAAATAAGTGATACTGATGTTGTCATAAAAAATGAGATATAAATATAAGTATAGATAGATAGATAGATAGATAGATAGATAGATAGATAGATAGATAGAGATATTGATAGATATAGATAGATTTAGATTCAGATGATTTAAATTTAGATATAGACAGGGAAGGAGGGAGAGAGAAGGACCATTTTGGGAGACAACATTGTAACTGTGTTTGCCTTTAGAACAGTACCTACAAACATTATTCTTCCCAAAATAAAAACACAGATAGCTGGTAGTTGTGTCTTTTGGTTATTTCCTTGTAATAACTGACACAGATTTATTAAAGTATATACTCATTTAACTGCAAAGTGCTTCACCATCACTTATTACCTAATGTTACCATCACAGTCCTGTGATAGTGCCAGAATGTTCCCTGCTGGGTAACATACAGCTGAACAATGCAGCTCTGCATAGTGATCAAATGAGCCTTCTAGGGCTTTGGGAGGTTGGAAACACAGGTAGTGGAGAAAGACATCTGGATACTGACTCTGCCTCTCCATTTCCCTCATGTCTTGGCCCCAATGTGAGAAGTATCTTTACTGACGCTGATTTTGGCTGGAGAATCCACAAGAATCAGGTCTATTACTCTTCCTTTTTAAAGGCTTGAATAGTGTAAGTTCCTCCAGAAGAGGGATGAGGCCCTGTGTGAATTAAGCCTAAGATTCAACAAGAATTGCACTTTGCAGAGTCTGTATGACTCTATGCTTAGGCTAAGTACTTAGGCCTAATGATCACCAATCACTGCTGCATGTATATATTGCTGTTGTGTACGTTGTCTCTTCTTTCTGTTATGTTTGTATAAACATATTTGAACTAATTAAATCCCAAATGTAATTTAACTTTATTGTGAGTTGTGTGAATGAGGTAGGTGGGGTGGGGGTATAGGAGTGTGTGTCTTCCCTTCTAGTCATTCATAGCCTCTCTGAACCAGCACAGCCATTGTACTTGCAAAGCTTTTGAAATTTCTTTGAATATTCCTTAGACATGTAGCTACATAGAAATGATCATGTCTGGTCTCCAGAACTAGAGAAATTGAAGAAAAAATATATATTACCCTAATTGTAATGGACGACCACAGGCTCTGCTCTCTGCTTATAATGTTAAGCATGAAAAATACTGATATTAGTCATTATATGCATTTTAAGCATTCATTATAAAATGTAACATTACCAATGATTCTCTGAAATAGATATCTATTATTATTCTCATTTACTGGTGACTTTGAGAGGTGAATACATTGGCCAAGACCACATAGCTAGGAAGCAGTAAAGCAGGGATTTTCATTTAAATATAATCACAAGTTTTCACTCATCAATTCCAAAAATAAAGAATATGCATGGGCATGAATATGCATATATGTGCATGCAAGTACATTTCTTGATTTATGACTTATATCCATGTTTAATTTGTAGGCTAAGATAATTCAGATCCTGTGACTGGAGTCTAAAATCATGTAAGTTCTCGTGATAGTAAATATCACCCTACCTGTATATCTGCCAAAAGGCAACCATGATAAATTCATTATAACTCAATTTATTACATTTATTACATAAACTTCTTGAAAATGAGTATTAATACCTGTAATTAAAATAACCAACTACAAAAGTCATATTACTCATCTTTCTTCCTTTCTCTTGTTAAATTATGTATAACTTTATTTTAGCTCATTACATGTTTTTAAAAATTATACCTCAAATACATGTTTATAATAAAACTTAAGATAATCTCAACATATATAAGCATACCCTTTATCCTCCATCTATCCATCCCCAAATATACTTTTAATATTTTCTTCATCTCTTATGGCTAAAATTTCCTTTTAACTAAACACCATAATATTAGATTAGAATTTGACCTAGCACAGTATTTCCAAATGCCCTTTACTTGAGAACTAATCATAATTTTTGTGCTATCATGTACCTACCATTTATTACAGTTTATCTGATGTTTTAAGTGGGTGCTTTAACGCATGAATGGAGCTTTAGATTGCTGCTGTAATGAAAAAACAATGTAACTTTTGATTGTTATGAGTTAACCCTAAAAACAAATACAGCAAAAACAAAATCATATTGTTAAATTTTAGTTAGATTTCTTAGTCTTTGAGCATACAATCTATTTGTTATAAACATAATTATTGGATATACCACTTGGGCTGTTAAAAACTATAACAGTATAAAAATAAGCATCCTTACAAATCAGCATGGAAAAAAATTAGAAAAGTCATAACTTTCTTGATGTGATTTAAATTTAGCTAGATGACTTTGTATGTCTCAAATGGAAGTGATATTAATGATCGCGTAAAATCTTGTCTGATAACGCAAGATTCATCGCAACATACAAACTGTATTATACTAGTATTCAACACATGGAACAAAAGTGAAAGACCTATAACAAACCTCAAATTAAGACAAACTGGTGACATTGATCTGTGTTTGTATCCTTACTCAGATACTTAACTAGTTGTGAGATCTTGGACAATTTCATTAACCATTCTGAGCCTCAGTTTCCTTATTTGTTAGCAGCCATCAATGCTCAGTTCTTAAATCCATTAGTTAATTTATAGTTGCAAAATAAATGATCTAATTCTATCATTTCTATTGTATTTATTTGTTGGGATGCTTTTATAACAAGACCTGTCTCCTATTCTGCAATTTTTTTTTTTTTTTTTTTTGCCCAGTTGTAGATCCATTATAAAACAAACAAACAAACAAAAGGCAGGATAAATGCTTGATTCTTTTATTTCATGTACTGGTTTTCAAGACAATGACTTAATTGCATCAAATCCTCTGAAGGAGATCCATTAATTTTTAAAAAGTCATTTTGAATTCATGGATTTATATGTTTGATAAATGTCAATTTGTTGCAATAATTATTCTTACCAATTGCAAATTAAAACAATAGAGGCCTCTTTAAGCTGTTTTCTGATTTGCCATAACCATAGAGTCCTTTATAGTTTGCTTGCTACCTGATTTGAAAAGCTATTCTAGATTCATCTTGTCCTAGAGCTGCTGTTTCTTCTCCAAAAAGCCTTGGTTTCCTTAGTGGAAAATGCTATTTCAATAGCACAATCTGTATGCTGTAGCTATTCATTGTTATTGGGTCAGTCATTGCTACTTTGTCTTTACGGTGACAGAGCTAGGAGAGACATGAGGACACACACACATACATACAGACACACACGCATGGTCACACATACTCAAGCATACTCATATATAAATGCATTGTTTAAGAAAAATCATGAGTCAATACTTCCAATGAAAATTTAAAATGACAGTGTTTACTAAATCTCTTCCATATTGCACCATTTTTCTCATTTCTACATCAAAAATTATGTGTCCTGAGCATGTACAGAATAAAATGAAAATATGACATCATTACTCATTTTCTTTAATATCCACTTTACACAGAAGACAGTCTCAATTTCAATACTAACATTACTACCACAGGTAATAATTAATAAAAATATCTCAAAATTTGATTATGCCCTCCATAATCCCCTATTTTATAGTACTACACACACACTCACACACATAAATATATACACACAAATATATACAGACATATGTATGTATTAGATGTGTGTATATACATATAAATGCCTATGCCAATATAATCTATATCTATATAATATCTACATCTATATCGTATCATATATAATACCTACACCATGTATGTATATATAAAATCTATGTCTGTATTTATTGTCAGGGCATGTAGACACTACATATTATACTCTCTTCCCTGTAACCATCACTTAGCTTTAGTTCTATGAGTAAATATATTTTAAATGTTCACCACCAATCTTTATATGTATCTCTAGTCACTTGGCTGTCTAACGCATATTCTATAGAATATTCTCAGAAAGAACTCAAGGAAACAATGGAATTATTAAATGATAAGTTTTTATGCCTTTATAATTCAGATTTCGTTTTTCTGAATATAATATTGTTGGCTCGCATGGCTCTCTCCTTCCCTGTGTATCCTGAATATTTTACCACATTTTCTTCTAAAATTTGTAATAATGTTAGTATGTGTGTACATGTGTCTGTGTGTGTGTGTGCGTGTGTGTTCGTGTTCGCATGTATATAATATCCAGCCAGGAAAACATGTCCACAAAATGATTCAAAACTGTAACATACTATTTCAAACCAATCTACAAGAAATTGGGAACATCACAAAACACAGTAAAGAACACATATATCTCTGCATCCCTCTTATAGGAGAGAAAGGAAAAAGGAACTCTTCATTGTTTTAGACAGCTTAACTGATACTGTTTTGTACTTTTGAAAAAAATAAGCTCAAGTGTGGGACACGGAGGCATGTTTTCCTGTAGCTAATGATAGAGATCCATGCTTCTTCACACAATCCCATGATAAACACAGACCCTCTCCAATGAAGGTAAGATAAAGCCTTGAAGTAGAAATGTGGATAACGTAATACACATCATTTCTTTAGGGATTTGTAACAGTCTGTGTGCTGTGAGAAAAGGAGGAAACCCAGACGTGCCATAGATTAATGCACTGTGGCTCTGACTGACACATTAATTGTTCAGGACCCAGAACGCCACAAGTTCATCCATCAGTGTGAAGGCTTGTAGGACTCAGGTAATGAATGGAATCTTGTCCCAAGTTGGCCTCATAATCAGCCCAGTGAATTCCCCAAACCATCCTGTGTTTATTCTATCAGTTCCCAAGTATTCATTTGGAAAAGATAACTGAGGAACCAGCAGAATTATTTCACCAGTCCATTGGTTTTATAAGTAAGTATTATTTTGGCAGGAAGAACCAATTAAAAGCTACTATGGCCATTTCTTCCCATCTAAACAATTAAGAAAAATCAATATTATATCTCTGGAGAAAGCCCTGGATTATCACAGCCAACCGATGTTTTAAAAACATAAGATGGAGATTCCTATTGCATCCTCACTTAAATTTCTAGTTTAGTCATTGGAGAAATGGATAGGCCTGGAAGAAGGATTCTGGATTAACAAATGTTTAATTGATTAGTACTTCTAATTACAGTTAGAGTTCTAGATGTGTTTTTCTCCCTTCAGCTAAAACTATATCCTCTGACCATAATATACAGATTATCAGTCTAATAAACACTTTTTCTCCGGCCTAGAAAAGACCAGACTATGTATTTATCTGCAAGTAAGAAAGTAGAATTTTCCACGTTCTTTTATTGTTACACTAACCTCTAATGTTGTATCCTAAAGTATCAGCCAAGGTCCTGAATTACATAATCATCCCATAGGACATAAGTTGTTCTATTACTTGATGACACCATATTGCTTGGACTTGGTAGAAAGGAGAAGGTATTATTGATATCTCAGTATAATACTCATATGTTAGTATAAAATACCAGTACCTTCAATTTTACTGAAATTAAGGGGATCCAATGATCTTGGCCCTGGTAGTGTAATACATTTCAAAGTAAAAGACACTTGTGCCTCTTTCCATTAGCTAAGAGGCACAACACTTGAGTGACTTTTATATGTAGATGTAATAAACACCATATTTAGTTAAATAGCTCTGACCCATTCATCAGTTCCTGAAACAGTGCTGTTTTTGATACGACTCAGGACAAAACAAGACTCTCTAATTTGTGCCAGTCTCTGCCACTGAGCAGATACAATGGTGTACACAGTGTCTTCGGTACACCAGGTTATGCAGTACTCGGAAAGGAACACTCCTCAAAATGAGAATCACGCTGGAGACTTCGTGAGTTCTGGAACAAATTCATGGCTTCTTCAGCAAGTAACTAGTTTCCTTTTGACAAACAGCTCTTGACCTACTTTAGAATTTAATAAAGTCTGATTACTGTGTTTTCCCGAAAATAAGACCTAGCCAGACAATCAGCTCTAAGGTGTCTTTTAAAGCACAAATTAATATAAGACCTGGTATTATATTATATTACATGACATGAAAATGGCATGGCATTACATTATATTATATTACATTACATTATATTATATTATGGTAAAGACCCAGTCTTATATTATAGTAAAATACGACCAGGTCTTATATTAATTTTTGCTCCAAAAGACGCACTAGAGCTGATTGTCTGGTTAGGTCTTATTTTCGGGGAAATACGGTACCTAACCATAGGACAGAAAGTTCCTGTATAAGGTTACTGAACTAGGTGTTATCTAATCTACTTTTCTCAGAGTGAACAGAGTCCAATACAGGACTCTATTATAGTGCAAAAGTGGAATCATCTGAAGCAATCGTATAAGCGAACTGTGCACACTTTCAGTGCCAGCCCCCCCACCATTCTTTAATATTCAACTCTGATACCGTAGTTAATGAGCAGTTAATAAGAAGGAACATGATGGAGCCTGTTTTGCAGTAAGTGCTGAATGATATTCTAACAGTAGCTAGAAATTCGGTACAAAACTGTACTCTCATTCTAGTTATCCTTGAAAGGCTATGCAGGAGGATAATCCTTTTATTGCGCAGAACTTTTAGCAGTGCATCTTACTGCCCTCATCTTTCTGGAAAGGGTGATGGCCTGAAGTAAAAATCTATACTAATTCCTGCACAGATGCTTTGGACAACTGTTTGGGGAAACAGGAAACACAAGAGTCAAGGATTAGTAACAAGGCGGTTTTGGGAAGAAAGATGTGAAAGGACCTCCTGGAGTAGCCCCAGAATATGAGAATATATATGTTCCATCTGAATGTTAATTTTAAAGGTAATTTGAATGCTTGCAGAATGGAGGAAACTCTTCATAATCAGGTAGACAAGATGATCCTCTGAGTGTATGTCATTCACCTTTGTTCTTTAATATGTGTTGGGCTTACTGAGTTTGTGAGAGTGATTTAACCTATCACAGGGAAGTAACATTGATCCATAGAGAATATGGATAAAACCCAGGAGATTCTGTGGGAAGTTCTTCCACACAGTATAGAATGCTGGTTCCATAATATACCGGTTCCAAAAATTACTAGCTGTGAAAATTCGGGCAAATTTGTATAAACTTAACTTCCTCAAGTATAAAATAAAGGGGAAATTTGTATCTATGCCTCAGGGTTGTTATGAAGAGTAAATGACTTAACATAAGTAATATACCTGGAACAGTAACGGATACATAGTGAGAATGATATAATTAATATTTAAATAAAATAGGAAACTATCATATCTAGGGATTAAAAATAATGGAAAAGTATGACATTGATTGTGAGACCTTTTTCAGGATTGAATATTTGGACCATACCAGTTGCTAAAAGGCATTAACCATATATGGTATTAGCTGAAGATGAAGAAATCATAAATGGCTAGTGGGAATACAATTAATAAGCACCACATATGTCCTCATGAACAGTTGTAGAAATGAGGACTATAGTAGCTCTATCCATATTCTTTTCCCTAACTATGTTATATGTCTAAGATAAGTACTAACTTGTTTTCTTTTACTTTCCCCTGTCTTATTTTTGTATATTAAGTGTATGGGTGGGGGGTTAACTTTTCAATAAAGCTCACAGTTACAAAGATAATGAGATGGATCACAACAGATAAAAAGAAAGAAAGAGAGAGAGAGAGAGAGAGAGAGAGAGAGAGAGAGAGAGAGAGAGAGAGAGAGAGAGAAAGAAAGAAAAAAAGAAAGAAAGAAAAAAAAGAAAGAGAAAGAAGAAAGAAAGAAAGAAAGAAAGAAAGAAAGAAGAAAAGAAAGAAAGAAAGAAAGAAAGAAAGAAAGAAAGAAAGAAAGAAAGAAAGAAAGAAACGAAAAGAAAACTGGGCACCACTCAATACTATATTGGTAAGTGATGAAAATTTGAGCTATTTCTTTTTTGAGGGTGATGACTTAATGGGAGATAATTATACTATCTAACTCAGGAGTGCTAATAACAGTGGATGCAGCTGTTGTATGGCCAAAGCACTAGAACACAGAGGACATTAGTCAAGATTCAACTTTTGAGGTTATTTTTCCTCTCTGAAGAATAGCCCATTGTGTGAATCTTAATGGGAAGTAGGTCAAATATCCCATATGAAAGGCAAAAAAGGCATCGTTGAGGATGTAGGTGTATGCCTTAGGTTTAGGACATCGAATTCCAACTCAAGTTTTTAAATTTTGATAAAATTAAGCAAAGAACCAGTATTACGTGGGAATTAGTCAAGGCAGACGTGAAAATGTCAAAGGTCTTGCTATGTCACTGACATGAGGAAAGGCGCTATGATACCAGTGCAGCATCTTAACCAGATAGTAGGTGTGGCTTTGGCTGTATTCTCTCCTCTTGGTCATTGCTATCTTTTTTTTTCGAAGCCTAGATCCCTGAGATTTTCTACATCTTTCTTTCTACCGCTGGTAATCAAGAGATGTAATATGTATTTAGATTTTTATTGATAATCAATTTTAAACACATACATATACTAACACAAGGAGAATATTTATATATATTCCGAGAAAAATGTGAAAAGCTATGCACCCAAATACTAATAGGGGTATATTCAGGGCAATACAACTATTTCAAAGGATAATGTGCATTTACATGCTTTGAATGTTTTGAGACGTGTTAAAGCACAGTAGACGCATGAATCACTGAGGCCTGGGTTTAATTATTAATTATTTCTATTAATAGATATGTAACTATTACTATGTAACTAGCTAGTGACTTTTTATTTTTATTTTTGCACCTTCAGGTTCCGATGTTAAAATGAGCAAAATAATGATATAACTGTATGAGCTGAGACATGCAGTGAATGAGATAATCCGTGAAGAGTAGTATATATGCCAGTTTCTGGCACAAAGTAGATGCTCAACAAATTTTAGGTAATATTTTTATATAATGCTGCTACTATTAGAATATATGTTAGATTATGGACTCAGTGATGGAATGGCCCTTTGTTTCATGGTCCCAATCTTACTTATAAAGTGAAGAAGCTGGGATGGGGAGACAGTAAGTGTTTACTTAAGGTCACATAGAATTTTAGTGAAAAGAAGTAAGACTAGAATCTAATTTCATTAGGCTTAACTAAATATTTTCTTTATCTGGCATATCTCACAGCTTCTCAGAACTAAACATAAATCCATAATCAATACACATTTGCAAAAAGACACACATGTATGGTAACTGCTAACATAAATATCAAAAAGTGTATTTGTAAAATTTAAAGAGATATGTTGTAATTTCCTTTTAACATTTGTTTCTTAAATATGTTGGAAAATACACATAAGTACTCATGTTATTAAAAACACTTCATTTTTATATTTGCATAGACAGGAATTTAGATGAATATTTAATATGCTTATAAAAGTCTATACATTTTTAATATTAGATTTTTTTTGCTTATTTTTCCTCTAATATAGCTGAAATAAGATCTTTCAAACACATACGTGTGCTTTAAAGAAACACTGAAACACATTCATTTGATTTCATTTTGTCCTTCCTAAGTGAAAAAGATAATTAAATTCATGTTAAGTTTGACAGCTATTAACCAAATCTGATAACTCAAGTGGGCTGGAAGGAAGGAAAGAAAGAAGGAAGGAAGGAAGGAAAGAAAGAAGGAAAGAAGGAAAGGAAAGGAGATTGAGGAACAAAAAAGAGAGACCAGGGATCAGTACTAATTCTAAAAGTAGGATGGTTGTTATAATCTCTACTCCTATTGTGAAGGAAACTCTTTACATGTAACATACCAACTAAAGATAGATGTGTGTATATATGTATGTATGTATGTATACATATATATATGTTATATGTGTGTGTGTATATAATATATATAACATATATATAATATGTATATATAATATGTATATATAATATATATATAGTTTTTTTTTATTTTTTAAGAACATTGCCTTATTGGCTGTGTATAGTGCAGTGTTCCTATACTGCTCACCACGTCGTGGGTAGGGTAATCCACATTCTCTGAAGTGAAATTGATTCTATATTTACCTATTATATTTGATCCATATTCTATATTTTTGTGCATGTTTCATACTGAACAAAATACATTAGAATGGTAGTACTGTGGAATATTATAGGTAAATAAAATATCAGGGTAATGCACATGAAACTGTTTAAATGATAATGTATGTGATCAAAGTTATTCAGAGATCACTAGTTTAAACTGTCAAGCATGGGTTGGCAAACTTCAGCCAATGGGCCAAATGTTATCTAACACCTGATTTTTTAAAATAAAGTTTTCTTGGAACACTGCCATGATTGCACATTATTTGTAAATGCTTTTACACTACAATGGAAGAGTCAAATTTTTGCAACAGAAACCTCATGGCTTGCAAAGCCCTGCATTCCTTGTTTTTCCCTCTAGCAATTTACAGAAAACTTTTACTATTCTTTTGAAAGAAAAAAAAAAGAAAAGGTAAGAATTCAGGTCAAAGTTGTTGGTGGACCAGGAAAGAACCTTAGTATCTCTTAGGGACACAGTTCCAGAGTTTATTAATAGTTGTTACAACTTAGAATTTTCTCAGCTAATAGACAGAGATGACAGTGTATCACTTTTTTTTTTAACCATAAATGCTAAGTACAGTTTATATCTGTCTTCTCAAATTAGGCCTTTTCTCCATTGCTAAAGATGGTGAATGACCTTGGTAAACATATGTCACATCTCTAAGCCCTGGTCTTCTAATATTTAAAAAAGTTAAAATAAGGACTATAATATCTTACATGGTTCTATAAATGTAATACCTGGATGTTTTCCAAGTGTGGCAAATGAATGCTCAGTAAATGAGGTTGCTTGTCTTCCTGCATATTTTTACAGCATACTAGTATATCTCACATAGCATTGACTCTATAAAGTAACAGCAATACGCAAGTACCTACTGCTCTTTGAATACACACACACACACACACACACACACACACACACACACACACACACACATTCCTGTATGTATATTTAAGTGTTTGCTTTATAAATTACATATCTAAAAAAGCAATGAAAATACAAATATAACATTAAAATGAAAGTAGAAATATAAATAAAAGTATAGGCAAACTTTGGCTGATGTCGGATGGGTAGTAATTCATGGATAAAATTTAGCCAGGAGTTTGGCCGGTGATCTCATTGATCATGGCAGACAAGTAGCCTCAGAGAGTGGGTTTAATAACCAAGTTAGGAAGAACTTTACTGTATTTCATTGTTTTAATTAGACACATAAACCTGCTTAGATGTCCTTAAATACGAGTATTCTAATGTTGTATGCTTCATTTTAACCATGTTCTTTTGACCCTTTAAAGATTTTGAATTTTGTCAATTGGAATCTATATTCTTAATGGGAGGAGTATAGATTTTTATCTTTATAGACCTAGCTGAGTGCCTAGAAAATATTAAACTATTAGCAAGTGTTTATATGATAAATGAAAAATAGAAAGAATTGATTTAATATGCTAACTGGAAGCAATAGCTGAGAATAAACAAAATGAATCCGTCATAACTACTACAAATTACTAAAACTGAAAGTTATGTTGTATTGATAGTTTTATCAAATATTTATCTTTTAATATTAAATTATACACACACACACGATGGCAAAAAAAAGTATACACATTTTAAGAAAGGGAAACTGTATTAAAATTGTAATATTCAATATATACCAATAACAAAATATGAATACAAGTCATGTTTGACTTCTGCAATTACAAGAGGTGCTCAAAGTGGTTACTATCTGCGTCCAGATGCTTCTGATTATGGCGAACTACTGCTTGAGCAATGCTGACCAAAGTGTCCACTTGTATAATTTTTTTGGCATCCCCAGTATACATACATATATATATATATGATATATTGTATATAATAGGTTGGTGCAAAAGTGACCGCGGTTTTTGCAATTATTTTTAACTTTTTAAACTGCAACTACTTGTGCATCGACATATACATATATGACATATATATATGTACATATTATATATATATATATATATATATATATATATATAAAACAAATCTCAGTAACTAGGATTTATTCATAATACAAGTTCCTGGTGGAAAAGTCCAAAGACTTGTTCTTGAGGTAAGCATCTTCAATGTTCCAGAGTATAAAGAAAAAAACAAAGTTTTATAATTTGATAGATTTTAATTTATAAATTTTAAAAAAATGAAGCAAAGGGAACTAGGTTTGCTAGCATAAGAAATCTGTAATGTAGGAATTATATTATAGCTGGAAAATGTATTTTAATATAGTTGCATGTTATTAACTTTAAGTATAGTTTTTAAATAAACTATTAAAATATTATGTTTCTCCACCTATAGCTATAAAAGGTGATGCTATTTACATATTACAGTATTTTCGAACAGAAAAGCAAAAGACATATTACAAGGTAAAAAAAAAAAAGACCAAAAAAAAAAAAACAACACAAACCTCTTAGCTGCCATTACTTGAATTATCTTGCCAACAAGAAAATTCAGTGTTGGACCCATGTCAAACGTGGAGGAAAGAACCAGTGGGGAAAGAGACAGACTTTCTGACCTGGAGAGTAGGACTCTCACGGCAAATTACAGAACCTCACGAGTGTGTGTGTGTGTGATGAGAGGATAATCAAGTTACATATGACCTGTTATCAATACTTAAAGTCTTCTAGTATGGCTGAAGGGTCCAAATGCTGTAGGATCTTTCAGTCAGTTGTGATAGTCAAAGTTATGTCCTGTTTTCTATGACATGTTGGATTGAGTCAGACCCAAGTCATGAACTTGAGGTAAAAAGACAGAATTTATAAATGCTTGGTAGAAAGTCCTCAGCAAGAGGATATAAAGTCAATTATATCAAAGGAAATCTACAGTCCTAAACAAAGAAAAGGCAAGTCACAATACTAATCCATGGACTGCGCTAGCTATGCAAACCTGGCAACGGCTAGCAGAGAGCTACAATTAAATAAGTCACCAGGCTGCCAACTATGGAACTACTTCCATTACCACCTCTATGGGGGTAAAACATCACATATATGTAGGGCAGGGCAGGGGAGGGTGAGGCAGAAGCCACAGCCTGATGCTTTTCAGCACCACCAACTGGGAGGGACAAAGGCCAGCAGGATATTAATCTGAGTCTTGAGGAAGACTAAATCCCAGTGTTATAAAAATTGCACAACTTGGCATAGACATTAACTTTCTACTTTTAATATTTGCTATTTGGAAATTATCTTGGTGTTAAAGAGATGATAATATAACCCTTCCCCCCACCAGGCAAGATACTTGTTTCTCAGCTTAAGAACCCTGTGTTCTCAGAAAAATCATCCCCAGATTTCTGATCTTGACACCTATGTTTAAAGCACTCACAGAGGGTTCTTCCACAGCTTTGGTTCCAGCAGCAATATAACCAAAATTGATCCCAATGTCTTCTCCAATGCTCTAAGCTTTCACAAAGTGGATCCAAAGTTTAAGATAAGAAATCAGACTCTAGATAAGTGTTCAAGTAACTTCAGTAGTATGGTATCATGGAAACTGTAGCTATTTTCTCATGAAACTTCATCTTTACAGAAATCGAGCTCTTAAAATGACACTAAATAATTTTTTGCTAACATGTCCATGGAGGTTGCATAAAATAAATTCCTTTCAGGTAATTTGGCTCATGAGAGCAAAATTATTTGAACATATACAAATCTTAAAACATGATGTGCATAAGAGTTATCAGGGGAGTTTACTGATTTCTGGAGTCCACATCAAAGGGTTCTGAGCTTATAGTTTAAAGATAAACCTTGGAAACTTATTTTTCAACAAGCCACCTAGATCATTACTCTAGCAAACACCAAATAATCCAAAGATAAAAGAAAAATGAAACTGAAAGTTCTTGGTGCTGATATTGTTTGAACAGTAGAAATGGAACACTGAGAATAAGAGGGACGAGAATTTCCTTTCGATTGACTAAAAACTGCCAAAACCATCTTTGAAGGAAGCCATGTTTTGTACCCACAGGAGAATGAAAGAGAGTGGGAGATTATGATAAAGCTTTTATCTTGGGCAAAATTGATGGAGTCACAGTGCTATGATGTGTGAAACTACCAGAGAGAATATAATGCCATAAAAATATAAAATTCCCCAAGTATGCCAGAAAAACAAAATAAGATATTCAGATATTCAAATAACTAGGTTATTCTTCTAAAGAGCTTTGGTTTTAATACTAACTTGCTCCCCAAAGTTACCTTTAACTTGGCTCTTAAGTAGAAAGAACAAAACCCACATGCAATTCTAAATGTCCTTTCAGAGCAAATTCAAGTCCTATTTTTCGCTGTCCCCGTCAATGATTAAAAATAAATAAATGAAACAACCAAATAACATTCGACTCTAAACCAAAAGAAGTGATTACTTGTCATTTTCACTACAATGGGACACATATGCCATCCACAACAAATTACGAATGTACTCTCTAATATTTTTCAAATAAATACAATGTATTTTTACTCATGAGTACCATCTGCAGGATTTCAAGTATGCACAATATTTTGATGCTTCAGGGAATTTTATGTAATTAATGCTATAGTTTTCTAAGAATGCTTCAAATGATTATGAAACATCCACCCAGTTTCACTTACATTAACTCTTGAAACTAATACCCTATTCTCTGACCCCAATTTGGGCAGTCAACCTACTTCTTTATCAATATCTCTCTGGGCTCCCCCGAATCTCAGCCACTTTATAGGAAAACAAAACAAAACAAACTCCACAGGTCATCTAGGTAATGGAATATGATTTTTCTCTCGGAAGTACTTGGCTATTTCTCATTAACTATAAAAACAGATACAGATATCAGGTTTCCTTCACACAGTAACTAGGTACTCTGAAATCACCACTATTCCCTTCTTTCTGTTGTCCTGAGAGCTCTCCAGGCAAGGTCAAATCCTCTTGCCAGGTTGCTCCTCTCGAACAGGAAACCTCTGATCATCCCAGACTTACCAGAATCATCCAGTGCTTGGGAAGTTATCTCGTAGCATTAAAAGGGGAACTTGTAGGGATGTCTGTGGAGCTGAGGCCTCAGACTGAAAAAGGAAACTGCTTTGTCTTTTCACTGAACCGATTACCTGCCTGTAGGTGATGTACATCACACTTTTTAAAAGAGGCATCTCCACGTGATGGAGCTACATCCTGCTAGAATGGCCTCCAGCAAGAAGTGCGAAAAAACAAAAATCACACAAGGGTAGTGGCAGCCCACGTGATTCACAATCAGCAGTGAGGACTTTTCTCATATGGAAGAACTTGTGAACAAGTCAGATGAGCTGGAAAGCCAAATTGAGAGCAGTGGAAGGGGCAGAAAACTTTAAGAGGGCCCCTGAGAAGCTACATCCTAATTCAGAGTCTTCACTCTATTTTTAGTCTGATCTCTATATCAATCTCATAGGTTAACCCATGGATTTTACATTGTAGTTTTTAGAAGCAATAGCTGCAGAGCCAATAGTCTGCAATGCCCTTTCTGGTGTTCACTTAACACCGCATTTAACAGCCATAACCCAATAACTCCATAGCTTGGCTTGAGTTGTAAGTAAACATAGAAACAGATGACCACTAGACCATAAACTCCCTGAGGGCCAGATGTGCATTTTAAAAGTAGAATCCAAATTATATAAGATGTGATGGTAAATGCTTACATGTATATAGAATAAAACAAATAGAGATGCCACTTGTCATATTAATAAGCATTTATACAGTTCATCTCATTTAATAATGATCACAATTACTCAAGAGGCAAGTGATAGGAAGACAGAGGCTTAGAAAAGTAAATATCTTGTCCAACATGACACAGCATCTAAGCGGTAGCTATAAGCTTTAAAACTTGGCAATCTGATCCTAGGAGGTATGGCTTCAACCAATATTTCTGTCTATCCAATAATATATGTTTTAAAGATATTGAGAAGAAAATATATCACACAAAACAAATAACATATCAAACAAGTATATCTTTGTATCTTCATTTATTTCACTAGAAGAATATTTTTAAAAATGGTGCTCATGTGGACAGAATTGATATGTGTACCCCCTTATTTACTTTGCTTATAAAGAACAAAAGTTCTTTGATCGTAAGGGTTTCCAACTATTAAAAATAAATCAACCAACTAAGTATGTTTCTAAGTATGTCTCTAAGTATGTCTAAAATCAACTAATAAAAAATGCACACCTTGGTGATTTCTAATCAATAACCTATTATTAGAGAATCCAAGATATTTTCTAATTTGAGACAAAGAGATGTCTGAGCATGTTCAAATACCTGAAAAACAGAATGTGTTTGTGTATTTGGATGGTGGTTACTTAAAGAAGGGATTTATTAATGAACTTTCTGGGAAAATTAGCAATGGAGCAAGCAACTCTGTTTATTTGATAAATTGGCCCCCTGGACTATTCACAGTGATATCCATCTGATCCGAAAGGATCAAGTTGTACAGGTAAAATCTACAGCAGCTATTTTTATAAGGAGGGATCAGGGAAAGCAACATATACTGGATTGTAAAAAATATATAGGTAGTGAGAAAAAGAGATGAAACAATGAACCCAGGCACCAAATAAAATAATCAAAGTGGGAGGATTACGATTAACACTGTTCCCTTTCAAAGTTTGGAAACAAAAGCAACTGATTAACAAACACTACATGCTCTGCAGAACAAAAAGTCAAGATATTCATGTCTTCTTAAAAGTATTTATGGAAGTCTGGCTGTAATGCTATTGTCTATTCTGATTTTTTTTTTTTTAATAATGATAATGAAATAGGAAGAGAAAAGAATCTCCAGGCTTAACCTAGTGAAGTGTATTGAATCATTCTAGATTCTAAAGAGAAGCACATTTTTCTCAGGTGTGACTGGCATTATGCTATTTTAGTTCATGATCTTCAGATATAAATAAGAGAAATATTAAGAATTCATGTTTGTTTGTTAACTACTTTTCTTTACCCAACTATGAGTCAGGATTCTTTCCTGCCTCTAGCATGATTCCTTATCTTCCAAGTCTCAAGACATATTGTGTCTGATTCCTACAAAGAATCACTGGAAAGAATAAAGTTTGGTAATCTAAAAAGAAAGGTTAAGAACTAGCTTAACCTTTCTCTTCCCAAAAAGAGACATACTAGCTGTAGGCTAATTAAAGAGCTGGCCCTTCTATTCAGTTAACGCTCCACCCAAATCAGCAAGCCTCTAACAACAAAAATCAAAATCTTCAAATACTTTTTTCTCAACATAGCAATACACTGAAACTGTGGGTAGTTACCTTTTAAAGCTTCATTTAGTAAAGTCAGAGAAGAGTGTAATTCATGTCAAGGAATACCATCTGTCCAGGACCTAACTCAGCTCCTGATCAAAAGCAGCCATCAGTATAATGTGAAAATGAATGCACAGCAGATGGCACTGATGAACAAACCCCAGAACCACAACGCACTATGCGGGTCAACTCTTCCTAACAGGGACGAGACCCAAATAATCCAAAGCAAGAAACACCAGTTTGTCATATCCCAGCTCTACACTCCCCCCACCAAAACAATTTAGATTTGACTCTGGAACATAACGTTACTGTAAGAGATGTATTTAATTTACGTGTATTAAGGATATTAAAAGCTGGTTCTTAACCTTCTTTTTAGACAACCAAACTTTAATCTCCCCAGTGATTCTCTGTAGGAATTAGACGCAATATGTCTGGAGACTTGGAAGAGCTGTAATCTAACATGTAGCATTTCACTCTGTTGGTCTCCATTATTATGTTACTAGCAATAACATGAGCAAAGGTGGGAGCAGTGTCATAGATCATCGTTATTCATCTTTGAGCAAAACTCATTGTGCTTGGTTATTGCAGCACCATACTGTTGACTCTGGTATCAAAAGTGAACGTTCTTACCAGGAAAGCCTTAGCATGCTTCCTTCTACTTAAACACACTGTTAAATGTGTTCCATAGAGTCAATGGGGGATCAAGCACATGTTTTAGAATGTATACCACAAAGAATTGATCACGGTCCCTTTTTTGGTTCAATTGAAGTGACGGTAAAGCCTAAAGATTCATATTTTTCAAGCAATTATCATTGTAATGCTATTTTATAAGATTTAATTAGATTATTTATAAAAGATGTTAAGATGAAGTTAGCGAAGGCACTTCTGTAGGATGCATCAATAATACATATTATTTTGTAATTTTAATGGGTATATTAAAATATACCCATTTTCAATATGCTTATTCAATATGCTTATTGAAAATCATTACCATAACAAGATGGCTACACAACTGTCATAATTAAATCACAAAGTACATGAGCTATTTATATCCAGTTAAAATATTAATAAGGTGGTAAATTAAATTCCATAAAGTTCTTAAATTTCGGATCTGGAATTTTCTGTTACTTATAAATGAAATAGAGTACATATGACTCTTCTCACCTATAGAACAATGAACAGATACACAATAAAGGAAAATGGATGTATTTGGAAATTCCCAGAGAGACAAAATAACTCTAAGGCCAAGTGAATTGAATAATTAAACAAACAAACACACAGAAACAAACACACTCCTTTGTGAGTTAAATTTACAAATGAAAATAGAACAATTTTACTTAAAAAAGAGTTGATGAGGACTGCATATCTAAAATTGAAATTTTGAATTACTGTAGGCCAAGATACTGAAAGGAATTTTTGGTAGCTATTATTCTCATCAATGAGGAAGACACACATGCATGAAAGAGTGAAGAACTAGAATAAATGGCAATAGCAGGCAAAGATTTATTAGATACTAGGAAAAGAGAAAATTGAGATCAAATGGAGGAATTTTTTCATTTTGTAAGAGAGCCTAAATGAAAAGAAATAAAAAGTTAAAATCAGAAATCTGCGATAATGTAGTCATATACAAATATACTGAAAAAAATTATAAAAATACCAAACATAATTATCATGTCATATGGATTTGATAATTTTCTTGCAATCCTTTTGTTGTCTTCATAAATTTGTAAGTTAAAGATCCTTTCTATGTGCTTAAAGTTATTTATAAATTTAAAAATAGTATTTACCAAGTTTTTGATCATTTACTATTTATCAGCCATGGTATAGAGTTAAGACAGTATTTTTCTTAATGATAATCTTACGTGGTAAATACTATCATTTTCCTATTCTACAGATCATATGTAGAATATGATCTTTGGAGAAGATTAGTGATTTTCCCAATTACACAGGTAATGCATGAATCCTACCTAAGTAGATCATGTATTTAATAAATACCTAATGAAACACAAGCTTTTAATGCCCAGAAGTGAGCATACTAAATAGGCATCACCTTTATAACATTAAGGATGTTACTTTACATGGCCTCATTATGTGAAGCCTGAGTATACCACACATTACTTAAGTCACATATAATCTTAATGATATAGAAGACCTCCAATGTCTACAGCAGAAGTTGGCAAATTTTTCTGAGAGGGTCAGGTAATAAATATCTCAGGCTTTGTTGATCAGGAAGGTTCTACCACAACTACTCAACTATGTTCTTATAGCACAGAAGGAGCCATAGACAACACAGAAATGAATGTGCATGGCTGTGTTCCAATGACATTTTATTTTGTGGACATCAAGTTTCAATTTCATATGATATGCCCATGTCATGAAATATTCTTGTTGTTTCTTTTCCACCATTTAAAAACTGCAAAACCATTCTAAGCTCTTTTCTCTGAAGCATTCCACCGGTACTCATAGATTTAGGTATCATAAATATTTTTTGTGTATTTTTTATATTTTCCTAATATCTATTTTTTAGAAATATGCCCACCATAATTTTACTTGTTTTTGGTCACTTTTCTAATTAAAAAAAATAATAATAATAAGTTGTGTGACTTAAAATCCAGTTTCAAAACTCCTTTTAATGTTATGGTATCCTTAAAATCAAGACCCTCAGAGAAACAATAAAAATGAAAACAGAATATCTGATCTGTTGCCCATTTTGCCAGATAAAACCAAAAAGCAAGTGTTCTGGTATGTGATTGAACCGTTTGACATATTTAGGGATGGCAGACAAAAAGTCCCAAAAGCTACCAGTGCTCAACATTACCTTCTAACAATGGTACTATAAAATCTTAGGGCATTTTGCACTAACATTTAAAAGTAATAAAAGAAACAACGTATAGTTCTTCGTTTTGTTTGTCAAATAGCCACACATTAAGCAAGCAAACAAACAAATCTAAGAATAATATAATATTTGACAGAGTTTCCTATTTCTAATGATTTATTTACAGGGATTTCATTGATGCAAGATTTGAGTGGTCCTGATCATGATATTGTCATCAATCATGCAACGATGGCTTTGGCGTAAGTCAAGGCAGCTCTTCTTTAATAACAGTAAAGTCTGTACAATGGTTGATTATTAACATTAGAGCAGCTATAATGCAGTATTACAGAAGAGCCATTAAAAACAAACAAACAAACAAACAAAAACCACAAAGCAAAACAAACACCAAAGGCCAAGGAAACTATAACTTTTTGTTTTACAAAACTCTGTAGTGGTCAATACATTTGCACATACTTTTAGGTTGATTCCTCCAGAGATGCCCAGTAAAATAAAAGTGAGGAGATCTTTCCAAAACAGCATGCTTCTCTCCACTTTGCCACATCATGACTGATCATGAAAAACACAAAGGGGAAGCTAGAATTGCACACAGAATAGTCTACTTGAAATGCTAGGAGACAAAACATACCTAAGAAGTACAGTACCAACTAAAAATACAAGCAGTTCATATAAAGCAAAGGAATGGAATAATTCACCAAGATTAGTAAAATGGATGGCAAGAGAAATGAGGCTGTAAGATAAAGGGATCTTTATCTCAAGGGATAAAGTGGGATTAGTGACAATACCCAGAAATTATACAGGAAATTAATTGTAAGAAAAGGAAAATTTAGAGAAAAAGGCAAGTTTTTATTTGAAACTCTTGGTGGGAAAATGGTTATAGAATCTGATAGGCTGTCCCAATTTCTAATAAACCCGATGCTGTAGGAATGTCTTTCTCGGCAAAGCTTCACTGTCTTCGTCCTTCAATTTGCTCCATATTCCCCATTTGTTTTTCAATGGATACCCCTATGGAAAAATGGCTTTGCTTAATAGGACTGAAAGAGTTCTGTTGATCAGTGAGCTATGGAAAAAGAAAGTAGTGATCCAGGGCTGGAACATATAAGAAAAGAGACATTCAGGGAAAATAGTTAGAATAAAATGTGAAGTGGGACATGGAAGAATGAGAAATGGAAGCAGTGGTAATTGTAAAACGGATCCATATATTCTTCTTCCTCTTTTTTACCCCTCAACATTGATTATAAGGCCTGGAATTAGGAACTTTGGTTGCACCCTTTAAACCACAAACACGTTAATCATCAGCTTTGTGGAAACTGCAGTTAGCTCCAGTCCATCTGCATAGTGGTTACTGCAATTTGTTATGTCACAATTTCAAATGCTTCGCCCTCACTGTCCAACACTAGAAATAGAATGAGAAACATCTCCATGATTTTGTCTTTCCCCTAATGGCAGCTTCCTCAAGTCCTCAGACTTCTGACTCCTTATTGCTAGGATGTGAAACATCATTCTGTTTCTCCCCATTTGACTCGGCATATATTAGGGAGGTAGAAACGGGAACAACGGCTCATTGGAATGGAGCCCTGAGTAAGTTAAATGCCTCCTGAATATATGTGCAGTATCGCTTTCCCAGGCCTTGGTAATTGCTTTTTTTATTATCTCAAACCATTTTCATCCTCTCCCATCGCTTAATAGAGTCACTCCCCACACACAGTGGATTTTCATCACAGAAGCTCACAGGATGCAGGCTTCGCTGATAAAAAATAAATAAATAGAATCATGGAGCCCACATTACAGCAAGTGGAAAGTGAAGTTTTACATTTATATATTAAATGAAAATTGCTTTCTGCCCATATTATACAAAATATATATTGTAGCTCAGTCAGGCAGTAGACAGAGGTCAGCTGCTTTTTGAGCAGAGATGTCTGAAAGTTCTATTTCAGGGCAAACACCCCTCATGGGCCATGTAGACATCTATTAATAAGTTAATATGGTGGTATTCATTCTAATCACATGTTGTACCTTTCTTATGCAAGAGTGAAAGTCTAGGTGAAGGAAGAGAACATTAATATCTTTTAAATGAACATGGTTGATAGGTTCCCCTTAAAGTAAATTTAAAAAATTCAAAGGAAAGTAATAATTTTAAGTGAACAAAAAGAAAGCCAAGATATGAAGACTGCATTATCACTTTACACTGAAGCGTTACCTACGTGAAAAGATTTATTCCTTAACACCAATGAGAACTTTATATTTTTCCCCTTAACCAGACACTCGGGGAACTGTGATCTACAATCTGTACAATTGTTTTACTAAATAAAGAACCACAGGCCTTGAATTCTAAAAAGAATACATTTCAGTAACAAGATTTTTTTCATCATTAAAATGTAGATTATTTTATGATGCTCTGGAGGCTGTATAACTAAATACATTTGCTACTAGTACACACATATGGACAATAAGTATGATAACATAAAACAGTTATGCTTTGTCTGTTATTTAGTCATAGTAATATGCCTGATTTTACAGAGACAAACATTGTTTTACAGAAAATGGTGCGTGTGACTTCAAACTTGCTTCAGTTTTCTCTGCTCTTGAACTTGACGAATAACTGTCCTAATAAAACAAGTACGTGGTATAGAATTAATCAATAAATCAAGAATGGCCAACAATCCTACATTTACTTTCAGAACAGACATCATAATTTATTTTGGACCTCTTCCACCGACCTAAAATTTGTACGCAGACGACTCAAAAGAGCACACGAGGCAGGCACTAGTTGTTGTCTTGTTTCTCAGCCTTTGTCATAGGTAGACAAAAGCTCTGGATTACAATTTCAGATAAAATTAAAAGTCATCTAACTGAAAGTATGTTTTTAATTGTCAGTATAACCTCGTTTAAAGATACAGGAATTAAGGTCAACCACAATGAAGTGATTTGCTCCAACTAGCAGTTATCTGTATAGCAGAAAAAGACCTAAGAGCAAAAAGTTAGTCCAACACATTAGCTTTACAGATAAGGAAACTGAGGCATGGAATAGGAAGATTTGCTGAAGAATGGCTATCAGATCTTGTGCCAACCTCAATCAACTGGAGTGGCTTCCTAGACAACCGTGTTGCGAAGGATTCTAAAGCCTCATAGATCAATTGATCTACTAGCAATATCTCTAACTTTTGAGGGTAGAAAGGGCAGGAAAAAAAAAAAGAAAGAAACATGCTATGTGATATTCCCTATTTAATCTCCTTATTCTTAAACCGATTGCCCCCAAATAACTTCATGATAATGACTGGATTCCCAAATAGCACCCTCCACTTTTGAGGAGAGAATGCTGTTGTCATGTTTGCATAACTATTCTAGTTTATATGAAAGCAATATTGCTCAATACCTATAATTAAGTCGGTATTCTGATCTGCTACACCAGTTCTGTGAATATAGTTAATGCTGCTGAGATCTAGTCTGATACTGCTGACAAATTCAAATTCAAATTTCTGAGCCTGCAAGTTTCAAGGTCAAACTCTGGAATATGGTAGCATCACCAAGGTAATGTAAGGCCATTTGGGGGAAGGCCAGCTGGCTTTCTCCTCTTAACAAACCACTGTTTCTTCATATGCCTCAAAGTTTCATCCAGTCTATTTGCACCTAATTTTAAATACCAGTATAGAAAATCACAGCTTAGAAAATAAATTAGAATATTTCACTTTAAAGAAGTGTTTATCACAAGGTCCCTAATAATAATGACAAACTCCCCCAGTATATTTAAAATAAGATTTGATTTTCCCAAATCGTTGAAAACTCCTCAGCTGCATAGAACTACTGCATTAAAGTAATATCCACATGCCCATGAACAATATCAACCAGAAAAAATCCAAATAATTGGTAATGTAAAACTATTTCTCATTCTAAGAATCATATAGCATATGGCGCTTCATGAGATCTGCTTTTGAAGAGTGTCATTATTATCATTCCACTGTGGAGTCACCAAAGGCAAAACAGATGCAGAAAAAGGATTACAAAGTCAGGGAGCGGAGACATCATTGTTAACAACTTATTTTTTTGAAAACTCAACTAAAGAACAGCTTGAGCCAAGTTTCAGGGAATTTTATTTATTTCCTGAGCAAATATTTAATTTTATATAAGTGGGCATATTTGCCTGAATTGGGGAAAGGACAGACACAATATAGCTTTTCATGGTTTCTGATTTATTGCTCATACAGGTTTACAAGAATATAGAGACAATAAGCAATATTTTTACTGGTCTTTCTGGAGGTTGCTATTTTCCCTCAGCACCTCGAGCTACTACTTTCTATTGTCTTCCTCATGCCTAGGTTGCAAGAATAGAAGCTTCAGAACATGACAAAAAAGCTCCCATTACACACCCTGAAGGAAAACATACAAAAACATAGACTAAAACATGACACAGAATATATTGATGTGACTTCGTTTATCCCAATTGGGAAATATATTTCTGAAGCTCCCCTAGTACCACTAGCGATTGCAGTAAAGTGTTTTTCATACAACAAGGGCCTTATCGCCAGTGATAGTCCTTGGTCAAAGCTTTCTTGGTGACTTTTATCACTGTAGCAGAAAATAGAGTTTCTGAGTTTTGTTGCAATTTTCTTTAACAGACATCACAAAATTGCTCCACTTACAGTATGGATCTAAAAATTTGCGTTTCCCCTTCAAAAAAACACTGGTGGGGGAGAAAAACTAAATTACATAATGGATTATCAAGAAATATATTGGCAAAATAGACACTACAGTGGAAAGTTCTTGCTTTTATAGTCAATGATTTTAAAAACATGTATTGTATTTCTTCAATAGTAAAAGGAATCTCAATTGGTGTTTTGGGAGCCTATGGTAACATACATAATGAAATAATGTTACCTTATGACCACTTTTAAATTACATAATTGCAAATGTATACAATTGGGGGAAGGAGAGAGTAGGAGAGAGGATAGGGGTAGAGGAGGAAGGAGAGGAGAGGAGAAAGGAAATGAGAGAGAGAGAAAGGAATTTTCCTAAGAAATTCTACTTACTATTTCAATCATGTGAGTGTATTGGGAGAAATAAAATTTATATTATCCCAGTAAGACTCACTTACTCCAATGAGACCCTCATGGTATGAGACTAATTAGCCATGACATAGTCATGTCTTATTCTTACTACAATTCATGGAAAGATGTTTAAATGGTTTTTCAATGGTACAAATTATGATTTTTAAACTTTATGATGGTGTAAAAGCAATACACGTTCAGTAGAAACCATACTTTAAATTTTGAATGTTGATTTTCCCAGGCTAGCGATATGCCGTACAATACTCTCTCGTGATTTGATGCTGGAAAGTAGCAGGGAGCCATAGGTCCCAGTCAGCCACATATCATAAAGGTAAACAACAGATACTCTACAGTGTATTCAATGAGTTAGATGATTTTGCCCAACTGTAGGCTGATGTAAGTGTTCTTAGCATATTTAAGGTAGGCTATGCTAAGCCACGATGTTTGGTAAGTTAGGTGTACTAAATACATTTTTGACATGTGATGTTTTCAATTGACAATGGTTTTATTCAACATATTTTCACCATAAGTGGAGGAACATCTGTATTAATATATAGTATGATGTTTTATTCATAATATCATTTACATACTTTTATAACAAATAATAGATATATTAAAGATACATAGAGAAACTATAATTATAATAGAGTAAAGGAGTTCATTAAAAATACTTATATAAGTCTAAGTTTATAATGACAATCTGGAAGAACCAAGTTGGAATTTTCATAAATAAGTATGCATGTGTACATATTTGGTGTACGCATACACTCGCACATCATATTTATGTGATCTTTTTTGTTGCAATAGTGACATATGCTCATATACTCTGGTTAAAAATTTGTCATGCTTGGGGTCTTTAGGTTGTTTCCAGCTTTTTCCATGATTATAAATAGCAATGTGATAGCCATCTCTTAGGTTCTGCAACTGGATTTCAATGTGAGGAGAGGGTGGGTTTCCCCCATACTACCAATCAATTCTCAGACAACAGCTGGGTGTCCTACAATTCAAGTTAATTCAGACATTACCTACCTGCAGACAGTGTCAGATCCCAGGTAAGGGCTTGATCTTCCAAGACTGTCTGTCCTCCCTCCCACACATACTTCAGATGCCAATGGCAAAGCTACGTTGTCACCTGTGCTTCTGACAGACCAGCTATAGATTAAGGCTCTAACCATCCAGCCTTGGGGATCAGACAGCAGTCACAAGTCCAGGTACTTCTAAACAAATTGCTAAAAACCAGAGGTTCACATGACTCCCTCCTTGAATTGGACTTATTTGCTAGAACTGCTCACAGAACTCAAGAAAGCCATTTACTTACTAGATTACCAGTTTATTATAAAAGGATATCATTTGGGAACAGCCATATGGAAGAGACTCATAGGACAAGGTATGGGGAAAGGGCGCTGAGCTTCAACGCCCTCTCCAGGTGCACCACTCTCCCAGCACCTCCACCTGGAAGCTTTGTAAGCACAGTGCTTTTGTTTTTTTAAAGGCTTCATTCCATACGCATGATTGATTAAATCATTGACTCTTGGTGATTGATTCAACCTCCAACCCTTCTACACTCCCAGAATGTGGGGGAAGGAGACTGAAAGTTCCAACCCTCTACTCACATGACTGATTCTCTGGGACCAGCCCCCATCCATAGGTGTGGTTCCAAGTCACCTCATTAAAATAATGAGACACACCTTTATCACCTTTATAGCTCTCATTACATAGGAAATTTCAAGGGCTTTAAGAGTTTTCCCAGGTATATTATACTGCAGGTCCTATGACTTTTCAATTATATTTCAGTTGAGAAAAAAAACAAAATATTTAGGACATTAAAATTTACCTGATTTTCTTATAGCATTACTCCATAAAATAATTTGTAAATTTTCAACAGGCATTATTTCTTCACTGATATGGGAGACTTAAGAGCAGATGATAATAGGGAAAAAATGTATTTGATAGCTATTTTACGAAATGGCTTTTGGATTTTATTCATTCAATAAGAGGAATATTTGAGTGCATGAAATGCTGCTGAATTTGGGGATTCGAAGATAGATTAAGCAAAATCTTTCCCTTTGAAAACCTCACACAACTCACAGAAGATATAAGAAAGGAGGCCGCTATGAAAATCTAAAACAGATTAATGGTGCACTGACCAAGACAAAGACACAATGGATGAGGGTAGGAATCAGGGAAGGTTGGAATAAATAACTCTT
Source organism: Rhinolophus ferrumequinum (assembly GCF_004115265.2). Taxonomy (NCBI): domain Eukaryota; kingdom Metazoa; phylum Chordata; class Mammalia; order Chiroptera; family Rhinolophidae; genus Rhinolophus; species Rhinolophus ferrumequinum. The sequence continues at coordinate 27,756,423 of NC_046295.1, read as the reverse complement.
TCTGAGACAGATCTGGTGCTAACTTGGGTTAAGGCAAAAATCAAAGATAAATCCAAGTTTTCCAGCTTGGTACACTAAGCAGTCAGCCATAATACTTAATATTATTGATAAATAATATTGATTTGTTAAAGAGAACACATTGATAAAGAGAATGAATCACACATTTATCCTGCCTTTTTTTTTTTTTTGAAGATAATGAGAAAGAAGTTCTTCTTCATATAAGTCATGCTAACAAATGAAAAATAAATGTTACATTTAGAAAATCACCATTTTGAAATGGTGGAGCTGGACAATGATCATTAGTGGATTCTAAAACAATTAGGTTAAAAGTTGATGGGAAACTTTACTAAGAATAGTTCCGATTGGTACAATCTGAACACACTGCTCAATCATAGAACCACCAGATGCAGTTTGCCTCCTGGTGTGATGCAATAACAAATACATAGTACCTCCAATGAACTATTATTGGGGGGAAAAACAGAGGGCCTATATCTAAGCAAACCCTAGATACAGTTATCAGTAAACAGAAAATATAGGCAAAGGAAGAATGATTTAAACATCATCAAAAGAAAGTCTGCAGGTAAATACAGAATATGGCGCACTCTAAGGGTAAAAGACAAAAATGATGTTCAACAAGTAAAACCATGAAAAAAATGTAAGTGAAGAGACTTACACAATGTGTAGATGTTGTTTGGACAGTGATTTGAAAAAAAATCAACTAGAAAAATACATTTATGCAGACAATGAGCAACATTATTCGAGACTAGATATTAGATTATATTAAACAATCAATGTTAATTTTGTTGGTTTGAGAATATTAATAACATTTTGCTGTGAATATATGCATGTCTGTGTACATGTTTGTATACACATGCATATATCCTATCTATGAAACATTTATATTGAGTTACCTACAAATAATATGATGAGAGTGATATCTGAGATTTGTTTTAAAATGCTACTCACAAGAAAATAATTGGAAGAGGAGGTATGTAAGATGACAAATTGTTGATCTTCTTTGAAGATAGGTAAAAGGGTACATGGAGATTTGTTACACTATGTTCTTTACTTTGGGGTATATTTGGAAATTTCCAAATAAGTCATTTCACAAATTCAAGGAAACTTTATACCAAAAAAAAAAAAAAAAAAAGAAAACTAAAATGGTAGATTTCAATATATCATCCTTTAAAATCTGGATAGATTTAGTAGACCAAGGACGAAGATCATAGTGAGATCAGGTAAAGAAATGCACAGTATACATTTATCTATGTACAGAAAATGTTGTTACTTGAATATAGGTTATTATAATATATCCAGAGAAAGCTTAAAATACATTATAAACTTTCCCATAAACTTTAACATTTTAAAAAAGTTGAGAGTGTATAGCAATATTCTTCGATCATAATGTATTTCATTCAAACTGAAATGTAAAGACATGAGTTACTGTAGAGATAATTACAGAAACATGAGTAGGAACTGCATATTAGATAACATTATTTATATTTCAGATATTACATTTATTGGATATGATGATGATTGTGGTTATGCACAGGAAAGTCTTTATTCTTAAGAGATGCCTGCTGAAAGATTTAGGGATAAAGTTTACTGATATCTGCAATTAAATTTCAAATAATTTAGTCAAAACATTTCATACATGTACACACACACACACACAAAGAGAAAAAAAAACAAAACTCAAATTTTGAAAAATTTTAATTGGTGAGTCTGGATGAAAGTTATATATATATGTAATTATATTATTCTTTGAACTTTTCTGTAGCATTGTGGGGTCTAACAAAAATAATTTTCCTCCCACCTTCTAAGTTCTTCTAGCTGGGCTAATAATCAAATTAACAGAGACAGATTAACAGGAGAAAATGTCCAAAGTTTACTATACGAATACATATTCGGGGGTACCATAATAAGACCTCAGTATGCCATCAATGGAGAAATGGGCAACTGATGAGATTTCAGAAAGGGAAAATAAGCAATCTTCAGGCAGCCAGAAAGAAAGGAATACACCTGGTAGTCGAATTCCTGTTAGGCAACCCAGAAACAATGGGACATGATGGGGAATCTAGTTAACAGGCCCCTGCTTAAAGCCTTTCTATTGAATGCTAAGGTGGGCAGGCTAAGATTCACTTCCTGGAGCAGACCTTTCCATCTCCATCTCTTAGGCAGGAAAGGGGGAGGGTCTAAGGTTTTTTTTCTGAGTCTTTTGTTTCTTAATAATCAACTTAAAATCAACACACCAAAAAGCACATCTTTGGGAGCAAAACTTTGGTCCTGAACCCTCATTGTGAGGATTATCATGGTAGAGAGTTGGAGAGAGAAATAAATTAAGAGACAATAAACAAGTTGAATAAACAAAATTTTGCAAGCTAAAAATGTTAAGAAATGCATTAATTTGACCCCATGTACCAAAAAATATGAAATTACATTCTCTAATTCTCTAAAAATATGAAATTACATTCTAGTTTATAGAACATTTCATAGAAATATCTTCCTGTCTACATGGTTACAGGGACGGAGGTGACTTGCTTTTTAAGTTCCTTTTAACAAAAGGAATGCATGAGATAAATAACCCAAAACAATCATAATGATAATAAAAGTTGATGTTTACTGGCAATTTATAATTGTCAGGCAATGAACTACAAACCACATTTGATCTTCGCCACAAACACATGAGTATGTGCTATTACTTCCAAACTTACAATGGTCCCATAAGCTGGTAAGTGGTGGCCTCAAGATTGCTCCCCATTATTATTATGCATAGCATAATCACTCATCAGTTTCATCTTGCTCTTACCTATCAGAGCAGTCACCATGCTCCCATAAATGAAATGTCTACCTTAGCATAATGATTAAGTGTGTAAGCTCTGAAGGCAGCCAACCTGCAAATTAAATTTCTGTTCCAATACTTACTAGCAGTGTGACCTTGGTCAAGTGATTTGCCCTCAGTGTTCTTCATTTTCCTCAACAATAAAACGGAGGTAGTACAGCTTCACAAGTTGGCAGGATTACTTGAGATAGGTACATTTAAGGAACACAACAAAGTACCTGGGACATAAAGAAGTATCCCATGAATGTTAGATATCATTATTGCAAAGGTGGGGTGGGATTCCTTACTACAGCAGTTTCATGTGGTTTTTGGAACAAAACAAAAACAAAACAAAACAAAACTGTGTATGTTCCAAAATGGAAAACTTCAGGCAGAAACAGGAGACACAGAGGTACTGAAACTAGCAATATTTATCAATCATGTAGAAGACAGCCTAAGTTCAATTAGATTTCCAAGCAGAGTACATACCTGCTTCATCCTAAGTATAACCTTAATAAATATTTGACAAATAACCGAATTTAACAATTACATCTAAATATTTGTCCAATAACTGAATTTAACAATTACATCTAAGTGCTTTACAATAGAGATTGTTAAACAAACAAAAAAATAACTTCCATGGCTAAAATTCTTTTTAAGAGAACGAGTTTATCAGGTCATTCCTAGCAACAACAACAAAAGACCAGTCTTGGAGCATTTGTATATATCAAGTAGGGGGGAGAAAAGAGGTAAGCCCCATTCTGAAAGGATTTACATTAGCTATAGACAATGCGGATGGGAGAAAGTGAAGCAGGGCTAGTTCTGGGATGGGCACAGGAGAGTCCATAAAAAAGAAGGGTCTGCTCCTGTGGATTAGCTGTGGACAGCAGATTGGAAAGTTCGTGTGTAAATGAGAAGCAGAGGATCCTGGGGTTCTGTGGCACTTAGGTATTCTTTCTTCTGGATATTCGTGGAAATAGCCACCTGGAAATTAATCCTGAATTCCAACAGATACACAGGAACGTGAGCACTCTTTTGTTAGAGCTGGTCCACAGATACTAACAGGTCTCTTTGTAAGAGACTGTTCTGTCTCTTTTCCTCACCCTCCATCTGCCGTAATTTTACTTTAGAATCTTTCAGAAATTTTTTGTCAAGATTTAGAAGATCAGTATTATTTTACTATTTTAAATAGTGGTAAAATATCAAATGCTGAGTGTTTAAACTTAAACTTGAATCCACTAATTAAAAAAAAAAAAATCCAAGATCATTCCATGAAATGAGTGTATCTCAACAAATCTCCTATCATAGTAAAGGAAGATCAGACACAAGAAATATTATCAAAGAAAGGTTTGTCATGGATGTGTGGGACCATTCACCACTGTCTATTTAACATGGAAAGATCAACTGTCCTAACATGTCAAGTAAAGTCCCAGTTTTCTTTCAAGCTTTCTCCCTTTCATGGTGGAAACATTAGCCTTGGGGGGCTTATCTGTACCTCTCCTTTCTATTTTACCAAAAGAGTAATTAAGGAATAAAATAATCCTTAAAGCACAAACCATGATCAATATATTTCCCATCCACTTACAAAAAAAGTAATTATCCAGAAAATCATAAGCTCCAGCTAAAACCTGGATCATACATTTTTTTTTTTTTTTGTTAAGGGAAGTTAATAAGAAGTGAAATAACAAGGACTCTCTGGGTAATTTACTACTGATTCTATAGAGGAGGACACATAATTTAAGTTAATGGAAATACTGCACCCTCCTGCATTCATTCTACATCTCCATTAACACCATGCCTAAGGTTATCTAAGAATCTAAAAATATAGAGGCTAATTAGAATATACTGTTAAAACAGATTATGCAAATACCAAAAACTGGGTGAATAAAAATTATTCTTAATTCTTTTAACCACAATATTCCCTCCCCAACCTGAGGCCCATATTTCTGAGTATCCCTATGGTAAAATAACTTGCAGAATCAGAACTTATAACCCTGTGGGGAAATAGAATTGTGGGAATAAAACCAAGTTTGAACACAGTAAGTTATTTTAATAGGTTTAATATTCACTAAAATACGTAAAACAATAATTAACATATATTGAGGAAGTAATGACGTTATTATACATAAAAAGATGGGGAAAAACATAAGGAAGACATAAACTTCTTAGGGAACATGCTTATCTTTAATAGGTAAAACAAACAAACAGTAAACTCTTAAAGGGCTTTGCCCTCATGGAATATTTAGGAAGTGTCTGGATAAGCAAGCATAACACACAAAAAAAGGATAAATTACTGTGCATAATAAACAAACAGGGCTCTACCAAATGGAACTGCCAGTGGGCTGTGAGAGTGAGAAAGGAAGCTGAAGATACTGTTTTCCCCCAAAATAAGACCTAGCCAGACAATCAGCTGTAATGCGTCTTTTGGAGCAAAAATTAATATAAGACCCAGTCTTATTTTACTATAACATAAGACCGGGTCTTATATAATATAATATAATATAATATAATGTAATAAAACATAATATAATACCTGGTATTACATAATATAGTATAATATAATATAGTGTAATATAATATAATATAATACAATATAATATAATATAATACCAGATCTTATATTAAGTTTTGCTCCAAAAGACCCATTAGAGCTGATTGGCTGGCTGGGTCTTATTTTCGGGGAAACACGGGAAGGTAACAGGAGACAATATAGAAGAATGGATCAGTTGAGCGTTTTATCCTCAAGGGAGGATGATTGAAACACTATTTGGAAAACTGTCCATTATTCATTTTAATATCATTTACTCTTCAATTTTCTAATTCCTAGCCATACCTCCAAATTGTTACTAAAATTCTCATTAAAAAAAAAAAACAAAAAAAAACAAACAAACAAAAAAAAACAAACAAAAAAAAAAACCTTATGGCGAGAATATTTTACAAGATATCAATATATAATAAATTTGGGTCAGAAAAAAAGAGAACAATTCCAAAAGATGAAATGCAAAATAAGTAGAAACAGGAATCTCTACCAGGAGTGAAAATGTGAGCGTCTCTTCTACCAAATCCACAAAGAGAGTGAAAGGAATTCTGGATAAAAGGCAAATTTATCTGAATTTGCAAGGAAAGGAAAAGAGCCTAAATGACATCATCCATTTCTTCAAATTCTCCTTTCCTTACAGCTTAAAAAATAAATTTCCAAATATGTTTTGTTTTCTAACAGACAGTATTAAAAAGCATTTCACACCACTCACAAAAGTTAACTCAAAATTGATTAAAGTTTTGAATATAAGATCTGAAATCACAAAACTCCTAGAAGAAAACCCACTGAAAAAGCTCCTTGACAATAGTTTGGTGACAATTTTAAAAACCTGACACCAAAAGCAAAAGCAACAAAAGCAAAATAAACAAGTGTGACTATATCAATTTAAAAAGCTTCTGCACAACAAAGGAAAATGTCAACAAAATGAGAAGGCAACCTATGAAATGGAAAAAAAAAACAAACACAAATACTTGTGAATCATATATCTGACCAGGGGTTAAAAACCAAAATACATAAATAACTCATATAACTCAATAGAGAAACAAAAGACACACACACACACACACACACACACACACACACACACACACCCCAGAGGTGCCAAAAAAAATGTATACAAGTGGACACTTTGGTTAATGTTGTTCAAGCAGTAGTTTGCCGTAATCAGAAGTGTCTGGACACTGACGGTAACCACTTTGAGCAACTCTTGTAATTGCAGAAGTCAAATGTGACTTGTATTCACCTTTCATTATCACTATATATTGAGTATTACAATTTTAATAGTTATTTTTCCTTCCTTAAAATGTGTATACATTTTTGGATATATATATATATACACACACACACGCACACACACACACATATAATTAAAAAATGGGCAGAGGAACTGAATTAGACACTTTTCCAAAGAAGACAAACAAATGGCCTATAGGTACATGAAAAACTGCTCAATATCATTAATCATTAAGGAAATAAAATTCAAAAACACAAAGAGATATTATGTCACACTTGTTAGATTGACTATTATCAAAAAAAATCAAGAGATAAAAGCTGTCATGGATATGTATAAAATGGAACTCATACACACTGTTGGTGAGAAGGTAAATTGGTGCAGCCACTCCATAAAATAGAGTATGGAGGTTCCTCAAAAAAAGTAAATAAATAAAAATAGAATTGTCATATTATCCAGTAATCACACTTCTGTGTATATACCCGAAAGAAATGAAAACAGGATGTTGAAGAAGTAACGGTGCTCCCACATTTATTGCGGTATTATTCACAATAGCCAAGATATGGAACTAACATCAGTGTCCATAAAGGAATGAATAAAAAATTTATGTTATATATACACACAATGGAATGTTATTCAGCCATGAAAAAGAGTGAAAGCCTGACATTTGTGACAACACAGATGGGCATTCATTATGCTAAGAGGAATAAGCAATGGAAACATAAATACTACACAGTATCACTTATATGTGGATTCTTAAAAAAAAAAAAAAGCCACATTTCTAGAAACAGAGAATAGAAAAATGGCTGTCAGGGCCTGGGCGGTGGGGGAAATAGGAAGAGTTTGGTAAAAGGTGACTACTACCTGAGGATGTAATGCATTAATAAAATATGGTGACTGTAGTTGATAACACTGTGATGCATAATTGAAATTTACTGAGAACAAAACTTAAGTGTTCTCACCAAAAAATAAAAAAATAAAAAAAAAACAAACAGAGAAGATAAGTATATGAGGGGTGATGTGTTAATTAACTAGACAGGGGAATCCTTTCACAATATATACATACATCAAATCTCCATGATGTACACTTTAACTCTCTAATAATTGTATTTATCAATGATACCTCAATAAAACTGGGGGAAAATCACTTATATCCACAGTACTCTAGTCAAACATTAAGTGATTTTTTTTTTAATTACTCAGAACGAAATAGACAGTCTCTCTAAATCATGGAATTGTTGCTCAATTCACATATACTTGTGAAATTCTTTTAAATTTGGAAAGGTATGCAAGATAAATCAGAACCTTAATAATTTATGTTCAGGGAATTTGGGATTATGAGAAATCATCCTATAGTGGACTTCACAGACCAAAAATCTAAATTATTGCAGACATAAAATATGATGATTCCAAGTTTTATAATGCACAGATTACCTTAAACTTTGAGTTTTTGTGAAATCATTTGAATAAAGAGCACAATGACTTGTTTTCTGCTAAAAAGAATCTGAGATAACTCAAGTGAACAAAATTGATAAATTATCAACACATACAACAGTAAGGTTTTTCTTTTATCATTATAAACCTTAAGTATTTTTATTCTTAATCAGATCCTGCATTCTCTGACCCTTTATTCCCCATATTTTGTAAATTTGTTCCTAGAAAACTATTAACTTGGAGCCATACATAAGTTTTAAATTCTATAGCTTTTTGAGATCCCATGACTTTATCTTATATAGAAGAGAAATCAAGAGTCATTAATAAGGTAGATTTGAGTATTGATATCTTAAATTTTTGAGGGAAAAAAAGATTTTACGAAGGCTTGGTTATTTCAAAAAGGTTGAATATCGGTTAATAACCTAAGTACGACCAAAACCAAAGATTATTTGACTAACTGTTATTACGTTCAACTGTACCTTGCACGTGCTCTATACCTAGGACCCTGGAATCAGCCAACTGTCATTACTTTTGGTAAAGATTAGCAACATGCCATGAGTTTGGATACATAGGTTAAAATCTAGTGAACAGTAACAACATAAGTTTTATGGATCCATGCTCTGGACAGCTAATTTAGAAACAGAATTTTGGAACATTAGTCCTTGATAAATGGAAAACTACCAGGTTTAAGACAGAACGATAACAGTCCACAGGTATCAGATGACTTATTTTTTAGTCAAATGTAATAAATATTAATTAATTTAAGTGACAAAAAGTAGAATGCTAACGCAACATATAAAAAAGAAACACACAGAATGATGAACAAGATCCAAGATGATTTTCTCCAGTGGATGGAGGAAAGGCATTGGGATAAGGGGGGGGGGGGGGCAGACCATTAAATGCAAAATAATCTGGAATACCTGGCTTTGTTTTACATGGTGGGTTTGCAGGTGTTCATTTCATTATTATTGGGGAAATAAGGAAAGACAGAAGAAAGATTGGCCATTATGGACCAATAAGGACTGTGTTTTTAATCAAGAATTATGATTAATATAATTATGGGCACCTGTGGTCCAAAGGTGGGCGGAGGAAGTTTTAGAATTCACCTTTGCTATAAAAATTTAGGAAAGCATAGTCTTACACAATCAGATTTTTCTTGCTTTATTCAAAATGAATAAATGTTTGTTTTTGTTTTTTTTTCTTTCTAAAGAAAAGAACTATTAAATTAAACAGAATTACTGAAAAGGCATTGGTAAAATACTTTGAAAATCTCTTTTTAAGTGGGATTTCAGAAGCAAGCATACATTTAGAAATTTTGGCTAACATCTGTGAAATTTCACTTATATTTAAACAGAGCTGTGAATGTCTCCTCAGGGCACCTACCATTCTATTTTAATTATACCACTTAAAAAATATGTTGTAGCACATCTAACAAAGCACAATGATGTGAAAACACTTGTTCAACCACCTCCTCCACGATTTTAACAACAAGACAAATATGAGATCACTGCCTTCCTTAAGGCCCACTGGATGAGAATTACTGCAGTGGCACTATTTTCAGAAAATATTTTCCCTTGATAATATCTTCTTTTCGTATATATTTGCCATTTAGGGGGCTCTTTTTCAAATTTCGTTTACATAAATTACATATTAGAATCATGAGATATCATACCATAAAGCTATTTTACATTATAATGGTGGCACAAACCTATTCAAGTCAGGAAATTCAAAATAAATGGCTTGCCATCCATTAAGGATGGCTTTAAGTCATGCTTTTGTGTCAAACTGGCAGCCTAAAAAATAAGTTGTAGGTCTTTAGCTCATTTGTACCATAGCAAAGTCATCATTTAAATATTCTAATTTTAAAATACAACAACAACAACAACAATAAATTGGTTGCATGTATGAATAAGTTGAATTACTTATCCCTTAGGAGAAGTTTAGGTTTAAAGTTGCCTACTTCAAGCTGCTTATGTAAGCTGTATTCTGCTCTCTGCATAGAAAATTGTGCAGAATTCAAGTACTAGGACCAAAAACATCTAATGAGAGTACAGAGAGGCATTCTGTCATTGGACATTTATCATTGTAATTCTTTGGATGTTGTAATGCACTTGGTTAACTAAGAAGTCATGCATCTCCCAAGTGACAGGTAATTCAGGCAATTTTATATCTCTCTTGCAAAAACCACACAGACCCAAGGGCAACTCTCTTGGGAAAGGTACATATTAGCTGTATAAATACACTCTGCTCTTCCACAGTTTAACATCATGGTGAGGATGAGGGAGGGAGGTTTGAAGCAGAGTTCAATCCCTTTCTTTTCACTCTTGAGTCTGGAGGAGAAACTGATTTGAGATCTAGATTAATGACGCAATCAGTAACCCTTAGATAGTATGTTGAAACCACTGTACTTGGGTGGAGATTCTTTTCCTCTTCATGACTTACTCAGATGGTCAAAGTAAGAGTAAAGCCCAAAGGAAAGGAGGAATGAGATTATTTTCTGTTCCAGGCTTTAAAGTAGAAGGCAAAGAGTTATTGAATGTTCTAGTGGGTATACTCTAGATCACCAGTGTAGGAATACACATCTGGATTAAAAGCAAGGGCTTTGGAAGGAATGCATGGTTGCCTTTCCCACCATTTCCATTTGATACTCTCCAGAATTCAAGCATAACCTCATCAGTGGTTAAGTAAGATAAATGACCTTGTCAATTATGGTAGTGCTGGAAGACCCCAACCCCTTCTGAGGACATCAGCTAGAGACAGGCAATGACTTTATGAAGGACTTTTCTTTTTTTCCTCATATTTGTATTTTTCTGAAATATGTTGACATATTCTTCAAAATACCCAGGAAGATCTCACACATAAAGACATTCATTTAATCACATAAATCATATATTTTATGCTATGTACTATGGTAATTACTGAGAGTTCAAGTGGATAAGAGAGCCAAGGAGTTTGTCTTCTAGAAGAGTGAGTGGATACAGGCCGTTGCAATACACTGAGATATGTATGGTTCATGGCTGTAAATGTGCAGGGGGCAGACTGGAGAAGCACTTTATTGAGACTGGCAGAAAAAACTTACAGGAAAATGTCATCTAAGCAGAGATTTAAAGAATAAATAGGCATTATCCAGGTAAATGACGTAAAGTGATAAAAAGTGTAATTGCAAACAAATAACTTGAATGTAAGAGAGACTTGGTATTATTGAGATTGGAGAAAAAGTGTAGACCTTTGAAACCAAGGTCTATTGACCTAAGTACTGGTTACATCTTTTGATGACTTACAAAGCTTCTCTTGCCTTTTTTCCTCATTTTCAAATAGCATTGCTAGGAGAAGAAAATGACATTTCATGTAATCTACTAAATACAGCATAGTAAGTTTCTCATCATTGTTAGATTCTTTCTGCCCTTGCCTTTATTCCCCACTTGCATCATATTTAAGCACATTGTAGTGTATGCCAAAGGCTCTGTCTTCATAGCTTTTATTACATTTGTTGATTACTAGCATTTCTACAAGTAGAAAAACAAGGATAGGAAAAAACATTTTTCCCCCTTTCTTTTCATCCTTCACTCCACAGTCAACCAATGGTAGACATTGTGCCTCGCTAATTCACTGTTATATCCACCCCACCCTACGTCCATCACCCTGGATCCAATTCTGTGCTTTTGAGTGAATGAGTAAATGAGTAAATTGATTTGCAACTCTATCTCCTGTCAAAATTGATTATTTTACCCACCCAAACCTTTCATTCAGTATTTCCTATATTCTTTTGTAGTTCTATGGTGACCATTACTGGTTTTTTTTCTCTCTCTAAATGTATATGCATGATTTAGCTTTAGGCTCCATTGTGACAGACGATGAAGGACTGGAGAAATTGAGATCAGCAGTAGTTGTCTATTTTTGTTTGTTTGTTTATGCCTGAGTTTCTCTACCTGTACTAACAATTACACTTCTTCATTCATCATAGAAAAATGTCTGGGCTAGCTTGCTAGATAAATAAATAAATAAATAAATAAATAAATAAACAAACAAACAAACAAACAAATAAATAAATAAATAAATAAATAAAGCAAGCAAGCAGAGTCAGGTCACCCAAGCCCTCCCTGGCCTTGTGAGCTCCATCCAAACCATCACCTCACTAGCAACTTCACCATGGACTCCAGTGTCCTTTTACAAAAGTCCTCTGCATGTCCGGTGTTGAGAGAGGAATATAGACAAACTAATATAAGGTAAAGGATACCTAATGGCTCTATATTTAATACTATATACACATAGATTTCATATTTTCTTGTATTACAAATATATTGAAAACTTACTTAGATCCCACTCCTCCAATCTGTCCTTCCATCACCTGCATTTATCTCTACCTCTCTTCCCATTTTGATCCAGTCTCTCATTTCTCTTAGCTTAACAGTCACTACAATGGCCTAACTCGGGACATTTTCCAGGAGTTTGGTAAAGCACTGATTTGAGTGGACCCTGAAAGAATGGCTTAAATGTTTTTATCCCATCATTTTTGCTTGTACTATTTGCTTTATTCACCATTTATATTTGGCTAATGATTGGCTAAACCAGCTGTCCAAAGGGTAACGTTGGTTTCTGTTGAGAAAAATGAACATTCTCACCTTTCTAGAGCAGAGGGAGGAAGGTTCTAACACGTTTTTCCCTTCCACAGAGGTCTTTAATTCAGAGTTTGTGGGTATAGAATTGATATGTGACCTAAATTAAGTGACTTTTATGAAGAAGAGAATGAGGGGTTTTTTTTGTGTGTGTGGTATTTCAGATTCTGAGCATCATATTTGAGCACATTGTAGCATACACCAACTGCCAAATGTTCTGTTTAGATTGTGCATTAAATGCTTTTATGCTTCTGTTGTTAAGCAGGGAGACTTTTGCATGCACATGTGCGTGTGCGCATACACACATACGCACACCACCACTACCACTACCATCACCACCACCATCACCAACGCCACCACCACCACCGCCACCTCCACCGCCACCACCAAAAATTAAAGTCCCATCCTTCAAGGTGCTTTCACTTTAACAGATAATACACAGGAAAAATAGGTCCATAAAAGTTTATGTTTCAAACTTCCCTTTTTGCTACAAAAAATCCTAATGCAGACTCAATTATTTCATATTCTTTGATGGACACTGACATTTCCTTATTTCTAGAGAACATCTAGAGATTTTTAAAAAGTAGAACAGGACTTAGGGAAAAAAATGAAAAATCTCTGCAAACTGATGATGAATAGAGAAAAATATCTGAAGAGGAGGTCAATCAGGAGAACAGGAAAGTATCGATGATGTCTGATCATCACAGGATACTAAATGTGTAGAGATGTTTCAGGTACTTCCTGGTTTTCACTCTCAACCTTACTCAGTGTCTCCCAGAACTAAGAATTTGTTTAAAAAGATCAAGTTATACCAATATCAGAGAATCATATGTCTGCTTTGTTATAAATGAAGCAATCACTAACAATTCTAAATATATTTTGGTGATACACAATCACTGCATCGTGTATACTCTGTCTGACTTCTCAACCAGTCTTTATTCCCAGCATTAAAATAAATATATTTATCATTCAGCTATATGCTGTGAAATTTTTCCCATCACTTGGTTTTCTGATTTTCCATGGCAAACTTTTCAATACCCAAGGGAAAGCAATTGAAGTAGAACTGTACCAAAGTGCATTTCCAATGTGATGCAGCAGAAATAATGTTCAATGGAATTATTCTGTTAGTAACGCCTGGGAAGCCAAGCTGAATACTCTACGCTTTCAGTCAGTGTTTGACATTTGTTCAGTTTTTTTGCCAGTCCCAGCACCTTCATTCTTTGTTTTATTCCTTACTGCATGTTTATTTGGAAAAGAAATATACCTTGTCTAGAATAATTTCCAAATATGAACCTGGACACTGGAAGCTAAAGAATATACAACACTCAGAGCTGAGAATGTAGCTGACACTATGTCAAACTGTGCAGAAGATGAGGTTCATCTGAGGCCAGCTCAGCCTCCCCATCGCCCAGCAAACACTGACTATGAACTCTTTTCAAGGCATCACATCTGACATTGGAAACAGAATGAGGATGAGACACAAAGTTCGGTGTGTCTACCTTCATACTTTTATATTCTTCCAGAATTCTGGTGTTTTTACTTATAATTTGCCTCCTCAAAACAAGAAAACAATATAATCAATTTTTTCAACTTTAATGGGTATTTCAGATAAGAAGTTGCTTCTTCTTAAATTTTACTTCTGTAAGGAAGCCTTTCCTGAATGTTATAGCAGAGCTCATTGCTTACTTCTGTTGTTCACAAACATTTACCTTCACTAAACCATTCCCTTGTCTTATAAATACTCCCTTGTCTTATAAATATCCCCTTGTCTTATAAAATACAAGGCATAAACTCTGGAACTAGATAGCAGGTGGAAGCTGGAGGGTCTTGAGGAGATATGGAATTCTGGTAGGTTTCTAGAAGGATGCCAGGAAAGTGAAAAAAAAAAAATGCTGTTGGATCCTGGAGTATAGGAGACCCTTGTAATGCAGTGGCAGAAAATTTAGCAAAACTTGTCTGTAGTAACGCGGAAAATAGCAAAATGTTCCTAAAAACCAAATGCTATAGATATAAGTAGATTTCTAGGCAGAGAACTGAGGGTGCTCTCTGGCTTCTTCCTGCTGTTTAAAACAGGAGAGGAAATAGATCAGCGAAAGAACTAAGTATTCATTCATTAAATGAAAATCAGAAATTACTGAAATGAAAAGCAAGGACTCAGACCAATCTTTTCATCCAACAAAATGCTCTCTAAATAAGAAAGTGTCAAGATGAGATTACAAATCCCTCTGTTATCATCTAGCAAATATCTAAGGTGGTGCCTCATAGATCCTTTCACATAGTCATATATATATAAATGGTGCCAAAAAATATAAAGACATTTTAAGAAAGGAAACATACTATTAAATTTGTAATACTTAATATATACTGATGACAAAAGATGAATGCAAGTCACGTTTCACTTCTGCAATTGCAAGAGGTGCTCAAAGTGTTTACCATCAGCGTCCAGACACTTCTGATTATGGCCAACTACTGGTTGAGCAATGTTGACCGAAGTGTCCACTTGGATACATTCTTTTGGTACAATAGATATAGATATATAGATATAGACAGATATAGATATAGATAGATGATAGATGGATAGATAGATAGATAGATAGATAGATAGATAGATAGATAGATAGATAGACAGATAGATATCCTGAGGACTTTTTCCCCAAATGTGCTATGATTATTTTAAAAGCTGCTGTTACTTTTTTTTTAATCACATTTTTAGAGAAGTTTTAGGTTCACAGAACAATTGAGGGGGAGGTACAGACACAGAAATCCCCCATGTAACCACTGCCCCCACACAGGCATAGCTTCCTGTATCATCGATTTCCCCACCGAGTAGTACATTTGTTACAATTGATGAAACTGTGTTGACACATCATAATCACCCAAAGTCCCATCTCTGAACATTTTAAGGGCATGTGCCATGGATTCCTCCATTACAAATAGGGTTTCTAAGGAGGGTTTTCCCTCAGCAGTTTCAGAGGGGACTTGTGGATATGTAATCTACATGACAAAGAGACTTCCTAGATTTGATAAAGAATTTTCAGGTGGGTGGGGAGATTATCCTGCATTATCCGGATGAACCCAATGTAATCATAAGAGCCCTTATAAGTGAAAGAAAAAGGTGGTAAATCAGAATTAGAGAGATGTGGCAATGCAAGCAGAGGTTGCATTGATGGATCTGGAGCCAGAAGCAAAGAAATCTGGGCTGTCTCTAGAAAAGGGAAGGGAATGAATTATCCATCAGATGTGCTCCAGAAGAAACACAGTCCTACCACCCCATTTTAGGCTTCTGACCTCCACAGTTATAATAGCTGTGTCATTTTAAGCCACAGAGTTTGTGACTAATTGGTTTTAGCTGCAACAGGAAACTATTGCACAGCTCAAGACAGAAGAGCTTACCTCAAAGAGATTTATAGATGTGGATTTGGTTTAATGTAGCAGATTACAATTAACACATTACACAAACCCACATTTTAAAAACAATGAATCCAAGTTGAAATGAACAGTTTTGACATAGTGCAACATGAACAGAGGCCTTTTGGACTTTTGAACTACTGTGCTTAGGAAACAGGCTAAGAAAGTTCCTCCTTTATACACACCAGCCATCCCTTATGGAATTAGAATGATGCCCAGGGGATGTTGCCAAGAGATGCCAGAGGACACTGGAGAGGGCAGGAACAAGCCCTAAACAAAGAACTGACAACATGTTCCTGGAGGGATGTCAGAAACACTACCGGGTTTCCCCGACAATAAGACCTAACTGGAAGATAAGCCCTAGCATGAGTTTTCAGGATGATATCCCCTGAACGTAAGCCCTGAAGTGTCTTTTTGAGCAAATCTTAATATAAGACCCAGTCTTATTTTCCGGGAAACATGGTAGATATCAGCTATCACTGTGGGTCTCCAGTTTTCTCTGTTTGAATCAGATTGTCTATATTGGTTCTCTTAGGAATTTTTAATTCACAGGTGTTCCGATGAACAAGAATGGCAGTCAAGGAGCTGCACCTTAGGAAGTGCGTGTAAATAAATTTATCCACACATGGACATGGGTTAAACAAAAGATCTTAGACGTATAGCTGAGACTATTGCCATAAAAAAGTGCAGTGGGGGAGGGGAGTCTTAGACAGGGCAGCATGTCTATTCTGCCAATGGGAGGGATATAAATTGTGACTGTGGCTTAGTGTATTTTCCAAAAGCGCTGCAACAGTGTCTCCTATCACAAAAGCAAATCTACGATGTGACTCTTGACAATGAAAAGAGCGCTCTGCAGCCCAAATCAGCACATGTGATGAGATCACATGGAAAAGCCCATAGACGACATAAACAGAGAGGCCTGGCCAGCACCCAGCTGCTCCAGCCCCAGCTACTCGGACTTTTATCCACACCACTGTCCTCAAGCAAATCCCACATTCTTGACCCACAAGGACTATGAGATATAATGATTTTTTTTATCCAGTAAATTATGGGAAATTGTATTATGTGACAATACAACCAAACTAGTCCCTTCCCCTAAACCCTCAAAACAAGAAAAACCTATTTTCAGTTATTTACACATTGATGAAGACTTGCTTCTTCCCATATTTTTGCCTATGCTAGAAAGTCTTCCTGAACATCATAAGCACACCTGGTTGTTCACTTCACCTTATTTACCACTACCACCAAATCATGAAAATGTTCCTTGAGATTGTTTTTACTGTCCTAGACATTCATTACTTATACACCTCTCAGTTTTTCCCACTGAGATATGAAATCTTCAAAGGAAAATGTCCTAAGTCATTCAAGTTTATGTTTCTTGCAATGAAAAGCACAAAGGACACACATAATTGGTGATGTCTGCAGGCCTGTTATATAAATGAATGAATGGCAATTATGACAGCTATTTGAAAAAAAACAAAACATTTGTTGTGGGGGAAAAATTTATAAAAAAGTTTATTCCCTTTAAGGGATCCACACTTTTACAATATGAGTAGAAGAGGAACTTGATTTGTTTGCTTAATGCTACTGGACCTTTACTCTAGTCTTTTGGTCCATATAATGGAGAAGGGGAACTTCTCATCAATGTATCAAGCTGTTTCTGAGAGGGTGAAATGCATGTGAGAAAGCAAAGTATGATGTGCAACACTTGGTATGATGACCACACATTTGGAAGGAGCAAGCAGCTGATCGTGGTAAACCACATGTCAAAGAGCAGGATATGAGATGTGCAGCTTCCTTTGGGATCGGCTTAGACTCTTGAGTAAGAATGTCACTGATTAAGAAGAACACTGCTAAACCTAGAGATTTGTCTTTCGGTATGTGAGGTATTCCTAAAATAGTTTCTAGAGTAAGACCTAGTTTCTACTTAAAATATTTCTTGGGAGACAGAAAAATTAGAGTGCATGTGCTCTTTGCAGGATTAGCAAGTTTTATTTGTAGGGGAATATAGAGGGGATACTACTTTTGAAATGCCAGTAAGTACAGTCAGTCAATGCTATTTTATGGAACATCGGCTCTCTTGTCTGAGAAAGTGTGGGTGTAGGGGCAGATAAGACAGATGTGTCATAGGGTTCATGGAGGTGTAATACTCATGGAGGGAGACAATAAACTCATGAGGAACTAACAAAAATAGGCTAAATTCAGGAAATGTAAGTGTTGAAAAAGAAAATGACACCTGGCAAAGGGAGACACAATGACAGGGCGTTGGGGGGTGATCTGGTACATTAACTAGGATTGCTAGGGAAGGTGAAGCAAGCATTGTTGTTTGCCTACCCAACAGCCACTCCCTTCTCTTCAGTCCTAATGGAAGAGCTCATCTCTTGCCAGTTTCTCACTTTCTCAAGCCCCCTCATAGCAAGAGGTACAGAGTATGGAACACGATTCTGAGACATTATGGAAAAATCTGTTGGGGCAACAGAGGTATAGCATTGATGCTTCTAAGACAGATCCTCTTCTTTGATGGAGAGAGTCTCATGAGGACAGTCCCTTCTTCATTTCCTTCATTGGACACTACCCAGTGAAGACAAGATACGCAGAACTACTGCAGTCATCTTGTGATGTGGTGGGGAAGGCAATGGATATTGCAGAGAAGCCAACCCAAGGCCTGGATTTCATTGAGCCAGAATCAATCCTTGATCACCTACTTTAGTACTTCTATTGTTTGAGAAAAACAAACACTAATTGTTTAAGCCACATTTATGATACTTTTAACCTAAAGCATGATAATGCATTCATTTGTTAGGGCTGTCATAACAAAGTATTACAAACTGTGTAGATTAAACAAAATTTAGTGTGTCACTGTTCCAAAGGCTAGAAGTCTGAAATCAGTGTCCTAAAGCTTGGTTTCTTCTGAGGGCTGTGAAGGAAGGATTTATTTTCGGTCTCTATCCTTGCCATATAGATGGTTATTTTTCCTCTCTGTTTCTCACATCTTTTCCTTCTATCTATGTCGCTATGTCTACATCTTCCCTTTTTATGAGAACACCAGTAAGATTGGATGAGAGGAGACTCCCACAGACATCATTTTAGCATGACTATCTCTGTAAGACCCTATCTTCAAAGGTTACATTCTGAACTATTGTGGGTTAGGATTTCAATATGTGAATTTTGAAGAGTCACAACTCAACTCATAAAACTAATAATTGCAGAAATTCTCATTGAGGAGGTAACTTCCAAACAGAGGGAGATAAGGAATGCAGAAGACGTAGATTTGTAATACAGATCTGGGTGAAGAACTGCTGTGGCAAGGCTCTGAGTTGGTGATTTAGTCAGAATTCTGTTACATATGTGTGCAAGTGACTGCTTTAGTGCCTCCCAGCCTGATATGCACATTTCGTTGCCTATTCTGTGATGCCAGAGCTGGACTCTAAGCATTTCTCCTTTGCCATCTAGCTCAATGCTAACTGTGCTTTAGCAGTAGAGGGTGCTGGAGGTACATGGAAGTATTCAGGGGCTCAGGTCCTATATTGTGCGGGGTCTCTGCAGGGTCAGGTTCCTGAGGTGTGTGCAGTATCTTCAGTGATAGTAGCCCACAACACATGTGGCAGTTTCCTCAGGAATCCCAGAGGGTGAATTCCCAGTTAAGTCTGGTTAGCACAACAGCTTAACAAAGTTCTCCATCCAGTGAACCATGAGCACACATTCTCAATGAGGCTTGGCTCTCAATCCTAGGGAAAGAGTTCTTTTAGATTTTTTTCATTTCTTGGGTATTATACCATAGCCCTAAGGTTAATAACTTTCTTATATATTCTATTCATGAATTCTTTAGAGATCTGTTTACTCCTTACTAGGCAATCACCATTAGTACAATTCCTTGGTATAAGTAATGCTTGTTTATATTAAAAATTTCCTGTTTAAATCACTGTGTGGTTTCTATCTCCTGATGGGGTCCTGACTTATATGCCCAAAATTAGTCACAGTATCATCCAAAAGAGTGGAAGAGCAGGCTCTATTATGGGACTGAAGGAATGACTCACAAAACAATGCTTTGAACTAGCCTACAGAACAGCTACTATCTCTGCCAAAAAGGGGGGAAATCAAGACGCTACTGATGCATTTTCCATGCAGGCTCTGCTTACCTTCAATCCAAGGCAGGAGAAACAAGTGATGAATCCCCAACACATACTTTGTCTTTTAGGCTGCATTATATCCCCTCAAATAATGCCGCTTACTTCCCTCTACCATTTAATTCTAAATCTGAGTTTTACATGGGAGCATCAGAGTAGCAACATTTAAATTACACTTGATTTGGGGGTATCACATCTATATTTTAGGCAGTAAAAAGTAGAAAGGAAAAACAGTAAAATGAAAATGCCAGCTGATTCTGTCCCCTCCCAAAAACTTCCATGGAAGCCAGTGACTTTGACTGCAGCTCATTGACTAAGCTAGGGCATACGGCCATGTCTTGTACAATTATTGGAAAATGGACAGGAAAGAAAAGGAAGCAAGGAAATCAACCACTAGTGTGTGCCCATCTATGTATATATGTCCTGCTGCCTTCACCAAAACAACTGGGATTGAGCTTTCCAGTGGCATGGGGGGAGTACAAATGAGATGAAGTTTGTGTGAAATGGGTCATACACTCCCCATTATGTTAGAATTTTGGAATCTTAAATAGTAAACAACAAGACATTACTTAGATTTAAAGCAATACATGGCTTCAGGAAAACTTTTCACGTTTTTAAGGATAGGCACATCACCCTGTAAAGATTGTGAGAAGTTTGTCATTTAGCACATAGAGAAAGCCATTACTAACACATAAGATATTATTCCTTCTTTCATAAAAATATTATGTATTTGATCTGTGTGTTTCACTCTTTATAATATACATGAACTTATTTTCTTGGCAACACATTCAGATTTACCTAATTATTTTTGAAGGCTGACAGAGATCTATTTAACCCATTTGATTTTGATGATCATTGAGCAAAAGAGGATTTTTTTTTTTTTTGAGACTTCAAAACATAGGTCACGGGTCAAGTATACATTACTTCATATTTATAAGTCAAGATAAAGGTCAGATATTTCAAGAATCCTATGTCTGGTTTTGTATACATAGTCACACAAAACATACATAAAAGGCAAAATACTAACTATATATGGCTAGAAGAGTTCAGAGCTTTTGTATTACAATATTTAAATTTTCATCAATGTATATTGTACATAACTCTGACTCCTTTTTACTAAATAGGATTTAGTGAGCCTATAAATTAGTTTACATATTAAAAGATTTACCTCTTGTCAGAAATCTATGTAATTTTACTAACAATTGTCATCCCAATAAATTAAAAAAAAAAAAGAATGCAGTGAAATTAGAAAGTGATGAGTTTTGAATGTTTAACCTGGTTTTTACTATAATTTATTGAATTGTAAATTTATATAATTTACTTATTAACAATAGCTGTGTTTAGCAGCCACCTTGCAAATTGCCACAAAATTCAACAATCATCTCTTGCAAGCCACTTTATGTCAGCTACAACACACCACTACATAGACCCCTCGTGGAGCACATAAGGGGGCTGTGGTTAGAATTCAAGGTTATTTTGTTTTACTTTTGTAAGAAAAATTACATCTTTATTTTATTAACCTCTAGTGAAATTTAGCATTTCCTTTGATCATAAATGTACTTTGAAATTATAGGTAGATGCACTGCTAGATCTTGTATTTAAAACCTTAATAAAAAGCACATATATTGTGGGGAAAAAAAAAGATTTACCTCATAATATTATTACTTATTCCCATCTTATAAAGCTGAGCATGGAAAACAGAAATGATCCTTTTATCTCTATTTTATCAGATGGATAGGTTGAGAAAAGACTAAACTGAACTTTACCTTTACCTCTTCTATTACACATGTAATGAGCATTACTGAGTGACTACCATGTGCCAGGTCTTGTAAACAAACAAGTAAAAGAGTAAAAAGTAGTTTAAGTCACGTGATGAGTTCCAAGAAGAAAAATAAATCAGCAAAAGGGACATGGAGTAAGTGAGGGGAGGGAAGGAGAGAAGGATGGTTATTTAAATAGTCTTGGATTGCCTCACTGAGACGAACTTTGACCTACAGGAAGTGAAAGAGCAAATGCAAACTCCCTGAGGGTGTGTGTGCATTTGCTCCTCTCAAGGAAGAACAAGTAGGTCTAGAACACTATGAGCCAGAAGGAAAATAGAAGTAGAGAAAGTCAAAGATCCGACACAGAAGTCAAGTAATCCAGAACATTGTGGGCACTTGTAATAATATTGGCTTTTACTCTGAATGAGATGGAAAGGCACTGAAGTATTTTGACAAAGCAGAGCTGCGACATGAGTCCACTGTTTGCTGGTCAAACATACACTTGGCAGGGGTGGGGGGGTGGGGGTGGAGGGGGTTAGTTGGGCAAGAGTCAGAGAGGAAGTATATTACTTAGAAGCTGTTATCATAACCAGGTTAAAGATAATAGTGGCTAGTTCATGGAAAAAGCAACAGAGGTGTTGAGAAGTAGTACGATATTAAGTATAATTAGAAAGTACGGCCACGGGGTTTTGAAAATTAATCTGGGGAATGTAATTTAGTGGTTACCAGAGGGTAAGGTGGGGGGGGGGTGGGAGATGAGGGTAAGGGGGATCAAATATATGGTGATGGAAGGAGAACTGACTCTGGGTGGTGAACACAAAATGTAATTTATAGATGATGTGATACAGAATTGTACACCAGAAATCTATGTGATTTTACTAACAATTGTCACCCCAATAAATTAAAAATAAATAAATAAATACATAAATAAAAAAAGACATATAATAAATAAAAACTATAATTACAAAAAAAAAAGAAAGTAATGTTAATAAGATTTAGTGAGGTATTAGTTTTGGGATAAGAGAAAAAAAAGAGTCAAGGATAACTCATTCTAATTTTTTAGTCAGAGCAAATAGAAGGCTAGATTTGCCATTTATTATGTTGGGGAAAGTTGGATAAGGGTATTAAATCAGATATGGAGCTTTGGACACAGCAAATTTGAAGTGCTTATCAGACATCCAAGTACACATGTTGAGTAGGCAGTTGGAGGTAAGACTGTGAAGTTCAGGAGAGAGACTGAGTTCAAAGATATATATTTGGGAAATAACAGCATATGCATTAGATTTAGAGCGAGGAGACTAAACGAGTCACTGAAGATGGTGTTGATAATGTCTATTATGTGTCAGTCATCCTGTTTGGTCCTTCCACTTTAATCCTCACACCAACTTTGCAATGATCCTGAGGCTGAGAGAGATTAAATGAATTTCCAAAGTCATACAACTAGTAAATGGAAGATGCAATATTCAATCCAAGGTGTACCTGAAATTAAAATCTATTCCCCCACGCAGTGTAGACACACTGCATTCCTCGCTCTGGGTTCAATGAATGCTATTCTCCCCACTGGCTTTAGAAAGGTCACTAGTATTTAGATATAAAAATCACAAACCAACTATTGCGGACTGTCCTACCTTCTGCTATGTTGACTCACCGAACTTTCCTCCAATTTTAGGAAATGTTAGCATCCTATCTCTCTGATTTCCTCCAAATACGACTAGCCTTGCATGAGATAATTTGAAATAATTAACTACGCTTCCCTAGGGGAGACTATCAGAAATCTAGATATAAATTTCAATGCATAGGCAGCATTTTTTGGAAATGTATTGTAGTGAATAGCAATTTAAAAAAAGACCCAAGCTCACTGCATTGCACACTATCAGTTCTTTCCCAGAGCTTAGGCATATTATTAAGGATCAATGGTAACAAAAAGCTCTGGTTCTATTTACGTATTACTTGAATCTGTTGTATATATACATATAAATGTAGACAGATGCTCTCTTAATAAATGCACTTATGAAATCAATTGCTACTTTTAAATTTTATCACTACTATTGTATAAGAATTCAAGACTCTGGCACTTCCTGGTACATGCAACATAAATATCTTGGAAATAGTCATATAAAAATTGATCATAAGCTTTTAGAAATGTAATTTTATAGAGATAGATGGAAATATGAAAATATAGATCAGCAATGACTTTCTGATTATAAATGTGATTTCAAATATAAACTTGTTTACAAAGATAACATCCAGTTTATTTTTATTTTTATGTATTTCAATGAAGAAAAGGAAAGAAAATGCGTATTATAAATAACTCTGCCAAACTGTAATATATGAGAGCATGTTATCTTGCCATTGTTTTGTGTTCTTAGGCAAAGTTCTCAAGTATCAAATGTTAAGGAAAGCTGAATAGAAGAGAAAGTTATAATTGAGAATTGGAAGTGAAAATTAGATAAAATTTAAAATAAATATTTTGTCTTTATAAATATCAGAATCTAAGTTAATTTTTTCTATATTTTGTTATTATGGTAATAGGAGTTTTGATATGGACACATAAGATAAGAAATTGTTTATTTCTTAACAAAAATAATGTCCTAAATACTATTCATTTAGAAAATGCTCCATTGAAATAGTACAGTAGGAAGCACAGTTGTCATTTGGAATCATCTATCTAACTTTCTTACAAACCCCCAACTGTGTTAAGGATATCAGTGCACCTATCTCAATATGTTCACATTCTCACCATGCTTTGCAGTGGATGTAACCATGTGACATCATTTCAGCCAATGAGATATAAACAGAAGTTGTTAAGTAGGGATTCCTCTAAGGTTTATTAAAAGTAGAAAACATAGCTAACACAGGACTATACCTTTTACTTTTCATTCATTCCCTTCTTTTGTGGAATGCAAGATGGAGGAGAGGCTACCATTCTACAACCATGAGGTGAGCAGCATGATGACAAAAGCTGCGGGCTAAGGATGGCTGAGTAACTGCAGAAAATCAGGTGCCTAACAGCATTATGGAGCTGCCAAGTCTGCTATGGACTTCAAGTCTCCAGACATTTCTTAGATGGGAAAAAATAAGACCTTTTTTTGCAATGAAGTCACTATTTTTTGGTCACTATTAGTTTGGCTTATTACTTAATAGCTGCATACCCCTAACTGACACCGTATACAAAGATAAATAGTCTCCCCAATTCAGCAAGAGAATTAAGCGAAGGATATTTTATCATGATTCTTTACATCTCCTAGAGTAAACCTTCTTGAGGACATATGCCATTGTCTGCTCTCCATACACAGATCTTGAAAAGTTGTTTGGGTGAATGAGATGATAAATGAATCAATAAATTAATGAAGGGTGTTTAATAAAAGAACATTTAAGGATTTTAGAAAAATATATTTTTTAATTTATTGGGGTGACAATTGGTAGTAAAATTACATAGATCTCAGTTGTATAATTCTGTATTACATCATCTATAAATCGCATTGTGTGTTCACCACCCAGAATCAGTTCTCCTTCTATCACCATATATTTGATCCCCCTTACCCTCATCTCCCACTCCCCAACCCCCTTACCCTCTGGTAACCACTAAACTATTGTCTGTGTCTATGAGTTTTTGTTTCTCATTTGTTTGTCTTGTTCTTTTGTTGTTTTTGGTTTATATACCACATATCAGTGAAATCATATGGTTCTCTGCTTTTTCTGTCTGACTTATTTCACTTAGCATTATACTCTCAAGATCCATCCATGTTGTTACAAATGTTCCTATATCATCTTTTCTTACCGCCGAATAGTATTCCATTGTGTATATATACCAAAACTTCTTTATCCATTCATCTATTGAAGGACATTTTGGTTGTTTCCATGTCTTGGCTACCGTAAACAAAGCTGCAATGAACATTAGAGCACATGTGTCTTTATGTATAAATGTTTTCAGATTTTTTTGGGTAGATATCCAGGAGAGGGATTGCTGGGTCATATGGTAATTCTATTCATAATTTTTTGGGGAACCTCCACACTGCCTTCCATAACGGCTGCACCACTCTGCATTCCCACCAACAGTGTATGAGGGTTCCTTTTTCTCCATAGCCTCTCCAACACTTGTTACTATTTGTCTTGTTGATGATAGCCATTCTGACTGGGGTGAGGTGATATCTCATTGTGGTTTTTATTTGCACTTCTCTGATACTACAGGGCTACAATAATCAAAACAACATGATATTGGTAGAAAAACAGACACATACACCAATGGAATAGAACTGAGAACCCAGAAATAAACCCACGTAAATATGGACAGATGATTTTTGACAAAGAAGCAAAAAACATACAATGGAGAAAAGACAGCCTCTTCAATAAATGGTGCTGGCAGAATTGGATAGCCACGTGCAAAAAAGTGAAACTGGACTGCTATCTGTCACCATGTACCAAAATTAATTCAAAATGGATCAAAGACTTAAGCATAAGATCTGACACAATAAACTGCATAGAAGAAAACATAGGTACTAAACTTATGGACTTCGGATTCAAAGAACATTTTATGAATTTGACTCCAAAGGCAAGGGAAGTAAAAGCTAAAACAAATGAATGGGACTATATCAAACTTAAAAGCTTCTTCACAGCAAAAGAAACCATCGACAAAATAAATAGGCAACCGAGTGAATGGGAGAAGATTTTTGCAAACAGTGCCTCCGATAGGGGGCTAATATCCAAAATATATAAGGAACTCATGAAACTCCACAACAAAAAAACAAATAACCCAATTGAAAAATGACCTAAAGAGACATTTCTCCAAAGAGGACATACAAATGGCAAATTGACATATGAAAAAATGCTCAACATTACTAATCATCAGAAAAATATTTTAAAATCAGGAAAATTACTGAAATATTTCTAATATATAGAATTAGTTCTGTTTTTAGTAATGATATATGTCAAGTTTCTAAAATATATCTAGGAAATATAAATTTTTGTATATAACTAATACACCACTTAGCAATTTATCCTAATGTAAGCTGGTATATATATATATATATACACACACACACACATATATATATGTGTGTGTATATATATATATATATATACACAATATTATATGTATATAATATTATATATAATATATAAATACATATATAATATATATTATATTATATATATAATATATTATACATATATATTTTATATATATATATATATATATATTAGGGACAGAGTCTCCAAGAGCAGTTTCCAGGCCCTTGGCCTCACGTAGAAAGGTGCTGGCTCGGTTATTAGATGGCCATCAGCTGTGTCTGGGTGATCATCAGCTGCTACCAGTTAGCCGTTAGCCACTAGTATAACTGCTGAGGCTACCCTGGCAACGGGGTTGGTTGGTTGGCAGAGAAGCAGACGGCAGATTGTGGTTAGCAAGTGCAGTTAGAAGCAGATTGTGGATTGCAGGTTGTGTTGATCCTACTTCCTGTGTCTCGCCTGGCTGTCAGCGAGACTGGGGTGCAGGAGCACTCTTCATTGGGGTACTGGAGGATGTTTGCTTTTGTGTCTCGACCAGCCGCCAGCAAGAATATAGTGGTATGACTCCCCTATCTATGGCTCTGTTGTTGTTCCTTTTTGGCCTCACCATGTCCTGTGTTCTTGTGCGGGGAGCGAGAGCTGAGACCCTGAATGACACACATATCTATATCTATATCTATATCTATATCTATATCTATATCTATGTCTATATCTATATATATATGACTACCTAATATTATAGATGACTGTTAATGATTACCTATGCAAAAAATGATTTGAAAGTGAATAACTAAACTGCCAGTTGTTTTAGTAGATGGCAAAAGTTAATAATTTTTTAAAAAAATGACAGTGGAAAGGAAGCAGCAGGGTTCTGAGGCTTTCTATTAGCTTTAGGGATGCCTGAGGATTTGAAACTTGCTGAATACTCCTGCAACATTATCTCGAGGAATGGATAGGGGTTTACCTTTGACAGATCCCAGGTAAGTGAGAATCTGGCCAAGGAAGACGTACTAGACAAAGCAGCTAGAATTATGGTGAGTCCTGAGTTAATGGTGTTGATGAGATTCTGCTGCCCCCAGAAGAATGCAATCATGATGCCTGAAAAGATTGTATGTGTAGCCCATTATATATACTTGAAAGCTCCTCTGAACTACAATTACCTGCACACATTTAGCTTTGCTCTTGTGACAACACACATCTTAAGTACCAAATGCCTGGGACGTTGGAAGCTGTTACTGGGACGTGCAAGACTTATGCTATGTGTGTGTTCTGTTGTGCATTTTTTTTTTTTTTGCATTTGTATCCTGTATGAAATCTAAGTATACTTGGTTCTGGATAAAATCTATTGTTCCTTGTGAGTTTGTTTCTGGTAGAGGAGAACAGCTGATACAGTTGACTAGTTAGTAATGTGAGCCTGGCACAGAAAACTTAACCCAGAATATTCTTGAAGTATAATGGCATGTCATAAGTGTAATTTGCTATATAAAACAATGTTTTCCATAAGACAAGATATTCTCTACCGTCCACAAAAATACATACAGCCTTGGCTCTAGGACTGAATGTCCCCTCTATTTGGTCCCATGTCTACTGTTTCAGTACCTTCTCTCATCTCTGAAACATGTATGGCACCTAAATCATGGCAGGAGGTCAAAGCACTATTGAGATAGAAATGATGGAAGGGATAGGGGTTCTGGAACACCATCCTTCCCCAGAATTCACCTCTACACCCACTCCTGCTTCTCAAGAACCTCACTCTATCATTTTCTGGTATTTTCAGCTCCGCTTTCTCTCTTAATTGGATCCTTTTCAAGGACTTTTAAGTATGTTCAATTTTCTCATATTAAAAATAACAAAAGATGTTCTGATATTCAACAGAGATTCTTTTTCCAGCTACCATTCTCCCCTCCTTTATTCTGTTCCTTTTCCTTTTTAATATTTAACATAACCCTCCACATATCTTTCCACCTCTAAGCTAGCATAGTGCATTTCTCCCCTGAACTACTGCAATAGCCTTCTGGCTGGTTTCTCAGCCTCTGTTTGGCTCCCCTCAAATTTATTCTCCACTGTGCCCCAAACACATCTTTTGAGAGGCCGATTCAGATCATGTTAACTCCTTACACTAAAAAGCCTTTCCATATACACATTTAGACCAACAGTCTTTAAAGGCTTTTCAAGGCCCTGTGTGATCTCTCTGTTACCTCTCTCCAGTCTCATCATCTCTCTTTTTGTTTTCAGTTTCTTATACTCAATATGTTCCCTCTTGTCACAGTTTTTCCTTTTCCTGTTATACTTTTCCCTTTCCCATATTAGTTTAGCCAAGTTCTACTTGTCCTTATGCTGCAGCCCAGCACCGTTTCTTTCTTTTTCCTTCCCCCCCACCAACAGATCCTTCCCTGACTCCACATAATCTCCTCCACACGCCCATATCACTCCACAGGTCGTTTTCCCTAAGAAGAGTCTCAAAGTTGCATACATGTTCTTGGGATCAAATAAAGAATATATTTTATTTTTCTGTAAGGATATATAGTCCATGTGTTCTGAGACTTAATCTTTGCTTAGTCTTGTAATCCCGGTGCCTGGTATATACATGGAGATAAATATTTGTTGAATAAAGTTTTCTATATCATCCTCTGACTTTTCTGTTTCTTTCTGAGATGTTTCTGATTTTAACTCAAAGGGGGAAAAGAAAGGAAAAAAGTGCCAAAAATATGTTTCGATTTCTTTCATTCATGATCTCTAATCCTCTTTTTACTTTTAACTTTTCTTTCTTTTTATTTTTCCCCTGTAAAATGCAGCTAAGGAAAGACAAAGTTGAGTCTCCATATACAAGATGGGTTGACAAGTATACATATTTTAAATTTTCATGCAGACGAAGGCTATGGGCTATGAAGCGATTTGAAATTTTGGCTGGTGACAGGGTGATAAGAATGAAAATTGTCTTCTTTTCTCATGAGTACTTGACCCTCCCAAAAGATGAATTTGGCCCAAAACTCAAGAAGAGAGCTAGATATCTGTAAACACCTAGGATTCTGGATATTACTAGAAAGAGGAAGAAAGAATAGGGAAAAAAAATCTTAAGTGATAAAGTGAATGAGCAGCCAGTGAGAAGGAGAATTAATTCTATCAGGACTCCTGAAAAGAGAAGGATGAGATGGAGGCACAGCAGATATATACCAGCCCAAGATCTACTATATATTTGAATATTTCACTTGAATGAATGATTCACTTCATTTCTGCAAATTGTAAAGGGAAGGACCTGTAGCAGCTAAATTTCAATTTAGCACTCATGACATGTAGTTCCTTAAAATCTCATTGATTTATACACTTGCTATTCTTTTTTATGGTTATGATAAATAACTTAAAAATTGAGTCTATCACAATGGTGATTAATAAGGTCATTTTTCAATTATAGTGGAAAGCTTGTCTTTCTTGAGGTTATATGGCACATAGGTAAAAGCTGAAACTTACTCATAACATGAATGATGGGTAGCTAAAGGGTCCGTTTGTCATAGTTTGTCTGCTGCAAATGAGATGGCTACAAAGCTTAGGGCTCATCCATTTATTTGCAGAGACAGATTAATTTTTCCATCTTTGATTTTCTCTTTGGAACCTTAGTTTACAATAAAGGGGGCTGAAGTCTTCCCTAAAACACACATATCAATGGACACACATACACACGCGCGCCTGCACACACACACATAGAATGTGAAAATGTAAGTCTCTCACAAACACACACACAGAATATGAAAACTTTTATAATCTCCTGGTCTCAAATATTTCATTGAAGAAAAAGGAAGACATAGGGAAGTTTTAAAGACAAAGAAAGAAGAAAGTTATAGTAAAAAAATGAAGATTCAGATAGCCTTAAACCTTTTGACATTATTTTGTTTTTCCTAATAAAATAGTATTGTCAGGTGAAGACATCTTCACCAGTGCAATGTTTTAAGCAGCTAAAACTGGAACAGGCTTCTGTTTACTCTTACACAGTGCTTTCAATTGTATTACCATTACTATGAGGAAATAATCTAGGACATTTGGCTTGCTAAATATTTTTCAATAAAAAAGAAGGATTATCTACAATTAATAGCAACAGAACATAAAAATCATCAGTACATTTATATTTTCTTTATAAAAGAACATCTACTAAAGAACTAGACCTAAAGAATTCATTCTGAAGAAGTTCAGCCTAAGGAGATGACTTACGGATTACAAAAGACTATTTTAAATTACACATCAGAAAATGTAGTTGCTTTGGGCATCAAATGAAATATTAGCAATTATCATAATTGAATACATTTCCAAATATAAATATAATGCAAATCTGACATCAGTTGGCATTTATTTGGATTATAATGGAAAACACTTTAAATAACACATTAGAAAAACCATTAAATGGAGATCCATTTACTAAGTGACAATAATAAAAATTGATGCATGAACGTGAGCAGATTTATATTTGTAATTTCAAAGCTTTCTGCAATTTGTCATACATAATCTCTGGATTTACAGTGTTTTTCAATGGGGCACTAATGGTGTTTTACAAAAACAATTCTTTCCTGTTTGGGACTGACGAGACATTTGACATTCTTCTTCCCTGGGCCCTCAAATCTTTCCAGTCATTAAAACAGCAAAAATGTATCTTACACACACACACACACACACACACACACACACACACACTCTCACACACACACACTCACACACACTTGTAAATGTCCCTGGGGGTTGGTGATGGTAATGCTCACTTCCTTTAAAAGTGTTGATAAAACCTAGAGGTAGAGGAATGAGCTTCTAACAGTCAACAGTTGTCTCTAAATTATTGATTTGCTATATAAAACTTATACAATGTATACCAAAGAGAATGTATGTATTGAAGACTCACTATTATGAAGCTACAGGATTCCAACAATAATTTTTAAAAGGAAAATAGGCATTCACTAGTATATTTTAAGAGTGAAATATATACACAGGGTGCTAAAAAATACACATTTTAAGAAAGGAAAAACTGTATTAAAATTGTAGTACTCAATATATATCAATAACAAAAGATGAAGAAAGTCACGTTTGATTTCTGTAATTATAAGAGGTGCTCAAAGTGGTTACCATCAGCGTCCAGAAACTTCTGATTATGGAAAACTACTGCTTGAGCAATGTTGACCAAAGTGTCCACTTATATACATTTTTGGCACCCCCAGTATGTATGTATGTATGTATGTATGTATGTGTATGTGTGTGTGTATGTGTTCGTGTGTGTGTATATATATACATATATATGTATATATATGTGTGTGTGTGTGTGTGTGTGTGTATATATATATATATATATATATATATATATATATAAAGAGTTGAACTCTACAGTGAATCTTTAAGAAAACCAAAAATATCTACTTGCAATGTGTAATTATGTTATACTTATATACTTGTATTCATTGGGAGTATATCTGTACGTTATTTTTAAATATTAAAGTGGTACTATCAGAGCAGTATTTCTCACAACAGAAATAAGAATAATTTAAATTATAGATGTTGATTTACCTACGTATCAAGATTTTGTTAGCTTGAAAAACAGATTATTACAATATTTTATATAATAGATATTGTTACAAATTGGCAGACTAAAACAGTCACATAGTTGCTATTTTATTTTAAATCTGATGTTTTGTAATTTAGATAATATACATACTTATCTATTGGTCTCTTAGCTGTCAAAATTAAGCATCAGCAAACTTTTCTCTGAAGAGCCTAATCGTATATCCTCTAGGCTTTACAGGAAATATGGTCTGCTGCTACTACTCAATTTGGCCATGGATATGCAACAACAGTCATATGAAGTAGATGAACAAGTGAGCAGACTGTGTTTCCATAAAACTTTATTAACAAAAGGTGGCTTTGTTACAAAAGCATACTTTGCTAAACCCTGGTGTAAATAACAAAATAATAAGAATGTCTTCAATAACATAGGTAAGCTTTATAAAGAATATCTTTTGTATTGTTACACACTTTTTCATTAAAATGTATAAAATTTGTACAGTCTTAAATGTGTATTAAAAAATAACCTAAGTCATATTAATAATAGGAAATGCCACATAAATACAGATGTGTATGTCATGTCAATATGATATTTTAAAAAATCAATAAATGAAAAAACACAACCATTTCATTTTGGGGATGAAAGTAATGAATTCTTTACCTAATAGTATTGTAGCATAGTTAATGAAAAGGATGTATTTTTATTAGCTGTTAATATATATGGTAATAATATCTTAATATAATATTTAAATGCCGATAAAAGCAGGATCATATTTCTCTACTCTTCTTTTTTTTTTTTTTCAGTCACTTGAAAGTATTATAGTGTTTTTCTACTTAGGAAAGGATACCATACCAAGGACTACTCTATGTGACTTCATATTAATCTCTAAATGATCTAGATTTGAGTTTCATTTGAATTTGAGGAATTCCTAGATCTTAGAGATGGAAAAATCACATCAAGGTTCTCATGTGTAGTTAACACACTAAAGTTACGGTGGTTCCACAGTGTCATGGATTCTCTATATGAACTACAGGAATGGATTGGGATGTCTGATATAGATATACCTAAACCTAAATTCTTAAACCTAGCTTAGGAAACCATGTACTCTAATGTATTCATTCAGACATGTTTTTTCAAAGTGTGGTCCTGAGATCTCCTTTATTAGAATCACTCAGTAGTCTTTTAAAGAGACATCGGTCCTCACCCTAAATCCATTGGATTAAATAGTGATCATGAGTTTATATAATCATGGATACACACACACACGCACACACACATATACACATTTTAAGAAAGGAAAAAACTGTATTAAAATTGTAATAATATATACGGATAATAAAAGATGAATACAAATCACGTGTATATATTTTTGGGGCACTCCCAGTATATATACTCAGGATTTTCTGACATAATCATCCCAACTACATATCTATGAATAGCCTTTGGAGGGAACTGTTTTAGGGACACATGATATCCTTTAAGTGTTAATATACTCTTATTATAAAACAATTTTCAGAGCCCTTCACTAATATTTTCGGAAAAGTTTTGGACTTTCAATGTTTAACTTCCTGGGAGTACCTCTTAAAGCCTAGAGGCTAATTCACAGAACACTTTGTCATAATAAGGGATGAGGTCAAATCTTAAGAAATGTACTGCAAAGTGATTGTTCCATTATGTTGTTTAAAAAAGATGGTGTTGCATTAAGTAGGATAACAATTTATGATAAATGAAATATGTTACATAAATGAAATATGTTAAATACTCGAGAATTAGCTGTTATTATTATTTTTGTTTTCTGGTATTGACAACTACTAGGTTAAAATACCTCACACAATTCAAATTAATTCTTAATAAAAGAGAAAACAGAAATCTAACTTCCTTTTTTCTCAGAAAATCTAGGAGTTCATGAAAGCTTTCCATGTGGAATGATGTATGCATCCCAGGCCAGCAACTCTCTTAATCAGATTTAGATTCACTGAGCCAAGAATATCTTCCTGCACGTAGCTGTTAATCAACTGAAGATGGCTGAACTGAAAATAGGACATGAGAACTCAATTGAAAAAGTATAAGAAGGTCTAACAACAATTTAGTGTTAAAGCACATTAATTGAATTTAATAACCATGATTTTCTTTTTTTCTATTTTCAAACATTCAATACAGTCCCTCTTTATACCAAGTTGGGGCAATTTAGAACTTGGAAATGGAACGCTGACAGAATCTACTAAACAAACAAAACAGCAATTTTTGTCAGAATACCAAGGTATTACCATGGCATCTATACTAAGAACTGAAAAAATAATAATAGTCAATTTTATCATTACATAAAATATTAGAAAATAAAAACTACTGATAGGGGAAAAAACTTAGAAAAACATACAGATTCAAACTGTAAGGGAGCACAGAACAAATGATATGCATCCATTCATATGCGTGCGATCTCTGTGCTCTGTAAAATACGTAATCATTGGAAGAAAATTATTTGATTCAACAAATTAGTTGCTTCTTCCTCATTTGATGTCTTATTTTATGTCACAAAAGGTTAAATAAGTATATATTTTTAGTTCAAATGCATATGTACATATGCAAAAACTTTGGTTTTTATTGAAACTTACATGCACTTCACTCATGCAAAACTCCCTTGTGACCAAAGTTGAAAAGTATCTTTCCAAATATGCTATTTTACTTTTATTGAAATGTACAATTAATATCTTAAATACTGTGGTTTCTTTAAGATCATATTTCTATACTGTTTTGTATAAGCAACATTACTTTATTACATGACACCTGTATTTTAGAAAGTGATTGATCTATGATTATTGAGTGAAAACTAAACAAAAAAAGTAGGTAACTGAGGAAATGAAAATAATTCTTTATTGCATAGAAAACCTTTTTTTTTTCATTTTCTTTGTTTATAACCCACCTTGTCCCCGCCAAAATTAGAAAAGCTTACAAAAATAAAAGATACATAAAAAAGATAAGCATAAATTAAAAGTAGATGACAGAGAGAATGTTAATACAGGTGCATGTGCACATGAGTTGTATACATACGTGAGCTGTACATGCACGCAAGCTTAGGGTTATAAAATGGAACCAAAATTGAGATTGATGCAAAATACATATCATACAATAAAAGGGAAGCTTAGGAGTAAGGAACTAGTTGTTAACAGTAGAAGGAGCCAATAGATGTTTCCCAGATTTATACGCTAAATTTTAGAAAATCCTGTTTCAAAGAGTCCATATGATAAAACCTGGGGAATCGAGGAATTAATATGAAAATTATTGACCACACCATCCAAATGGCTCCATTTAAGTAAAAATAGGAGGAAGCACATTGATAAGGGAATGAGCCAGATGGATTACACAGCACATCCCGACCTGGGGTTTGAGTCTAGGCTTCATAAAACTTAACAAAAATTTTTGTGACCCTAATGTAGTAATAAAAAATAATAGCCAGTATTTATTAAAGATCTAAGCTATACCAAGAACAATGTTCATATCAACCTTTCTTATTTCTCATAAGAACCTGAAAGGCACTTATTATACAGTCACAGTTATCATTAGAAAACTGAGTTTGGGACAGTTTCTGTCACTTGTTTTAAGTTGAATACTATTTATCAGTAGAATCAAGACACTCTAACTCCAAGTCTATTCCTGCAATCTGCTAGTAGGAGATTCAGAAGCAGAAACTCTCAACCCAACAGTTTATCAAATTCAACATTTTAATTGAACATTTATTATTAGTATTTATTTAATACTCATAATGTGCCAGTTTGCTAGGCTCTTCCACAGACACATTTAACTAATGTCTGGATTTAAATTTCAACTCATATCTCTGTGCCTCTGTTGCCACATCAGTAGAATTGAGATAGTCGTAGAAGCAGCTTCATGAGATTGTGAGAAAATATTTATAAAGTACGTAGAACTCAACTGGACACAGATAAGTCTCCCAATAAATAACTGCTATTTCTCTTATGACACATATCATTCATCTCATTTACTTTATATGTCCAGCAGAGAAACAGGGCCTGCTACAAAAAAGAAGCTCAATAAATATCTGTTGAAAGAATGAATTAAAATTTAATTCTATTAAAAAAAATAAAAGAAATATGTTATAATTAAACACATCAACATGGTTGATCTCTGTGGAACTCCAGATTATATAAAAGACTTTTTCCTCCTCCCCATCTCACCCTAGGCTCAGGAACTTCAGGAAATTCTCAAGTACTTAAAGCTTTTCATTAGATCTTGCCGCCTCTCTAACACTTCCTATCTGATTACCATGCAGCACCATTATGACTCTGCATTCTATTAAATGTGTCAGAAAAATTTTTCTTGCAGGTTTTTATTTGATCATAACAATAAACTCAGTTTTCAAAATTTGTTAATCAACTGATAAGGTCATTGACTCACAACCCACAGACAATAGAGGGGATATTAGCCTTTGTCTTGGGTCAAGTGCCCTGCTTCCACTTTTGGGATCATCAGCAAATCATAGGATTATTCCTGGCAAAGTTCAGTCAGTCTTCCAGGTGCTCTGATTATAGTGACAGACATTTTCCTGAAGCATATTTGGTTCTTTTTCATCATCTCACTCTCTCTCTGTTCACTAAAACTGCTCTGTGTCAGACAAAGATGGGTGAGACAGGGTGTCTGTGTCTAAAGTTTGAAATTTGTTTCTTTTAGAAATCTTGAATATGTTTTAGGTCTGAACCTTTGATGAGCTAAAGGAGATGAGATCACCTCTTGGAAGTCAGAAGCTCATTGAGATGAGACAGGTCACTTCTCTAAGGTCATCATTCACTGGCTACGTAAATATGACAGTTATTATTTTGAGAAGGGGGGAAAACATTTAGAATTGGAAGATTGGGAAAAGAAACCACTCTTCTACACTTGTTTTAGAACTGAAATATTTGTATTATTATAATAAATTAAATTTGTTTTATTATTCTGAATGTTCAATTAGATTGTAAGAACCTTAAAGGAAGAAAAAATCACACTCCAAAGGTTATGCTCTCATCTTGTCTACTCTATGAGGCCATAAGTAATTTAATTTTTCTGAGTCTCAGTTTGCATACCTATAATATGAATATAATAATCTCTTTTCTTAATTATCTCGAAAGGATTAAAAGCAATAGAGTATATAAAAATGCTCTGAAAAAGGCAAGCCACTAGATAACCACAGGATATGATATAGGTATAAACAGACAAAGAGAATAAAGCCCTGCCATTTTTTTAACAGAGAAAATTTAATGATAGAACCAAATTTATTTGGAAAATAGATGCAAAACAGGTTTACTATAGTTTTTGTTCACTCACGATCAAACTCAGAGGATCCATAGGTGGGAAATAATATACTGGTAAAATAAGAAAGTGGGCCTTTAAATTCTCATGCTGAAAGTTCCTTTAATCTGTCACATATTTGTATTCAGTTCATTAAAGAACAACATGCATAAACATGGATTTTTAGTGTGTTTAAATCACCTTCCTAAAGATTCAAATCAGTGAGGCATACATTATCAATGTTCTCTTTAATATTCATTGTGATCTTCTCAGTGGTTTTCCTTTCTAATGAGAGCATATCATATGAATAACTCACCTTCTTATGCTTGAAGTTAGCAAATTTAGCCCATACTTGAATAACACATTTTTTTTTAAAAGCTTTTCACTAAACAATTGTGTGTGTGTATTTAGAATTATATATCTTCAGTATCTCTTCATCTGTTTTGCACACATATAGTCACCCTAAACACAGTTGGATTACTGAAAGTCATGACTACTTGTTTTTTAACAAAAATTCTTTCAAATAAAGTTTTAAATAGTCAGTTCAATTGTTATGAACAAGTAGGAAATGAACACTGCATCATCAAGAATATATTCTAAATCTAAATCTTCAAATAATTATGTTCCCATAAATGCCATTACATACAAAGCTTATTGTAACATGTAAAAAAATGGTGCATGTGTTTATATGCCAGCTATAATCAAATAACTCAGATATTTATAAAAAACAAATATTTGTTCAATAAGACAAAAGATGACAAAATAACTATGTATGGATATATATATATATATACATATATATATATATATATGATATATCATATATATTTATAATATTCATAAAAATAAAGGACTGATCCCTCTTGTTGGAGATCTTTTAAGTGACATACTATATTAATGGAAACAAAATATAAGATGTAATTAATTTTCAACTGCATAATTTGTATTATGTACGGAATAGGAACCCGATTTGAACTAGAATAATTTAAGATGCTAAGGGGTAGAAGTGAACCAAAACTAGAATGAATAAAGAAGTTGATGAAGAGAAGCATGGACACTACAGCAGTTAAGGAAAAGGATACAAACCAGGACATTTACAAGAACTAGAGCATAGGAATCTGGGGTATGAGTGCAAACTCATGAGGAACCTGTTCTAACTGGAGAAGAGAGTGGACTGGGAATTAAAAGTTCATAAACATAAAGTCAAACCAGATTAGGGGAGCTTTGAGTGTCAGAAGAAATTTTAAACCATATGCCATAGTCAATAGAAGATCTCCTCACGTTAAGTACAGGTGACACACATGCTTTAAAGCTTTAGGAGGACACAGAATAGAAAACCGCAGGATGAAGTAGAACAAAAATATCATCAGATTTGTGTGGAATCAAAAAAGACCCAGAATAGCCAAAGCAATCCTAAGAAAAAAGAATAAGGCTGCAGGTATCACAATTACTAGCTTTAATATCTACTACAGAACAATAATAATCAAAATGTCATGGTACTGGCAGAAAGACAGACACAAAGACCAATGGAGTAGAAATGAAAACCCAGAAATAAACCGACATAAATATGGGCAGATAATTTTCAACAAAGGAGCCAAAAACATACAATGGAGAAAAGACAGCCTCTTCGATAAATGGTGCTGGGAGAATTGGAAAACCACATACAAGAGAAAGAAACTAGACTGCTATCTGTCACCATGTACCAAAATTAACTCAAAATGGATCAAAGACGTAAACATAAGATGTGAAACAATAAACTGCATAGAAAAAAGCGTAAGTACTAAACTTATGGACCATGGGTTCAAAGAGGATTTTATGAATTTGACCTCAAAGACAAGGGGAATAAAAGTTAAAATAAATAAATGGGACTATATCAAGGTAAAAAGCTTCTGCACAGCAAAAGAAACCATGAACAAAACAAAGAGGCAACCAACTGAATTGGAGATGTTCGCAAACAATGTCTCTAATAAGGGGCTAATATCCTAAATATATAAAGAACTCATACAACTGAACAACAATAAGACAAACAATCCAATTAAAAAATGGGCAGAGGACCTGAACAGACACTTTTCCCAAGAAGACATACAAACAGCCAACAGATATATGAAAATATGGTTAACCTCACTAGCTATTAGGGAAATGCAAATCAAAACCACAATGAGATATCACCTCACACCTGTTAGAATGGCTATTATCAACAAGACAAACAATAACACGTTTTTGAGGGATTGTGGACAAAAAGGAACCCACATACACTGTTGGTGGGAATGTAGATTTGTGCGGCCGCTATGGAAAACAGTATGGAGGTTCCTCAAAAAATTGAGAATAGAATTACCATATGACCCAGCAATCCCTCTCCTGGGTATATACCCCAAAACTCTGAAAACATTTATCCATAAAGATATATGTACACTGATGTTCATTCCAGCATTATTTATGGTGGCCAAGACATGGAAACAACCAGTGTCCTTCAATAGATGATTTGATAAAGAAGATGGGGTACATATATACAATGAAACATCACTTGACCATAAAAAAGGTAAAATACTGCCAATTGTGACAACATGGATGGATCTTGAGATTATTATGCTCAGTGAAATAAATCAGACAGAAAAAGTTGAGAAACGTATTACTCATATGTGGGATATAAAACTGAAAGCAACAAAGAAACAAGACAAACAAATTAAGAAACACCTCATAGATACAGATGACAGTTTAGTGGTTACCAGAGGGTAAGGGCGGAGAGGAGATGGTACAAGAGGGTAAAGGGGATCAAACTATGGTGATGGAAGAACTCACTTTGGGTAGTGAGCACACAATGGGATACATAGATGATGTATTATGGAATTGCACACTTGAAACCCATGTAATTTTGCTAACTATTGTAATCCCAATAAATATAATTAAAA
Source organism: Rhinolophus ferrumequinum (assembly GCF_004115265.2). Taxonomy (NCBI): domain Eukaryota; kingdom Metazoa; phylum Chordata; class Mammalia; order Chiroptera; family Rhinolophidae; genus Rhinolophus; species Rhinolophus ferrumequinum. The sequence goes on along the minus strand of NC_046295.1, from coordinate 27,715,755 downwards.
AAAAATGCAGCGTGGGTATGAGACAAAATCCTGGAGTTTAGTGGAGACAAAGAAATTATTAAAGTAATCGAGGCATGGGGAGAAGGAGCGTATCAGACTTAAGTAGGCAGGTAAAGAAAAAGGTAACTAGGAGGATCTATTCAAAGCACAACCAATCTTGTAACTGATATGAAAGCAGGAAAAGAAAGAAGTATTGATTCAAGGTTTTTAGCCTTGGACATGACTAGAAAGTTTGCTTACATGTGCTTTTGAAATATAGTCCAGATTCCTCCAAAAATTCTATCTTCCCTCTATACTTGTTTGTTATCATTTTCATTGTTATATTGATTATGGTATACAAATAACCATTGCTTACATCTTATCTTTTATAAATTAACTTGAATTTTTCGCCTATGTAATCAGAACGTTAATGGTTAAAGCTTTTCATTTCTCCTATTTTCTGTTATATAATAATGGTGGTTACATTGTTCATGTTAAATAAAAGCTTGATAAAGGAATCAAGTCACAGACAGACATTTCTGTGACATTTCTAGGTCAAATCTTACATTAAAATATTTCCACAGAGAATTCCTTTATGATGCTTCAACTGACATATCATGTAGTCAGCACTTCCCAAGGCCTAGGATGTATCCTATCTAGACAATTCAGAGGCAGGGGGGAAAAAGCATTTTTAATTAAATTGGAACTCTTTTTTCAAAAGAATATGTGGATGAATTTTCCTTGTTACATACCTTGTTTCCCTGAAAATAAGACCAGTTCTTATATTAAGGTTTGCTCCAAAAGACGTATTAGGGCTTATGCTCAGGGGATGTCATCCTGAAAAATCATGCTAGGGCTCATTTTGGGGGTAGGTCTTATTTTCGGGGAAACACGTTACCACGATCAGTGCTCAGTTCAAAAAGGGATTCATCAAAATTCTCTTCCAAGTATCTAAACAATAATCTCACATTTTATAAGAAGAATTATTTCTGGATCGAAATGTGCTTCATTGTTACTGTGCAATCTGACTCACGTAACTTCTGAGCTCCCTGCATTTGTGGCCCTCCATGATTTCAGCCATTTAGACTCAAGTGAAAGAGCACTGTTGTCAGGAGTAAGATGAACATATAAGACATTTAGAAAAAAATTACTTAATCATGAAATTAAGTATGATGAATTTCCATGCAACAATTTAAATTCTCTTATTTTTAAATCTCCCACTCTTTTCTTCTCCCCACCTCTCTTCTTGCACCCCAACTCCCCTACACACACACACCAACCCTAATGTGGCAGTTCATAATGAAGGGAGGAGGTCTGCTTGCTAGACAAGAGTTCTATGTTCTACCTTGTCTACCGGCCTCCCCGCCCCCCAGCCCCTCCCCGCTCTAAGCTTTGGGCTGTCTTTTTTTGTCAGTGCCAAATGAAGTCTAATTAAGTCATGTGCAATCATCCCATAGGTGATGATTACTAGGAGGTTTTCAGAGCCTGGTATCTCTTTGTGGGTCCTCATATAACCATCATTGCAGAAATATCCTATAATGATTATATTAGTCTTCCAGGACTGCCATAACAGAATACCACAGACTGGGTGGCTTATACAATGGAAATGTATTTTCTCACAGTTCTGGATGCTAGTGTCTCTTCCTCTTCTAATAAGAACACCAGTTATACTTTTTAGAGCTCCACGCTGATGACCTCATTTAGCCTTAAATACCTCCTTTAGGGCTTTCTCTCCAAGTACAGTCACATTGAGTACGAGGGCTTTAATATATTCATTTTAGGGGGACACAGTTCAATTTATAACAATTAGAATTCACCAATTTCAGAAAACGTTGTCATCCCTGCTAATACAGCTACCATTTCTATGAATAACCATAAATCCTGTTAACCATAGGCACTTTTTGTAAACAAACCCTCCTGATTTAGTAATGAAAATGAGAATCACTTAATCAATAGTTAGCACTCATTTTCTTCACACATACCAGTAACGATAACATGCATCACAGAATTATAAACTATTATTATAAAGCTTAATGGACAGTAGTCATCACAATCTCTGCAACTTTTCCATTTACAATTATTAGACTTTAATCAATTAATGTATCATATATCTGAACTGTTACATCTGATACTTCTTTGAGGACCACATAATGTGCAATAAAAGTATAACATAAGGATATAGTCATAGAAGTTAGGGTAAAAGAAGCATGGTGGGGTGGGGTAAGAATGAAAAATTAAAAATAAAACGAATATTCAGCCATGTCCACTTGGGCAAAGGAAAAGTCAGTGGAGGGTGAGAGAGGCAAGATGGACAATATCAGGGGATGAGATTAAGTTCAGTATCTTTCTGTCATTAAGCACACTGAGCATTCCTGTTATATGTGTTTCACAGCTCCAGAGCAGGCCAGTCTAGTAGTGATACGTATGACCTGAGAATTCTAAAGTAAAGACAGCATATCAATAGCTGACAGAAAGAGGTGAAGGACTGTTTCAGCTGGTAGAGGTGGAGAGGAGTCTCTTGGCCTGTCTCAGGAGTAGTCCTGGAAAAGTAGTGGAATCGCACCCTGTTAACTACATTTCCATTGTGAGCTTGAAAGGGAAGATAATCATAGTTGCAGGAAACCTTTTGTGCTAGGAGCCTGTGCCATCCACAGATTATCTCTTAGATGGCGGTCCAGAGAGGAAATGAAGTGCCAAATGTGTGGGTGAGAGAAGTGCGTTTTAAAGGTTTAGTTTGCCGAGGCAGATATTAAAATTGTACTTTGTATCCATTTGCTATTTAATATGTGTTTTCTATTTATTATATTGCTCATATTGCTCTGTGTTGACTTCTTAACTGATACATCAGATATACCTAGGACTGACAGACAAAACATGACACTTTACATTAATCTATAAAACATCATTGGGAAATTTATGAAAACATGCACTGATATAAACGCTAGGTCTAAGAGAGTAAAGCTTGATATTATAATCACTGGTGTCAAGGTCAAAACACATGTCTGGAGTATTATACTCAGTTAAATTATCATATATAGAGAAGATACAACATGCATTCCTCAATGTATCTAAAACTACTGTATGACAAGTTGTTTTAAAATTGACATGACCACATCTTAACATTATATTCTATCACTGTCACTAAGGTGGATAAAGAATTATTTTTCACATATTTCCAAGGATTAAAAAGCCAAGCCGGGGTGGTCAGATAGCTCAATTGGCTAGAGTACGAACTTTCAACAAGGTTGCCAGTTCAATTCCCTCATGGGATGGTGGGCTGTGCCCCCTGCAACTAAGATTGAAAACTACAACTGGACTTGGAGCTGAGCTGCGCCCTTCACAGCTAGATTGAAGGACAATGACTTTGAGCTGATGGGCCCTGGAGAAACACATTGTTCCCCAATATTTCTCAAATAAAATTTTTTAAAAAAGGTAAACCAAACTATAAATTTCAAGTTTCCCTTTTTATTCTGGTGGAGGGGGTGGGTATAATATTTGTTTGAATGCTGACACATATGTTTTGTTCATCAAAAAATAAACGAAGCAGCACATTTCTACATGAAATGGTATATTTGTCAATTGTGTGCTTAGTGTTTATTTTTTCCTCTTTTGTGTAATGTTGCTGTGGATGAATTACATGCTGATGAATGGGATTTTCAATTGAGTTTTTTTTCATTTGAAAGATTTTTAATGCTTTTCTCATTTACTACCAAAGTTGCTGGGAGTTGTGAAGTGATAATATTGGAAGGGTATTTAAAATGCTTATATACCTGTATAAATGCCAGTTTATTCAAGATGACAACAACTGAAAAAAATCCAATGCAGTATTTTCTTAAATACAGGCCATTACTTCTCCACTTCAAATGCATTACTGCTTAATACATTAAGCATATGGGCTTAATATGAGGCACCACCTTAGACACCATTGTAAAATGCTGCATAAAATTTAAAGCAGTTTAAATGGTATAAACGTGTCCAAATGTAAAATTACTTTTATAATTTCTCAATTTGATATTGTCAGCCCTCCTTGTCATTATGGTCTATTCATACTTTAATGAACTAATTAAGAAATTGACTTGAACACACAAAAATGTAAGCCTTTGGGACATTATTATTTGCCAATTCTACATCGTTTGTCTGGGGCATTCACTATTCACTAGACCTGACTCAACATCTGTCTTCCCCGATAAGTGCTATTATTTTTTTGCCTAACATGCAGTTAGCTTCATAATGTTTTCTCTTAATAGAAAAGTCATGCATATAATACGTTTAGAGACTATAGAAGATGTGCATAACAATGACGAAATCATCCTATTAGCCAGAGAAAAGTTCTAATACCTTGGCACCTCTATTTTAAGATAAGTATTATAGCCCCTGGAATCATAATGTCCGGGTTCAAATCCTGACTCTGCTGCTTACTCCTGTCTTAACATTTTGGTAGGTGGGTTAGTGTGTTTTCACCTGAGCTTCCACATCTTTAAATGAAGGTAATGGTAGTTCTCGTAGAGTGATGATTAAATGAGTTATCATGTATAAAGCACTTAGAAGAGTTCCAGGTACAGAGTAAGTATAATGCTGAAGACAAGTATATTATTTTATAGTTTTCTATGAACTCATACATTTTTACAAAAATTGACATAGTTGACATATAAACTTTATTTCCACTTAATGTAATGTGTTGGTCTTTTCTCATCACATATATATTTGTGTGTGTAACCTTTTTAAAAACATCTCCATCGTAATTTGCAGTGAATATCTGCGTACATGTATGTTTGCACCTTTGTTCAAATGAATCGTTTAGAATGAATTCCTTGATGTAAAGACAGTAAGTTTAAAGATACTGCGTTTCCCCAAAAATAAGACCTACCCCGAAAATAAGCCCCAGTTAAGATCGTCAGCCAGACTGATGCATTTAGTATGTTATGACGATGTTCCAAAAGAAGATGTCATGACTGTATCGGAATAAATGTAGATTGTTATACATGAAAAAATAAGACATCCCCTGAAAATACGTCCTAATGCATCTTTTGGAGCAAAAATTAATATAAGACCCGGTCTTATTTTTGGGGAAACACGGTATGTATTTTTGAAGGTAGTTTTGAAACTTATGTCCTCCTCTAAACAGTGCCTGGATGAGACCATTTTCTTTCTCCTTTGACAGTACAAAATATTGCCATTTAATTCTCATCTTTTTTTTTAATAACTTTAAAATTCATTACTTCAGTTTTTATATTTCTTTGATTACCCGTGTGATTAGGCATCATTTTATGTTTATTTTATTTTGTCATTTGACCATCTTATTTAGATATGGTTGTCTTTGTCCATGAGATCATTTTATATAAAACAGTCTATTCTTAAAATATTGGTTGATTGATCAAATGGATAATGATTTCCAAAGTTCTGGTGTACAAACATAAGGCTCTTAATGGTCTAAATAAAACTTGGAAAGCTGAAAATACCAAATGAGTTTAATGGTTCCAGTAATGATATCAACGCATTCTAAGCATCAAAATATACACAATGGGTTTAAGTTGAGCAGCTCACGTTCTTTTGGGAATCATTTCTTTTGGAACCCACTTGCTTTGGTTTCGTGTCTCTGATTTCCATTTCATGGTTTCCTACTTAGATTTGCCTGTTGGCTAACTCCTTTCTGTTGGCATTGTGTTCTTTCATTTCCTGTCTGTTTGACAGTGAGTCCTTTATTCTTTGTTCCATTTTGTATATCATAGAGATCAACTCTATTCTCTTCTCTAACCAGCCCCCCATGTTCTCAGCCGAATTTTATTTGGAAAGTATTTTGCTAAATATAGGCCATGATCTCTCTATTCCAAATACAATATTGTTTAATGCATTAAGCATATATATTTAACATTAGGCACCACCTTAGACACCATTGTAAAATATTATATAAAATGCAAAGCACTTTAATTGGTACAAACATGTATTTTCCTGACCAGGTCAGGAAAAGAATTCCAAGGCTGGGTAAACCCACGGTTTGATGCAATAATGTATTGAGATTTTTTTTTTTTTTTTTATAGTTGAATGCAAGATCTCTTACTCATTAAAATACAGTCTCTCAATTTGATTCTATCCAACTAAAAAGATCATTTCCAAACTTGCTTGGACACAAATGTACATATAAAGATATTTTATCCATACCATAAGAAAAGACATTTAGAAAAATACATATGCACACACACGCACAAACCTTAAGTCAGAGTTGATTCACACACCATGATGAACTCCAAGCAAATTACTACACTAGTACCATGTTTTCCCCAAAATAAGACCTACCCAGAAGATAAGACCTACCCAGAAGATAAGCCCTAGCATGATTTTTCAGGATAACATCCCCTGAACATAAGCCCTAATGTGTCTTTTGGAGCAAAAATTAATATAAGAGTCGGTCTTATTTTCGGGGAAACGTGGTAGTTGCACTGCTAAAACAAAATGCAGTGTTAAATGTATGATTATTCTTTATAAAGTTAAGATTCTGGGGAAAAATAAACTAAATTCATTTGGTTTGCATAATAATTTAAATTTCATCAACAGACTTCAAGAAGCATTGCTTTAATTTTTCCATTTAATCATAAACTTCTTTATTATTCAAAATGCCAAGAAACTGGGGGATATGCCAAGCAACAGTGGGATAAAATAACAAAATTGATTAAATTTTATATTTGTACTTTTAAGTAAAATGTTTAGGATAATAAATAAGATGATTATGTTAACAAACTAGTCAGTGTTAAAATTTTCCTATGGCATTACTGTTTAATAAAAGCATTTTAAAAATGTTAATCTTCAAAAATGACTAGATCATTTTACTTGACATACAACAGATCATCTGTTTCTTCTTGTCAATTTTATGGAGCCAACAGATTCTGCCATAATTTATTAAACTTAAAAATAAAAGATCTTAATAATATTTTATGAAATTAAGGATCAAGCCAGAAGGATAAGAAAAATGATGGTAGTGAACTATCTACAGCCATGTTGACATATCTGTAATATATAGTATAGGTGGAAAAAACAAAACCTTAAAAATCACCACACTCAAATTGAGTAAACTTCCATCTAGTACATTTATGAGTAAAAGAGAAAATTGAGAAATGTAAAGTATGTTTTTATATTTTAATTTAAACTTGAGCAGGTCAGCATCTCTGGAAAACCTGCCACTTAAATTGAAAAAAAACAAAAGAAAACAAAACAACAAAAAAACAGCACTTGTGGTTGTTTGCCAAATTAAAATATGCAAACTACAGTGTTCAAGTAAGGACATTCATCCAAAACTGGGTGTCAACTCATTTATTATGAGGTAAAGGTCTCCTTTGCAATTGCTTATGCTGTAAATTTTACTATTGCTCTGGGGTTATCATGGGTTCTACTACATAAACTATTATTTTTCTTGTCATACGAATTTAAGCTTGAGATCATACTAACACTCTTCAATAGTAACACGCTTTGCCTTATCAGTGTCTAGAAATAGACACTTTTAGATTTTATTTTAGAAATAGAAAATATTTTATTTCTTTTTTGTACATTGTGATTCAATGAGTGTGATTCAATGACATTCAAAACATGAGAGAACTTTTAAATCTTGCTTATATTCTAACTTCCTTTAGCAAAGAATATAAAGATAGGCTACAACCAATACACTGTATTTTCTTAAATACTGACACTTTCTTTCATCTTCCTTCCTTCCTCCTTTAATTCCTTCTTTTATAATGTAAATCAACATAAGCACATTTGATAGCATTAAGGCTTGCTGTGAAAATTATTAAGAATATGAAATTATAAGTGTTTTGTAAATATGCCTATTGCCTCATCTTGCAAGATCTGATAATATGTAATAAATTACAAGTTTCCTGGATCATCAACCAAAGAGGGGACAATATAGCTGCAATGATAAATAATTATAAATTAAGGTCTGATTACTGCATTTTATTTTTACGATAAAAAGTTTGCTATGTGTAGTATTTGACTGTTAATATGGTCTCTTCAAGCAAAACCGAATGTGAGTTTTCTCAAATTAAAAAATCTTCCATAAAGAATTTTGATTTTAGTCAGGTGATAATGAATCTTATACCAATAAATAAAAAGTACTGATAAATAAATATTGTATGTATTGCGAGGGGGAAAAATAAGCAGTTTAACATCAACAATGTTGGACAATGATAGGTTAAACAATTCCAACAGATTTGTTGCCATGGTACATCTCAGAGACTTTCTTTACCAAGCTAATATTCACTGTGAAAATCTAAACGGGACAAAAGGTTTCTAGAAAACCCTAAATCAAGTTACCAACCATTTACACATTTTGCCACAGAATACTTATAAATGCTCTTCAGAACTTGTGTTTTGTGGCACAGATTTTGGAAAATATCATTGCAGTTTTAAAATTTTGTTTTCTTTCGTAGAATAAGTTGTTTTCAAAATTTGAGGCTTAGAATTCAGTATCAGAATATCTCATTTATCTTATAGACCCCATGTAGTGAAGGACAAGCTAAATAGAAAAAACAGCACCTTTGCCTAAATTCAGAACTGGTTTTCAAATATTGCTTACTTTGTTTTCTGCATATTCTCTAATTCCTAATGTCAACCTGCCCCTTTAAGCTGAGAGCAGGTATATTTGTCTGCCTTAACATTCCTTTGTCAATATCAGTTGAGCACATTAGATGGGCTAATGTTACTAGGTATATTTGAACATTTACTTAGCATCCATTCTGAAAACCTCCCTAAACTGTAGTTTCATTATGAACTTTGGAGGGAATTACAGGGTCTTTGGAATAATGTTCTTTCACTTGATATGTATGTAATCTTAGACACGTTTGTCTACATCTCTGAGCCTACGTGTCCTCATCTATAAAACAGAGATATGGCTACATATACCAGAGGATTTATATAAAGATTAAACGATGTATGTGAAAGTGTCTAGAACACTGATTGTGATTAAATAAGGTCATTTTGTTTTATTTTTCTTTCTCATAAACTTCTCAAAGAGTGACAGTGACTTGGAGATCATTACTAAGAAGCTCTCCTCTAAGACGCTGAATAGATCTGTTTACACTGCTACTTTTCTCGTGCCAGTGAATCCTTATAGTCAATGTCAGAACAGCCTATGTCCAATTTCATTCAGGTTTTACTTATTTCTTGGCCCAGTCTGAACCCCATGTCCAATTCCCTCACTCCTTTCTTTTTCTGCCTGTCTTGCTTTGGGATACCCCCAAACTTGAACAGAGTACTCCTTGATCTTTGGCCAGTTCTCCTGTTTATAAGATAAAGAAAAGGGTCTATATATGACTATGTAATGAGTATGTTCCTAGATATCTCCATTACTTTTATCTTACTTTCAAATATATGCTACCTATTTCACACAATTTGGAAATTACAAGATAAACTAAAGACATCATAATTATTATTTATGTTCCCAAGACATTGGCGATTTAAAACACAACATGGAGTTGTTAAATATGATTCTTGTTTTGCCTGCATTCTTTGTGCTTATGAAAACAGCTTGCCTTTTAAGAAACCTATCCAGAGCCACTTACATCTCTCAAAAGCCAGAATTCAATTAGGTTAATGTTACCAGCAGCTACAACTGGAATTTTGGAAAACTCTGCCATTGCTGATAATCCACTTCCACTGCCCAACCTATTCTAGCCTCTCTGCCATTTTCCTTCACTTTACAGGTTTGGTTTGAAAATCAAACCCTTTTCCAGAAACAGTGCTTTTGAGGCTCTTTGCCTGGTATTATAATGGATGCCACCAGATGGTGCCATGAGACTGACTACTTAGGTCAAAAGGTTAGAATTCCTCAGTTGTAGTTTTGGACAGGGCATAGATAAACCCTTTTTTGTTCTTTCTATAAAAATGTAGTTTCAATATAGCATATTTTTAGTTATTCTCTAATTCTTACTTCCAAGAGATGTGAGAAAAAATTTTGAGAGAGAGCACATGAAACTGAGCACCAGATTTTCCCTAAATTGACAATTTATAATCACTAGCTGACCTTAGCCTTTTGTGTTCCGCTGTATTTTCTATTCCTGATATTGATCCTCTTTTTGCTTTTAAAACCCAGCAATTTGCTACTGCCCTCCCCTCCCTCCTTCCTGCAAAAGCCATTCACCATTAATAACAAGTTAATTAGCTTCCTCTAGACTTCTAATTAACTCTCCAGTCCTGTTTTATACCCTTCCTCTCCATATCCCCCTCTTTGGTGAGTGAGAACGTGTTCTCTCTCCTGTCATTGTCTCAGCTTCCTACTGCTCTAGTTTAACTTATACTACCAATATCAAAAAATATAAAATACAATAGTCCTTTCTTTAATTGGCACTTTTTTCAAATTATACAGAGTCAACTTTAAACATTGTCTAAATAGAATACTATAGCACACATACACACACACGCACACACACAGTGCCAAAAATGTATGCACATTTTAAGAAAAGAAAACAATGTACTAACTGTAATACTCAATATATACTGATAACAAAAGATGAACATAAGTCACATTTTACTTCTTTTTACATTACTAGAGGTGCTCAAAGTAGTTACCATCAATATCCAGACACTTCTGATTACGGTGAACTACTGCTTGAGCAATGTTGACCAAAGTGTCCACTTGTATACATTTTTTGCCCCGCCCCCCCGTGTGTGTGTGTGTGTGTGTGTGTATGTATATATACACACGACATATATATACATATATATGTACATGCATATGTATATATGTATATATATATACATATATGTGTGTATATATGTATATATCTATATCTATATCTATATATATATACTTACAAAATGATTTTTCCTTAAAAATTTCCTTGCAATTTTCATTGATTTATAAGTACACTCTTCCCTAGAAATGTACGC